>NW_026067999.1:2165077-2213313 GCF_014885135.2 Alexandromys fortis
CTCTCTCTCTCTCTCTCTCTCTCTCTCTCTCTCTCTCTCTCTCTCTCTCTCTCTCTCTCTCTCTCTCATGCATTCACAGTCTCATGTATCCAGTCTGGCTTTGAGCACTGTGTAACTAAGGATAACCTTGAACTTCTAATTCTTCCCCTTCTGAGATTACAACTGGCACCACTACGCTTGGTGTATACAGTGCTACGGATTGGCTCCAATGCTCCATGCAGGTTAGAGAAACTCTATGTCAACAGAGTCATATCCCAAAGCCTAATAATAAAATTTTAAATGTGTTTTTTTTTTAGTATTATATATGTTGGCTTGTCTGTGCTCATGTGTGAGTGCATCGGTGGCGACCAGAGGTTGATGTCAGGTATCTTCCTCTGTCTCCTCCATCCTCCTCCTCCTGAGATTTTAAAGATAAAGGCTCTCACTATTCATGGGATCCTCATGTCTCTACTTCCCCAGTGCTTGAATTACAAGGGCACACCCAATTTTATTTATGTGGGTGCAGGGACTAGAACTCAGGTCGTTATGATTAGAGGAGCATTTATAATTTGTCAGATAATGTGTTAATTCTGTTATGTGGTGACCTCACTGATTTGCTAAAACCACCCCATGAAGCAAGTATAACACTTTTAGTTTTATAGATGAGGTTGCATGAAACGTAGGGAAGGAAATAACTTGAAAAGATCATTCTGTTGCTAAGGGGTAGAAGCAAGATTTGAACTTGGGACTTTATTTTCACGCTCTATCCTTTCACTTACTTGAATGTGATTGCCTTGTCTACTATTTATTGTTGCATCCCTAACAATTAGTATATTGCCTTAGCTTATGGTGTGTGCTCAATAGATATTTCTTGACTCAAAGTAATTAGCATATACCTATTGATTTCCCATCATGTATGTACTAGGCATTGACTTAGTTACCTAAGTATAAGAAATTTTTACATTTCAACATGGAAGAATTGGTATTAAAAAATCACATCTTTTATATAGCAAATTCACATAGGGAAGTAATAAAGCCCATTCCAGGAAATTTTGATAAATTTGTGTGAGAAATAAATTTTTTCTACTTTGCAACAGGACCTTAAATTGATCAACCAATTGTGCATTTATTAATTAGCCATTCTTTCCCCTGATTTAAAAATATAAATCAATCTACATTGTATCACTATGTTAAGTCTATTTTGAGATTCAGATACAGTTTTGAATTATTCAAAAGGAACCACAGTGAAATTCATCTGTGAATTATATCAACAAACTGGTGCTCTTTCTCTGGTTTAGCAATGTAGTATCTTTAAGATCTTGAAGAGAAGACCTTGTGATAAATAATCTTTTAGGAGGTTTGCGATTCCCATTTAATTAGAGATCAACTGGATAAGCTTCCTATCTCTCCTTGGGATTTTTAATAAAAGTAAAAAATAATTTCATGACATGTTTTTCTTTGTAAAATAAATGGCTTTGTTGAATTGTTTGGAAATATGTTCCAAAGGAAGTAGAAGGCTGAACAGTAGAAACTCACACCTTTATTCCTAGCACTCGGGAGGCAGAGGTAGATTCTGTGAGTTTGAGGCCAGTCTCGTCTATGGAGCAAGTTCTAGGTCAGCCAGGGCTACACAGAGAAACCTAGGGCTGTACAGAGAGTCCCTGTCTTGAAAAAAAAAAAACAGAAAAAAAAGTTTCAGGGAGCAGACTAAAAGGATATGGTGATTTTACGATTTTCTTTAAAAATGTACTAATTATAAAGGGCCTTCAGTTTTCTTATAAAGAAAGTTCTAGATTTCTTCTGACAAGGAAGACAGTAGTATCAGTTTCTCTACTTCTTTCTTTCCCCTCATGGTTCTGTTGACCCTTATCCTAAGGATGGAAGGATGGAGGAAGGGCCAGGGGAAGGGACCCTTGGCTCAATTATCAGAGACTAGATTTTTCTTGAATAGGGCACATGATGACTAAAGCTGACTTTTCTTTTCAGTTTTTTTGTTTTCCCAACCACTTCATCATTTCTTTATTGAAAACAATCTTCGTTGAATGCCAAACTTATGCCAGAAATGATGAGCGGGATATTGGCTATAGTAGACCATGCAAAACACATTCACTATGAATGAATTCTTTCTTGAAATGCTTCTATGGTACAGTTTGGCTCATGCTTCAATGATTTAGGCAGTATACGTCTTTCAGGTGCTCACATTCTACAAAGGATCTGGGAAGTAAATGACAACTGTGTCTTTTGATAGCTGCACAGAAAATACAGTAAGTGTATCAAGAATAGTAACTACAATGTATGGCAGCAGCCTCTGTAGTAACATGAATGTCAGAGTGACTTGGTGGTAATGTTAGTGCTAAGGGGTTTGGAAAAAGCATTCTAGTAAGAGAGACCAGTCAACAAGAAGTCTTGAAAGAGAAATGGATGTGCAATAAGAGGCCAAAGTGGTTGGTATTTGTTTATAGGAAGAACAATTATGGAAGCAGACATGAGAGTAAGACTGAGGAGGCCATTTTAGGAAAAGCAACCGGACTTTTTCTAAATGCACAGCAGAGTTACTAGGAAGTGATCTAGGGAAGTGGTTGACACCATGTGCATTTGAGTATTTGCTCTTTCTGAACATGGCATTGGAAGGCAGATAGAGAGAAAGAAGGGCAGACCAATCAGGAAACTACTGCAGAAGTATGTATGGCATGGTGTAAGTTATGATCAAGGAGACAAATTTGAGACGTATTTAGAGCTAGAACCAATGGCAAAAGATGAGCATAGGTTGAATGTTTGTGTTTGAGCACCTGAGTTGGACCATTAGCCTGGATCACTTGAAGAGAGGAGAATTGGGGTAGAAAGCCAGTGACTCCACTTTGTACATACTGAGTTTGAGATACTCTTCTGGTACATGTGGGGAAAATGTCAGGATTCACGGAAGGCCAAAAGAAGGCATCAGATCCCTTGGAGCTGGAGTTCCAGGTGGTAAGGAACTACTTGATATGGGTTCTGGGAATTGAACCTGCATCTTTTGGATGAGCAGCCAGTGTTCTTAACCACTGAGCCATCTTTTCCACCTCCTAAGGCACATTAATATATTATGTCCTTCATTGTTATAAAATGAGGTCAAATACCAGTGGTTATGTTAATATCTCCGGTTTGGAGCCTAAAGGGCAGTTAGAATACTAGCTGCTCTTGCGAAGGATTGGAGTTTGTTTCCCAGCATCCAAACCCAGTGGCTCACAATTGCCTGTAACTCTAGCTACAGGGGCTCCAATACTCTCTTCTGGCCTCCAAGGGACTACATGCATTCTCGCATACATCCTTAAGTAAAAGTTACAAAAGACAGATCTCTCCTTTTCTGCTATTTCTTATCTTCTTTTTTATTAACCGTTCAGGTTAGCATACAAAGTAATGGCTTTCTTTGTGGTGTTTCAATACATATTTCTACCTTATCTATCTTTCTCTGTGTGTAGTATATGTGTGTCTGTCAAAGTGTGTGTGCTGGTATGCTCTCCTGTAGGAGAGCACTTGGAGGTTAGAGGTTGATGCCAGGTGTTGTCCTCAATTGTCCCCCAATTTACTCTTGGATCAGGTGTCACTCACCCTGGAGTTCACCATTTTGGCTAGATTGTCTACTTAGTGAAAACCCAGGATCTGCTTGTATTTTGCCCCCAGAACTGACTGGGCTTACAGGCACACTGAGGCTATGGGCAGCTTTTCTGTGGGTGCCAGTGAACTGAACTCAAATCCTCATGCTTGAGCAGAAGCTGGCCCATCTCCCCAGGCTTTGTGCTTTAGTTTTCTGCATCATCTGATGGAGTATAAGAGAAAGAACTAAGATTTCCAAGGAAGGAGATGCTATGAAATTGAAAAACAGAAGACTGATGGCTGATGGAGGGAAAATGTTGCAAAATCCAACCCTCACAAAATTCACCATCTTTCTCTGGATCAGAAAAAAAATGTAAGGATCATAGATCAAGAACTAGAAAGCCCGTAAGAAGCCAAAGCGGAGTATTTTCTCTCTGGATTGCCTTTGCTAGATGGCTGCTGACTTGAGTTGTTGAGGCAAAATTGACCCATTTCGTGTTCAAACTCTGGCGATATCTTATTTAATGAGAACCAATGAGCCAGATCTCTTAGTTTATCTAGGTTCTTTCTACATCTGGGAGAGATGGTCAAAGGTTACTAGAAAAGGAGCCACAATGTCACGTGGATGGGTTCAGGCCCTGAAAGTACCAGTTGCCACATCTCTTCATACAAATAAAAGAGTAACTAGGAACTAACGGAAAACTTATTGTTCACATGGCATTAATTTTATTACACTTTCAGACTGCTCTACCAGGACTGGTGGCAGATCTGATTCTTATTCTCACCTCTATTTTTTTTTTGTCTTCAATTTTCTAATAAATTTCCAAATAACTTTCAGCATTGATTGGTTTTAGAAGACCAAGTAGTTCTGAAATATTCCTGCTTGCAGATTAGGTCCCTTTCTCCCTCACTAACTCAGTTTGGACATGAAGATTTATTTATTTTACCTTATGCAAATGGGTGTTTTTCCAGCATGGGTGTCTGCACACAATGTGTGTGTGTGTCTTGCACCTGTGGAGGTCGGAAGAGTGTTGGGTCTTCTGGAACTGGGGTTAGAGACAGTGGTATGCCATTGTCATGTGGATGCTAGGAATCCAACCTGGGTCCTCTGCCAGAGCTACAAGTGCTCTTAACTGGCGAGCCATCTTGCCAGCCCCCAGCATCTTTTCCTTTAATCCTATCACCTTTAAGGCAAAATTACATTCTTTCTATTTGTCTCATTAAACAGGCTTTCATTTTTTCATAGTCATAATGCATTTGTTAAATTTTAGAAGCAGACTTATACTTTTGGCTGAAGCATGATTAATAAAAACCCAGAGACAGATATTGGGGTTCAACCTAAATACCACAAAAGCAAAGCAGCCAGCCACTAGCTCTTACCTCTACCTCAGTCTGAAATGGCGATCCTGCCTCCAGGAATCTCAGAATGAGACAGTGTGAGAGCTGTCTCCTCCCATCTTATATTCCTCTCTAGTGCTGGGATTAAAGGCATGCACCACTACCACCCGGTTTCTATGGCAAACTAGTGTGGCTACTGGGATTAAAGGTGTGTGTCACTACTGCCTGGTCTGTAAGGCTGGCCAGTGGGGCTGTTTTACTTTTCTGATCCTCAGGCAAGCTTTATGTATTATAATGCACATGAAATGCCACTACATTTAACATATAATTATGACAACTTTTTGGAGAAACCGAGAGGTTGATTGTCTTGAAATGCCGGTCTGACACAAACCTAAAAAGTTGTATTTCTGATACTTGTCTTGGCCCCATAAGTGCATGGAATAGTTTAAAATTTATGAAAATGAAGTGGATTATAAAATAGTTAATTTTATTCACTTCAAAACGTTTTACTGATTATTTGTCATGTATCCCCCAAATAAGCACAATGGTGTTAGGATGAAACACAAACTAGTTCTCCTATTAAAAAAATGGACAAGAAATCATTTGTCTAATGAAAATTTAGCCTAATTAATCCAGTTCAGTGCTGCCAACTGTCATCCAGAGAACAAAATATGTATTCTGCACACGGTCTTAGAGAAATCTCTTTATTCATGACTGCCTAGGTATTCTTCATTGTTTTAGAATGACTTCTGGCTAGTGCTATAGTTTGCATATGTTAGAAACTCGATCCCCAGTGTGACAATGTTGACATGTAGGGTCTTTGGAAAGCGTTTTAGGCTTCTCTTTCACAAATGGATTAATTATGGTTAAAGAAAAATAAACATATGAAGCCGGGCGGTGGTGGCGCACACCTTTAATCCCAGCACTTGGGAGGCAGAGGCAGGCGGATCTCTGTGTGTTCGAGACCAGTCTGGTCTACAGAGCTAGTTCCAGGACAGGCTCCAAAACCACAGAGAAACCCTGTCTCAAAAAACCAAAAAAAGAAAAAAAAAAGAAAATAATAAACATATGAACAGCAGCAACATCCTACCAGGCTTGGGGAGGTGGGTTAGTTCTTCCCTAACCTTCTGCTTTTTCCCATGTAGTGAATAGTAGGAAGGCCTTTATCAGACACTATGGTCTTAAACTTTCCAGATTTTAGAGTTCTGAGGAAATATATTCTGTTCTTTAAGTTACTCAGCTTTAGCCAGGCAATGGTGGCGCATGCCTTTAATCCCAGCACTCGAGAGGCAGAGGCAGGCGGATCTCTTTGAGTTCGAGGCCAGCCTGGTCTAAAAGAGCTAGTTCCAGGATAGCTAGGACTGTCACACAGAGAAAGCCTGTCTTGAACCCCCCCAAGTTACTCAGCTTTATTCTGTTATAGAAGCAGAAAACCGAGTGCACGATGATTTTTCCTGACATTTTAGAATTGGTATCCATAAGGATCATTTCAGCAGAGTCTCAGATTGTCATCTTCTCAAACTCCTGTTCTGGGGCTGAGATGATACAGAAGCATCTGAGGCATCTGATGCAAGTGCTTGTCGATGACATTTGAAGAAACATTAACTAGTACAGAGAGGCACATTGATCTTTAGAATTTGATCAAAGCCTTTGTAAGTGAAACTCCTGAAAATGAAAAATGCATACAGCTCTACCTCACCCCAGTCAGAATGCTTATCATTATGAAAACAACCAACAGCAAATGCTGGCAAGGATGTCTGGAAGAAGGAACCCACATACACATATATACATATATACATACACACATATGGTGCAAATGTAAACTGACACAGCCATTATGGACATCTGTGTGGAGGTTCCTCAAAACTAAAATCACAACTGTCATATAACCCAGCCATACCACTATACTCAAGGGACTTTTGGTCAGCACATTATAGAGATACTGTACAATTCATTACAGCAATGTTCACAAGGGCCAAGTTATACATTTAGCCTATGTGCCAATTAACAGAAGAATGGATAATGAAAATGTAACATTATGTACAGAGTGAGATTTTATTTTGTCATAAACAAAAATAAAACTACATTGTTTGTTGAAAAAATAAGCAAATTAACAGAAGACCCAGAAAGACAAATCACCACATTTGTCTCCCAATGGAAAGAAAGCATAACTGAGTGAAAACATATGCACAAAACACAAAACATGTACATGTGTGTGATATATACCTTTTCATGAGGGCTGAACTGAGACTGTAGGAAAAAAAAGACTAATGGTAGACTAGAAGAGGAGAAAGAAGAAGGTATAGGGATGAATATGGTCAAAGTACTTGATATACTTGAATGAAATGGCTTTATGAAACCAAACAATATGCATGATGAATACATGCCAATTAAAAAGAAAGAAACGTACATGATTGGATTGAAAGTCACCTTAAAAATAGAAATTTGGATTTCAGAAGCACATTGGAGTGTGCAATGTGACTTTGCAGTTGTCAGGAACAATGGTAGGCAGAGTTGCTGCAATATCAGAAGAGACACAAGGTTGACTATGACAGATACAGATTTGAGTGAGGCTGCAATTATCCAATCAGCTGCAGTCCTTGTTTTAGTCATTGTTACTATTTACATGAGTACTCATTAACAGGTCAACATGCATAAAGAGAGTCATGAATATTTAGGCAAATGATATATATATGTATATATAATTTATTTTTATTTCTGTATATGTACATATGAGTACAGTTGCCTCCAAGAGGCTAGAGGAGGGTGATAGAGTCCTTATCATTGGAGTTACAGGTTGTTATGAGCCCTAAACGTGAGCACGGAGAACTGAACTGGGGTCCTTTGCAAGAGCAGCAAATGTTCTTAGCCACTGAGCCATGCCTCCAGCCCTTAGGCAAGTGGATTTTTTTTGTGTGTGAAAATAGACCAAAACATGATTAGTGAAAGAAAAAAAATCCTCAGTTGAATCACGTATCAAAGGACGTTTTTTCCTCAGAGAAATGTCATTAGGTTGCTGTAATACCAGTGGGCTTGAAGGCAACAAGCTATAACCCCAAAGTAAACTTGAAACTTAACTTGTTAATGTGTTACATACCTTTGGGTGTAATTGCAAGCAATAGTTAGCAAATAATAAAACAATTAGTAACGATGCAGAAATGCAACATCAGCTGGCAAGCTGCATGTGTACCTGCTAAGGTACAAATTTTGTATTGAAAGGAATCCACTTCATTCATCATGGTACAACATTAACTGAAGGCTTCAGTTTAGAACACTCTGAAAAGGAGCAACATTGACATGTTCCATATAGTTTCTGTTCTACAACCTTCTATTCTTTAAAGAAGTTTTTGGAGTGAGTGATTTAGAGAATGAGTTAAACAATGAAATAACTAGCCTGCGGCAAAAAAAAAACTAATTGTTTTTGAGCAGATGACAGTAGCAAGCTCAGTTAGAAGCCCAGAACTTCATGAAGAAAAAACAGAACCTTTTATTTGTCTTAGACCCTGGACATTGTAGATACTAAAGCACTTAAAACAAATGAGGTAGAGGATATTTAAGGAGAAATTATATAGTGCAGGAGGAGTTTATAAACTATGATATCATGACCATGAAGCTCACCTAAATCATGTTGTAGCTGCCAGCCTTCTTCTATGTACACATTACCGGAGTTCAAGTTCTCTTCCTCATGGAAAGGGATGACGTTAGCTGTTAAGCATTTCCTTCTGTTTTCCTTATTTTCTTGTCTTTTCTATTAATGTCTTGAGAACCCAAGTCTCATAGCTGTGAACAAAAGAGACTTAATAGAATACACCTTCAATTTACAAAACTAGCCATTACTAGAGTCATCTATCTGCTTCCATGACTGTGGCAAAGAGTCAGTATCCTTGTTAGGGTCACTATTGCTGTGATGAAACACTGTGACCAAAAGCAACTTGGGGAAGAAGGGATTTATTTGGCTTATACATCCACATCACTGTTCATCATTGAAGGAAGTCAGGACAGGAACTCAGGCAGGGAAGGAACATAGAGTCAGGCGCTGATGCAGAAGCCATGGAGAGATGCTGCTTACTGGCTTGCTCAACTTGCTTTCTTATAGAACCCAGGACCACCATCCCAGTGATGACACCATGCACAGTGGGCTGGGCCTTCCCCCATCAATCACTGATTAAGAATATGCCTGTAGCAGGATCTTACGGAGGCATTTTCTCAGCTGAGGTTCTTTCTTCTCAGATAATTTTAGCTTGTGTCAGGTTGACACAGAACTCTCCGGCTGCATCCAAGGCCTGTTTGGAGCTTCATGTGACCCTGCCTCAAAATGAAATAAAGAAAAAGAAAGAAGCTTGATATTAGGATTGTTTAGAGTGCTCGCCTCGAAACAAGGAGAATAAAGCCTATGTTGATATCAGTGTCAGATGGAAATGAGGAGCATCTTATTGGAAGCTTGTTACACAGTGTCATGGGATTTGGCTGCATCCGCTCTATGCCTTAGGGCTTTGTGGAAGGCTGGATTTAAGAGTAATGAAGTAGTCTCTCTGATGGAAGAAATATCTAAATAGCCGAGCATCCACAAAGTAGCGTGGCTGCTTTTAACTGCCTATACTAAGCTAAGATAGAAAAGGGATGACCTAAAGGCAGGGTTTAATTAAAAGGGAAGCAGAGTGTAAAAATTTGGGAAATGACCAGCCTGATCACGTCAAGAATGGAAATGTGTTCAAGAGTTCTGCCAAGCAACTGTTTCTAAAATGATTAGCTCAAACAGAAGGGAGCCATGTACTATTCCTCAGGATAATGGGGGAAAGACCCTTAAGGGATTTCAGAAATCCTTGAGGCTGTCTCTTTTATCATGGACTCAGAATTTTCAGGCCTTGCGGATGGAAAAAGGCTTGTTTCTCAGGGATGCCTCCGGTCTCTGCTCTCTGCACCTTGGCAGAGTGCTTCCCGGATGCTCCATCACTTGTCCAGCAGTCCCGGGTGCATCCCTGTGCTGTAGCTCTGGAGGGTGCGAGCCATACATTCTAGAGGTGTTCACACAGTGCCAACTCTGCCGGCACACAGAGGTCAGGACCTGTGGAGGTGTAGTTTCTTCTATGTAGATTTCAAAGACTATAGCAGAGAACCTGGTATCTCAGGCAAAAACTTTCTGCTTGCTGGAACAGGTCTGTTTCCAGGACCCCTGAACTGCAGAGCTACTGGCAGCATGGGAAGTCCTTTTAGGAAAGAGACAGGCACAGCCATGCGCATCTCCTATCAGATAGCTGGAGCCTGAATGGAGTTAGCGAAGCCAGACGAGAACTGTGCAGTGTGCTGAGGAGGAGCCTGTGGGTTCAAAGATTACCTTCTCCCTTTGTTCCAGAATTCAGGCTCTCAGACCCTAAGCTGAAAGGGTTGCAAGCAAAGAAAGAACCCTTGTCCCCTATCCTTAATACTGCCACATGGCATAGGTCATACATTAGCCAAGCCCATTCTCCTATATAGACAAAGAGAGGCTTCTATCATATAACTTAAGTCACATATGCCCAGTTCCCTTACCTGGGTCACAAAGTACAGGTCACATATTAAATTAAGCCTGCTTCTTTTATCTTCTTTGTCTAAAGGGACTGAACCTTCTTATTTCAGCAGACTCCACCCTACTGCATACTATGGCATTAGTAAACTTATCGTCTGAATGAAGGACCATTAAGCCCTCCCTCCCTCCGTCCTTCCCTCTCTCCCTTCCTCCCTTCCTCCCTTCCTCCCTTCCTCCCTCCCTCCCTCCCTCCCTCCCTCCCTCCCTCCCTCCCTCCTTCCCTCCCTCCCTCCTTCCCTCCATCCTTCCCTCTATCCATCCCTTCTTCCCCTTTATCCCTTCTCTCTCTCCTTCTCCCTCCATCCTTCTTCCTCTCTCCCCCTTCCTCTCCCTTCTTCCCTCTCTCCCTCCCTTCCTCTCTTCTCTCTCCTGGCTTCATGGCTTGCTCAGAATCCCTTCCATCAGACCTATCGCTCCATTTCTGAATGGGACTGTCTACTCTGTATCTATTCCATGGTTCTGTTTTGGACATAGGTAACTGTTTTGATCTTGAAGGTCCACTTTAGAGTTTAGCTGATACTGGACTCACTAAGAGTGTGGAACCACTGGGACAGACAAAACACTTGGATTTTTCACCGGAAGGAAGAAGGACGCTAATGTGGAAATCAGGTGCAGAGCGCTCTGGTTCGAACAGGACTGACCCTCTCTGGAAATGCGATCTGATTGCTATTGCTGTGATGTTGGGTGTTGGGGCCTCCAAGAGGTGACTAGGTTGTTTAGAATGGTCAATACCGTTCTCGTGAGAATAAGAGCCTTTCCCTGAGAGTTGATTGTTATTGGAGGGACATGTTTACCTTCGTTTTCACCAACTGCTCTTCCAGAAGACCCAGGTTTGATTCCCAGTGCCTACATGGTAGCACACAACCATCTGTTAACACAGTCCCAGGGGGATTCAACACACTCTTCTGACCTCCAAGGTATGGCATGTATGTGGTAGATAGACAGGCATATAGAATTGTTATTGTATGGACATATTAACATCTTCTGAATTTGCCCATATGTACTTTTATTCTTCTATCATATTATGACACAGGAAAAGATCTGACTAGGTGTGCAGCCAGCTTTTGGATTTCCAGCCTTGTGAAACATAAACTAAATCTGTTTATTTTCTTTATAATTACCCACTGTTGAATATTCTATTATAAACACAGAAAACAGAACAAAGGAAAAGGTAATATCTTTTTTCCTTATCAGAGAACAGATGTTCTGAACAATTGGGTGATATTTTCAGGAAAGAGGTTGATCATATTTCAGGGTTAGATGTTCAACTTTCCACCCCCATCCCCAAACCCTGCTGAAACCCAGGTGAGGAAAAGAGCATCAGGATGCTCCATACAGGATGGGAGATGGATTTTTTTTGTTATTCCCAAAGGAATTGTTGAAAATTGAGAGTCTATTATTCAAGGTCTATTAAGACCCTCACCTATATACTCATGTCCATATACATGTGTAATTACAATCAACCAACATGAGAGGCTCATGTTCCTGTTTTTTTTGTCCCTTTCATTTATCCTCACACCAGATGTATTTATACAAATAGAAACACGAGGTAATATTTGAGCCATGTGTGAATAAGGAGCGTTTTGAATAAGCAAAGGATCGATGCTATATCCAGACTATCTTTAAAACATGGGATGTGATGCTTTTTTTTTTTTTTTTTTTGGTTTTTCGAGACAGGGTTTCTCTGTAGCTTTGGTGCCGATCCCGGAACTAGCTCTTGTAGACCAGGCTGGCCTCGAACTCACAGAGATCCGCCTGCCTCTGCCTCCCGAGTGCTGGGATTAAAGGCGTGCGCCACCACCGCCCGGCCGGGATGTGATGCTTTTATGATTAAATGTGTTTGCAAAATTTTGCTATCCAAATGTATTCCTGAGGGGGCTGCCAAAGAAGACTTTGTGATAGCTACCCCATAAGAAAATGATTTCATATTTATAGCGGGTGAGTAAACTTTTATCGTAAAAGCCATAGATGAATAATCTAGCCACGATGTAGAGCCTGGTGATTCCCATTGTGTATGCATGGGTGTGGGTGTCTTTTATGTGTAGGATTTTCATAAGTGAAAAGGGAGACTCCAGGGAGGCGATCTTAATCAGGTACCCACTGAGATTGTTTTGGTACTCCCACTCTTTCTATCATTCTTCCACCTATGTCTAATTCAATAGAAATTCTTAAAAAGAAGCAACTGGCATCTACTTGGGATTCAAGTTTTCATAACTCAGTATTTGTGCTAACTCTATGACTTTATGTGATATTTCATTGAATTACAAAATTCACAAAAAAAGTAAAGATAGTACACACAGGTTCAGAAGCTAATGTGAGTAATATTTGAGGTGGATTCAGCATGAATGCCACGCGCAGAAGAGAGGGATGTTTTAGAGATGTCTCTTACCTGACTCCTCTCTTGTGTACCTGTTTGCTTGGGCCCTCGGTGTACACAAAAAGCTCACGGTGAATGGGCTTCTTATGCATACTTTAAGGCCATGAGGGCTTATATTGATTGCTGACGTAACAAGATGGAGAATCACCTAGGAGACAAACCTCTGGGCATGCCTTTGAAGTATTGGCAAGATTAGATCAGTTGAGGTGGGAAGACCCACCTTAACTATGGGCAGCATCATTCCCTAGGCTAGGATTCTGGACTAAGTATTGGTGAAGATCCTGCTTGAGAGGAGCATATACTGAAAAAAAAAAAAGGTCAGCACCATGGATGCATGGATGGTGATTAATATAAATATAATAGTCTTCATCTCCAATTTCTTCATCAAGCTGTTAACCTAATTTGACCTCAAATAGCTGCTCATTGTCTCGAGGAATCTGTTTGTGTTGTTCTCTCCCATCCCCTGGTTCATTTTTCTTTTTTTTTTTTCCGGAGTATTGGAAATCTCAGCTTGGTCAATTGAAAGGTCTCTTTAAGAGATCAGTTCAAGATGGTGGCAGCCACCAGCACCTTTGGGTCCATGGAGCAGCTCTGAGGAGCTTGAGAGACCCACAGAGGCTCTGAGGGGAGATGTGGTGGCAGAGGAGGATTCTGCAGAGACCTATTTCTAGAACAACTAAAAAAAAAAGGCAGGTCTCATAGGAAGATTTTAAAGGTCAGAGAGGTGAGCAGAGGCCTGGAGCTCTCATAGATCCTGCCTCCGGAAGTCCTGCCCAGGCATAAGATCAGTCTGACTCTGAGCAACAATGGGATATCCAAGATGAGTCTCAGAGATAGTCCAGTATTTATGGTGCTTCAGAAATTAGAGACATTGAACCACACCAATGACTCATTGCATAAGTATTTGTATGTAAAGCTGTTTGGGCAAAAAAAAATGTACTGTGTGACACATTGCAGTTTGCAATGCCACCTTGATGAATAAATGTGCCATGGAGAGGTGACAAAGACAGTGGAGAGGAGCTGCATGGGAGCTTAGGGCTGGCAGGGTGGTGTGCAGCAAGCCTGATGCTCGAGAAGTCTCTGCCCAGTAGCATCATCGCCCTGTCTCCTAGCAATGGCAGGATGTCCAAGACAGAGAACAGTTCATTTTCTGGATTGAGGCTCCTTTAAAAACCTGTATGGTTCATGAGCCCCCTGGAGGCCATGTTGGTATCCATGGTCTGCACTGCTGCAGATTGTGTTTATGTCTGTGGTCCATGCTGCTGCTGAGGCCGTGTGGATGTCTATGATCCATGATGCCGTTTGCAAAGAATCTTCTTTTGCAGTGCTATTAATGATTGCAGACTCATGGTTGAGCACGAGAGACATTGAAAGCTTCTGTGACATCCACCCCCTCAAAAAGAAACAGGAAGTCATTGAAGAGACGCCTTAAACATTGTGAGAAAGATGATGATGTGTAGCTCTTCACAGTTGATGGCTTCTGACAGGGAGGTGGGGGAAGGACTCGGTTATCTTTAAGGGACTGGTCACTGGGAGTTTTACCATGTCCCAGTGAGTCCCTATGTTGACTTTTTCTCATATGGGAGACTAGTGCTTGTGGCTCATGCTGCATTCTAACCCTCAGGGACACAGAGATGGGACCTTCCTCTGAGGCCGGGGGGACACCATGGATCTGCACTTATCAGGAAACTATCCTTGGTGGTAGCAGGAAGAGATTTGTGGATCCGGGACTTCTTCACCAATCAAGGCCCGTATTCATATCCCTTCTCTTCTGCCTCTTCCTATACCACAGGGACTCCTTCAAGTCTCCCATGGGTAGATGTATGTTTCTTTCCTCTCAAATTCCTACCTGTCATTTATGATGTTCTCAAGCACTTTAACCCACAGGTCTTGAAAATATGAACTTTGTCTCTCGCCCCCCCCCCCCCATGTATGCACGCTTGTGGAAGCCAGAGCTCAATATCAGATATCATCCTCTATTAATCTCCATCTTATTTTTGGAGACAAAGTCTTTCATGGAACCTGGAACCCACCAATTTGCTAGACTGACTTGCTACTGAACCCAGGACCTTCCAAGTCCATACCACTACACCCAGCTTTCATACATGGGAGCTGGGGTTCCAAACTCAGGTCCTCGTGATTATGCGGGCAACACTTTACCCACTGAGCTTCTCACCAGCCCTGAGAATATAAACTTTGAGAAATTTACATCCTGATTTCCACGGAGGCTGACCTAGTTTAGATTCCTAGCAACAATGCATAACTATGTTTATTTATAGCATTATTGAAACACTAAGTTAGGGGACTAGCCTATGTGTCCAACTGCAGAGAAATGGATAAAGGAAATGTGGTTTATATACACGATGGTTCTTTTCAGCCATGAAAGAGTAAAATTATGTCATTTGCAGGAAAACTGTTGTACCTGGAGATAATTGTATTAAGAAAATTAAGCCATTCTCAGAAAGACAGATGTGGTATGTTTTCTTTCATTTGTGGCTCCTAGATTTTATAGAGCAATATAAAATTATACATGTATACATGAGTGAAAGTAGTAGAAGTGAAACAAAGGAGACAAATGAAAGAGGGGGGGGAGAGGAGGAAATGGAGGTATGGGAGGGGGAATAGTCTTCAGTATTCTAGATGTGAAAGGTAAGCGTTTGCATCCTGCTAGGCTCCAACACAAGCACCCCTCTTCTGGCTTCCCATTCAGTATCTTCTTGTGCATCAACCCTGAACTCACTTTTGCCATTCACTTTCCTGGTTTCTGTTGGAAATTCCCAGGAGCTGTAGACATCCTATTCTGAGTCTTTACCTTCGGTAACAATTCTGCTATGTGCCATAGTCCATTTGTTACCTTGGCATTCAGTTTGTCTGGCCCACATCCATATGACGTTACAAATGGTCTGGACAGTATCAGTCAATCCTGTTCAGAAGTTTGACTATCCTTTGAGAATAGAGTTACAAAGCACCTGTCTTCCTTATCTCTTTGGGTAAGCCCTGTGTTCACACTGCGGAGAACTCCCGTGGCTTTCTTCACTGGATATCACAGTATGATGGTTCATGACACCACTTTTCCTCTTATGGATATCTAAGTGGCTTGCCTAAGAATGAAATTTTTACTTCTTAAAGATTTATTTTACTTTTTCCGGGCGGTGATGGTGCATGCTTTAATCCTGGCACTCGGGAGGCAGAAGCAGGCGAATCTCTGTGAGTTTGAGGCTAACCTGGTCTATAGAGTGAGTGTCAGGTCAAGCTCCAAAGCTACACAGAGAAACCCTGTCTCAAAAAAAAAAACAACAAAAAAGAGATTTATTTTATTTTTATTTGCATGTATGTGGGTGTCTTCAGAGGCCAGAGGGCATTGGATCAAATCTGAGTTATAGGTAGCTGTAATCTGCCTGATGTGGATTCTGGCAACAGCACCAAGTAGTCTTAAGTGCTGAGCCATCTCTCCAGTCCCAGACACTTTTGGCTTATTTATTTATGTTTTACTTTTGCAAACAACTATTCCTTTTATTATATTTTCCCTTAATTACATTTCTGTTATTAACTTTGCCCCAAGTGAATGTAACTATGTATTGATTTTCATTTTTTACACAGTGCAGACAGAATCTTGGCTGTGTTATTAGTTTGTATTTCCACATTGCTCTAGAGGTTATTGCCAGTTTCATATAGTTCTTCTTTTTATAGAACCTTGTGTTTAGATGGTTTCATAGGATGTTTAGTAAATTATGTAATGTTGGTGGCATCATAGAATGCTACTGCCAATTACTGCCAAATACATCATATTTTTTAATATTTTCCCATTCTGGCCTTCCATTACTTAAATAAAAATATCAGGAGAGATCCCGGGGAGTTTGATGATATTAAGAACACAGAGAATTTTACACAGCACGATTTCCATCATTTAGTTTTGGTTATTGTCACAAACAAGGAGATAATTGGTAGTTTCAATACTCAATCACTGAAAGGATCTATCCTTGAATTGATAACAATAGTCGCTTCAATTCCACAGAGTACAATGGCTTCTGTGTTAGCTACTTTTCTCACTGCCATGACAAAACACCCAAAAGAAGTGACTGGAGGGGAGAAATTTATTGTGGCTCAGTTTTGAAGCACAAAGGTACGGGCTTGGGAAATGAGGTAGCTGGTCACCTTTGTGAATGGAGTTATGAAGCAGAGAAGGTGGTGTCACCCACATTTAGAGTGGGTCTTCCTCAATTAAATCTTCCCAGAAATTCCTTTCTAGATACATCTCTGGTTGACTTTACAGCCAGTCAGGTTGATAGTGAAAACGAGCCTCCTGCCTTCTGTTATTTGCATGTCTAACTTCCTGGAAGGATCACATGGATGTGATGCCTATTGAATACTGGATTCAGGAGGTTTTTGTTTCATATGTCACAGTTTCTTTGAGTTGCAAAGATAGCTCAGAGGTTGAGAATACAGACTGCTCCTGCAGACAACCCGAGTTCAGTTCCCATTACTCACGTGGTGTCTCATCACAGCCTGTAACTCTAGCTCCAGGATATCTGATGCTTTACTTTGGCCTCTTCAGGCACCTGTATTTGTATGCAAATTCCCCTAAATTACACTTATTCACATAATTTAAAATGAAATAAATTGGTTTGGAGAGGCGCCTCAGCAGATCACAGGCTGATCTTCCAGAGAACTAGGGTTGGATTTCCAGCACATACATAGCGACTCACAATAGTCTGTAACTCAAGTTCCAAGGAATCTGACACCTTCCTTTGACCACTTTGATTACATGTGGTAAACAGACATACACACAGAACAAATAAATCTTCAAAAATTATAAAAAATAAAACAAATCTTTTAAAAATCACTGTCTTTCTTTTTTATTATTCTTTGTTTTCTTGTCTTCAAATCCAATAAAAATAGAAGGAACTGAGTATTTTGGTAAGATAAAGGATGGGACGTGTCTATCGCGCATGTCAGTAATATCTGTCACAAAGTTTGGTAGCGATAGAAGCCATATTGTTGTGGTTTGAGACATAAAGGGAAGTGAGGAAGCAGAGCTAGCCTGCGGGGAAGATGAGAGAGGTAAAAGTGGATGCCAAAGGAAAAGAGAAGGGACAAGTGTTCAAAGAGCAATAATAGAGAGGTAGGCACTTTCCGATCTCTTTAGCTAAGGATAAGGGGCCAGAAATAAGACAGTCTTCAAAGAGAGGTTCTGACAGACGGATCAGGAGTCTGGGTACAACAAGAGGATGGGGTCAGGTACTCAAGTGCTAAAGTGGAAGTCGGCTTTTAACAAGAGCGAGAACCAGCACTTTCTGAACCTGGAGGATGTGAGTTAAGGGTAGAGATGGCTAAAGATGTGTTCGTAAGGAGAGCCGGGGCTGGGAGTTAAAAACCATTCTCTGCAAGGAAAGGGATTTTATCCTCTGCTGAGAATGTGAGGGGTCACTGATGAAATAATGTCTTTGAGAGAGTGGTGACGCTTTCTTAGGAGAATGTGGGAGCAGTCTGCAGAAGCTCAGGTGGAATGACCGAGGGTTATTACCGTTTGTCAACTGAGACACCACTGCAATGAGGGCTGGGTAGCAGTGCCTAGCTGAGAGCTTGTGTGATTTCCCCCTGCTGTGCCCAGCTTCCGGATGTCTAGACAGAGAAATGCAAATTACACCAACGACCC
Source organism: Alexandromys fortis (assembly GCF_014885135.2). Taxonomy (NCBI): domain Eukaryota; kingdom Metazoa; phylum Chordata; class Mammalia; order Rodentia; family Cricetidae; genus Alexandromys; species Alexandromys fortis. Next base: position 2,183,567 of record NW_026067999.1, read on the forward strand.
AGCCACTGCTCTTCAAAGCCCTGGTGACACAGTCATCACAGAAGAGGAGTTCATGGGAATTCAAAGCATTGATCCACGTGTCTAGGAGAGGAAGAGAGGCTAGGGGTGAGGTGACACACTGGGAGAAAATGGAGGGATAAAAAGCATCCTCACGAAGTGCTCACCGTAACCTCTCATGTACATAGTTTGATCAATCTAACTTCGCACATGAAGAAACAAACAAAGATTCGGAGACGTGAGATGCCGGCTTTGGTGAGGCACGAAGTAACCAAGACAATCCAATCGTTTTCTACTCCACTATACTTAGCCTTGTCTGATTCCACAGTTCTGGTCCTGTTCTGTCTCCGAAGCCAAGGACTTCAGTGTGTGAGGGTTAATCTTCTGGTTAACTTGGCTGGATTTGGAATCACTTAGGCGATATGCCTCTAGGTGTGTCTGTTTGGCTGTTACCAAGAGGATTAACTGAAGAGGGGAGACCCCCCCCCTGAGTGCAGGCAGCACCATCCTATGGTTTACGTTCTGTAAAGCTGGACAGAAGAGAAAGTGGATGGACACTAGCATTTGTCCCTCTCTGCTTGCTTTTGGAGGACAAGGTGTGACCAGCCAATTTATGCTCCTCCACCACGGCTAGAGCGGCTCTTTCTACCGTGCTTATTCTACTGTGATGGACTGTTTTCAAACTAGCAGCCTGTAGTGCTATTTCTAATTGATCTTAATAATAAAGACTGAGCGTCAGATCCTCGGGGGTGAAAGCCGAAAGATCAGAGAAGCCGAGCAACCAACCACTAATTCTTACCTCTACAAAATCCTCAGAGCAAATGGGGTATCCTGTCTCTGTAAGTCCTCAGACTGAACACTGTCTCTATGAAACCTCAGACTGAATCCTGAGCTCCTGTCTCTTCCTGCCTCCTCTCTCTGCCCAATTGTATCACTTCCCCTCTCCACCTCCCTAGTGCTGGGATTAAAGGTGTGAGCCACCACTGCTTGGCTCTGTTTCTCTTTTAGACTGATTCAGTCTTTTGTAGCCCAGGGTAGCCTTGAACTCACAGAGATTCATGTGCCTCTGTCTTCCAAATGCTAGGGATTGAAGGTGTGTGCCACCACTGCCTGGTCTCTATGGCTAACTAGTGTGTTAACTAGCTCCGCACTCTGATCTTCAGGCAAGATTTATTTGTTAAAGCACAAACAGCACAAATATCACCACAGCAGCCAAAATAGACTCTTCCTTCATTAAGCTGATTCTTGGTATTTGGTTAGAGCAATGAGACAGCAAATAGTGGATTATATAAGGGAATAGTTTTGCATATGCAAATTTAACTCAAATCACTTCAGACCTCACCAGTCTGTATCTATACAAATGAAGTTATAGCAACTCAAATTTTATTTGCTTAGTTCTTCTAGTTTTGCAATACAGTGTTCTATCTTAAGCAAAGCCTCCTAGTCCTAAGCATTTTTTTTTAAAAAAAATTGGGGGTGTCACGTAGACTCATAAACATGTCACTTCTCATTACTGGTCCATAGTGCATGCCAGTGCCCTTTATGGTACCTTTTAGTGGTAATACAGCCTGCATGATTTTGAGGTTGATCTGACTGGGTAACAAGTGCATAAAGAAAGGACAGACACACAGACACACTTACAGAAAAGCTGGGATCATGTGAGCCATGGGCTCCAACCGCCAGCAACTGCCCAGAAACTAAACACATTTATTTTATCCATCTGAATTGAGAAGGCGTGCTCATGGTCTACAGTTGAACAAAGAGGGGGTCTCTTAGGAGAGCAGTCTCTGGTTGCAGCCATCCTGGAGAAGGAAGCTATGGTTGACAGTTTCTACTTACACTGGTTTTATGTAAAGGCTAATCAATTGTAATATCCATTAGACCAGAGGAAGGCTTTGCCATTCTTCAAATCCTGACTCAGGGATGGATTTGCTGTTCCTATGGATCCGAGGCATTAGGGTCCTGGTCATGGCTGTTCTCATGTCAACAGTACATACTTACTCAGGACTTCTCTGTTTTTCACACAATGGTCTTTGACTTGCAGAGAAGTCCCTTACCTATAAAGAAAGAGACATTGTCACTTATCTAGGATAACAAATCTGTTAAGTAGCAGAGAAGAAATGAACAATGAAGGAGATTTACTTTTTATCTGTTTTCAGGCTTGGCGCTACTTGACACCATGCCTACCTAAAACACACTTGGAGAATGAGCTTCTCTTTTTCAACTTCTTACATCACTGGGAGAGTTTCTTTAAAGGCTTTGTAGAATTTGTTAATGACACTTGCAGGGCTTTGAAACTCCTCAACAACCTGAATTCTTTTGCAAAAAATCTAAGTTCTATTTTTTTTTTCACACTCGGGCCTATTCAAAGTTTTATTTCTTCCATGTGCTCAGGAACAAAGAAACAGCCTCGCCCTCTCCCCCAGCAAAGTCTCATCTTCAAGGACTGGGAGACAGAAGTGGTGACTTGGGGGGCGGGTTGGTACGAGGTGGAATGTGGGAGTTCTTTCTACTACTTTTCTCTACAATCAATCCTTATTTTCAGTGTTTCCTTCCCAAAACTTCAGGTGTGCACACAGCTTGCCACCCTAGGGATCAGGGCCAGGGCAGCAGCGCTGAAGGCATACTGCCCACTTTCAACAAGTCATGGGTCCAGTGCGAATCCTGGGTGGATGGGAGAGGAGGAGAGGCTGGGACCCCACACCCAAGATGACCGTGGGACCTTGGTCCTGCCACTACCTCTCCCAGCCTCTTTTCCTAGCAGAATTGATCATCACAGTCGTCATCCTTCATCCCCTTCACCTGAAGCGGGGCAAAGTCCTCGAACAAAATATCAAATTTGATGAGGTTGGTATCCACAGGGACATCTGTTTCCCGGGGTGCTGACTGGGGTCTGGGAAGAGTGATGTGGTCATGGGGCTTGGGGTGCATGAGAACAAAAGGCAGCTCCACGGAGACATCCCCGCCTCGAGACACCACCAGCTTCACCTTGACTCTAGGACACCAGGATTCCCAGCACCTCCTTGTTGGCTCCCTCCTTCACTATGGTGCTGGAAGCCAAGTTGGTGTCTTCATGCTTGAGCTGCCCTCCAGGGCGAGGCCACGCTTCTCCCAGTTGTGGCTGAGCAGCGGAGTGATGGTGTACACCTTGCAGAATGTGGAACTGGGAGACACCTGGTCATTTTGCTCAAGCTGAGCCACAGGGCACTTGTACTGCGTGGTGCTGAAGAGGCAAATGTCAGCATACTGTCTCACAGAGACTCTGATCTTCTTGATGGTCTTGGCGGAATTGTTGGTGACATGGATGTTGACATTGAGTGGCTTTCCGTGGTAGTACAGCTCTTTGTCCAGGGAAGCCTCTAGGTGCAGGGACCTCCTGTCAGACATGAGGAAGTGGCGTGTGGTTTCAGCTGAGGGCTGGGGCCCGGGCGTCTCTGGAGCGAACTGCACCTTTCTGATGATGAGCCACAGAGTTCCTTTTGTGGCTTTTTTCTTCCAGTGATTTGGCACAAAAGGCACGGATCTCAAAGTCGACTCCGCAGGCCTTCCCTGTGTCCTCTGGTCCTGGCTGCAGGGTGATGGAGCAGGGTAAATTCTAGGGTATTGTGACAAAAAGGGATGGACATGCTGGCCCACCTTCGTCAGCAGTCGGCCCTGTAGCCGGGTGGGGGGCCAGGGTGGGTTGGGCATGGTGGGAGAAGGCTTGGTATGTAGCGATGAACAGATCTTTGCGGAAAGACTGGCCCAGTACATTCAAGTCTTCTCGGCCATAGGGGAAGGCGCAGGTGAAGGTCACAAACACTGCGCGGTCCTTCAAGTAGTCAGGGTCCACAAGTACCAAACCATCCACGGGATCCACTTTGTCCAGGTGATCTACAAAGTCGCGCTTGCCCAAGTACACGGTGAGCTTGCAGTTAGGGCTCGACTTCTTGAAGACCCTGGTCCCGGGCTTTTCCCCCACGGTGCGCGCGCTCACAGCCCTCCACCCGCAGTTTGCAGCTGGCTCGCAGCCTTCTTCTAATTTCTAAATTTAAATTTATTTTTTATTTCTGTGTGCATACATGTGTGCATGTGCATGCCTGCACATGTCTGCTCCATTGCCCTTGGAGGCTGTAAGACGGCATCAGATCCCCTGGAGTTGGAGTTACAGATGGTGAGCAGCCTGATGTGGGTTCTGGAAACCGAGTTCTGGTCCTCTGGAAGAGCAGCGATGATTCATAAGCTATCTTTCCAGGCCCCTATTTATTTAAGTTTTAAAATATCTCTTTTGGGGTCAATTTTTGGTAATGTAGGTTTTGTGTACATAATCCTAGCCTTGTTTTACAGATGTATTTGCAGGGTGTTTTATGAAATAGTATCTTACTGTCCTCGGACCCTTTCATCTGTGGTTTCTGTAGCTCTTTCCAATTTTTCATTTTTTATTTTGTAGATTTGTGATCACCTATTTTTCCCTTAATTACATTGATTTGTTATTTACTCACGTTGTTCTTAAACACATTTTGGGTGATTTATTTGTTAATAATACTGTTTTAATTCTGATTTTATTTTTAGACTTAATTAATTTCTCTCCTCTTTTCTTCAGCTGGATGCTTAATGAAATTTTCTTACTCTTCTTTAATTATTTATGACAGAACTTTTCTCTGAGCTCCCATTTATCTGTAGACTGTAAGTACTGATAGTTCTTCCTTTGTCGTTTCTTTTTGCTATATAGTATTGAAAATGTTCTCAAGAACTTTTGAGCTAATTTTAATTTTTTCCAGGTAAAAAAGTTTTTAAAAGCTGTGATTAATTTTGATTTTCATTGAAATGTGTTCAGTAAGAGTCTTCTGACTGGGAGATGGTGGCTCACATCTTTAATCCCAGCACTCATGAGGCAGAGGCAGGTGGATCTCTGTGAGTTTGAGGCCAGTCTGGTCTGCAAGAGCTAGTTCCAAGACAGCTAGTACTGTTATACAGAGAAATCCTGTCTTGAAAAACCAAAAAAGGGTTTTTTTTTTTTTGTACCAGCTCTGTCTTGGAAGCTAGCACAATATTTGTTGGCCTAACAGGCAGTTGCTTTCTCCAGAATACTAAAAGGAAGGGATAGTCTATGTGTGCCCTGGCATGAGTGTGGAGGTCAGAGGACATCTTGCTAGAATCTCTTCTCTCCTTCCATCACATCGGTCCCAAGGGTTCAACTCAGGTCACTGGGCTTGGCAGCAAGCACCTTTGCTGGATGAACCATCTTTCTGGCCCTAGTTTGTTTTCTTTCCAAATGACAAATAGAAATTTTAGTAATTAATGTTGTAATAAATGTTACAACAATGTCCTGAAAAGTTTCACTGTAGCTAAAAAATGTAAAAAAGATCATTAATTAAAATCCTAGAGATTTCCTTCTAACTTGTGTTATTTCTTTCAGGCAGGAAGTATGACTCCACTTCTAATACCTTCATGTATTCTCCCACCAAGTCTTCTTCCCTGAGCGCCATTGGTTGTGTAACCACACTTAGAACCTCACCAACAGACAGCAGTGGTCAGTGTGGCTTTGTTATCAGGCATAACTGTAGGATGTTTTTTGCTATATGGCAAGTTTGCTTTTTTATATTATTGAAAATTCCCATTATTGTACTTTTAATAGTATGAATGTATCTGCTATGTCCAAACATTTATCCCCTCCATCACTCTTGTTGAAATTTGATTGCTATTATGTAGAAGGAGCAGCATCCACCCAGCTCCCATGTGGCTAGCTTTATTTCCGAAATAACAACACACAAATTGTATTCTTTTACACACTGCCTGGCCCATTAGTTTCAGCCTCTTATTGGCTAACTCTCACATCTTGCTTTAACCCATATTTAGTAATCTGTGTAGCACCACAAGTACCTGGAAGGATCTTAACCTGCATCCATCTTGGAGAGGAGAACTATGGTGTGTGTCTCACTGCCTTCTTCCTCCCAGCATTCTGTTCTGTTTACTCCACCTACCTAATTCTTAACCCATTTCTATTAAAGGGCCAAGGCAGTTTCTTTATTAACCAATGAAAGTAACACATAGTCAGATGACCCTCCTCCATCACTATTATAACTTTATTAAAAAGTAGAATTTGGGCTAGGGATGTAGATCAGTTGGTAGAGTGTCCCTCTAAAACACATAAGGCCTTGCTTCAATTCACAGCACTGAATGAATCAGGTATGGTCATACACCGTATAAGCCTAGCACTCAGGAGGTGGAGGCATGGGAATCAGCAGTTATCCTTGGCTACACATTGAGTTTCAGACCAGCCCGAGTTACATGAAACCCTGTGTCTTAGTTACTTTTCTACTGCTGTGATAAAACAGTATGACCAAAGAAAGCAATTTATAAAAGAAATTGTTTCATTTGGTTCATGGTTTCAAATGGTTAGAGTCCCTGATGGCAGAGTGAAGGAACAGCTGACAGATCACATCTTGATCCACAACCAAGAGGCAGAGAGAGGGAGCCACATGAGAATCATTTGGGCTTTTGAAAGCTCAAAGCCCATCCTCAGTGACACACCTCCTTCAGTAAGGCCATATCTCCTAATCTTTCCCAAACAGTCCTATCAACTGGGGACCAAACATTCAAATAAGTGTGGACCATTCTCATTCAAATGACTGTATCTTGTCTCATTTTTTTTAAAAGAAAGAGGTGCCATTTCTAAGAGATAATGAGACCATGAAAGCTACAACATCCTGGGTAGGTAAGATCAGTGCCACTGCAAAAGGTCAATTTCAGGCTGGAAGGTGGCTCAGTGGTTAAAGTGCTTGCCATAGGAAGCATCAGGACTAGAGTTGGAATCTCTAGAACCCATGTAATGCTGGGTGGGTTAGGCCACCCACCCATTATACCATCTCTAGTATGTGGAGACAGGGTAATCAGCTAGCTAGGAAGACTAGTGTATCAGTGAGCTTCTTGTTTGATCGAGAGACCTTGCATTCAACAAATAGGATGGAGGAAGATATGGATTATAAACATTAGTGATTAACTCTGCATCAGCATTAATACATGGGTGCCACATTAAGAAAGAAATAAAAGCACTTGAGGGAAGAAATAATAAAAGTATTTCCCTTTAGAGTCATTTAACCAAGAGCGAGTCCAGATTTGAATCGTCTGCTTTATGCTCCCTGGGTCTTCCATCCTCTGTCTGTTGTATGATTTAAATCTGTGCCTGTCAAAATGCTGTCTTGTGTGTTAGTTGTGGGAGTGGTGTCTGTCTGTGTCCCTAATAAAGGGCTTCTCTTTGTGTTTATTGACCATCATAGACACCATCACGTGGGGGAAGGAATGGGATAATTTACAGAAATCTTTAACAAGAGTTTTATAAGGGTTTAAGTCACTGGCTCCAACTGATCTCAACTGACCTAGACAACAAACATCATTGTTTACCAACCAATATCCACAGTGGCTGCTTTCAACATATATGGTAGACTTTAGGAAGTTGCTTTCAACTTCTGTATTTGCTGCTTTCGGTAAATGATACACATGCATTATCTGGGTCAGGGGCATGGAAGAGTATATAACTTAGATTACAGCTATGCATTAGCTTAATTTGTAAAAGTTGATCACAAGGGAAATCCAAGACAGGTAAGGTTGGTAGTTACATTGTTTCTTTAAAAGCAGGTTAAACAAACAGTTTGAGTATGCAGGAGGATGATAGTCTTTAGTCTTAAGTGACCTCAAGGTGTATTATTAACTCTGGCTGTGAGGTCCAGCAAAAGTTACACACACACACACACACACACACACACACACACACACACACGTGCACATAGAAGGGGCAAATTCGGCTCCTATTTTGATTCTCTTGCCTTTCTGTCCTTTGATGTATGAGGATCTAAGGGAAAATGCAAACATTGTTTAGGTTTGGGAAGAAAAGAATAGCCTCAGCAGACATCAAACCAACTGACATCCTGACCTTATACATTTCAGCCTTCAGAACTATAAAGTAGTGCATTTTTCTTTATCAACTACTGAACCTTTGGTGTTATGCGATACTGACACAAAGCAGACTAATATAATATCTGTCTTTAAAAATATATATTTGGGACTAGTGAGATGGTTCAATGGATACAGACACTTGCCGCTCAGCTGAATGAGCTGAGTTCATTCCTTGAATCCACATAGCAGAAGGAGGACAACTTTTGCAAGATGTTGTCTGACCTCTACACACTCACATGCACCAACACATACGCGCGCACACACACACATACACACACACAGAGAACAAGAGCAAATAAATCAGTGTAAAAAACCTACAAAAGACACACATATTATTATGCCTTTTCATAAAGATCAGTAAAGCTATTTTGCATTCCCCCTCACACTGATGCTAGGGATTTTTTTTTAAAAAAAGTCTTCCTCTGCTCCTCTATTTTTCTGAGACGGTATCCCATGGGGAAGTGAGTAAAATTTGATTAAAACCCACAAAATAATGACTAGATTAAAATTTTATAATGAGCTTCTTTTATGTGCTAAGTAGGCGACGTGGCTGATGATAAGCATGAAAGAATGAAATCGGATCTCCATTCTCCGGAACCTCATGAGGCAGAGGAGCAGGCCCGTGAAGGGGAATTGGATGAATAGGCCTGCCAGTTGGATGGTACAGCGGAACTCCAGATTTCTTACTGTTTTGGGTGTTTACCTGGAGATTTGAAGACATTTGAGAAAATGATCTGCCTAGTTACTTGAGTGCCCAACATAATGAGCTCTATTAGGACATCTTCATAATAAAACACCATTGCTATGATGAGCTAGAAATTGCTGCCAAAATTTATCTGTGGCAACCACATATTTAATTTACATTTTTCTCCAGCTCAATCTTTCTTTTTTGAATTTTTTTAAGTTAAGTAGCTAGGAAAACAAGCTTATTTCCAAAAACTTTATTTTTACAAAGCAAAAGTTTGGTTTTAGAAAGGTAAGACAGTTTGGGTTTAGACTCTTTTGCCATAATTTATGAATAAAGAATAAAGGATATTTATTTTAGGGAATGTCATATTGATACATGTTTTACATATTGCAGATAAGAAATTTACTATAACAACAAATGACATGGACAAGAAAATTGAAAGTGATGCTGTCTGACTGGATAGCATGTATTAGAAGCAACTAGTCCCAAGTTAAGATTCCAAATGTTTAAGATTTGTGTAGTTCCCATTCTGAAATTTACAAATTATAATCCCAGAAGAGTATCTTTCTGCTCTCTAAAATTGGCATGGGGGAGGGCATGGAGAGATGACTCAGTGGTTAAGAACATTGGATGCTCTAGCAGAGGCATTGATTCTTAGCATACACATCTGGTGACTTATAACCTCTAACTTCAGCTCCAGGGGATCTGCTGCCCTCTTTTGGCCTCCATGTGTATCAACACACAACTGGTGCATGTGTACACATAGAGGAACACTCACTCTCTTTTTCTTTTTCTCTCTCTCATGAACACACACACACACACAATGTCTTTAAGAATTGGGCCTAAGGACCATCAGAAGGACTGAATGAAATTAGCATACAGAAGTCTTCATAATCTCAAACACCTTGCAAATAAGGTACAATGAGGGGTAAATTAACCTCCTGAAACAGAAACCTTTTATCCTAGAGCTTTGGGGTTCTGGTGCTGGTAAGGGTATAGTCAAAGTATAGCCTGAGGATGCAGTCAGTTCAAGACTCAAATGGGTGAAAATCTGCCTCCAGATTTATCCATGTGATTGCTGGTAGGCTTTAGATCCTTGATGGCTGCTAGTCAGGGGGATATTTCATTATGAGTGGTCCTACCCATGGGATGGATCAAAACAGACCAAGTAGCTTCATCAGAACATGTGAAAGAATGAGGCAGTGCATCAAGACTCAAAATTTGGAATAACAGTCTTAAATGTAGACTGAAATGGTTTTCCATAACCTTTGCCATATTCCATTCATTGTAAGTGAATGACCAGGGCAAGCCTGCATTTGAGGGAGGGACTCATATAAGGGCATGAGAGGATGATCAGAAGCTATCAGAAATGCTTAACTTTCCAGGAGTAGATAATAAATAGCTTCCCAGCACCAGGTGTGAGAGCTTTACACGCCATTATTCCAGTACTCAGGAGTCTGAGGTCAGAGGGTTATGAGTTTCAGGTCAGCCTGGACTGAACAGCAAGCTTTAGGCCAACTGGGCTATACAATGAGATGAAACAAAGAAATGAACAAAATGATATTAAAAAATAAATGCAATCTTTGCATATATGCATGCATATATACAACATACATATCACATATATATGTTTACATAATATACATCCTTCCATACATAAGAAATGTCCAGTAGAAAGATATTTTCTACTTCAAATGTGCAATAAGTGCTATTTCTCTCACTCATTCATTACACATACACATTTAAGACATGGTCTTGAACTCACCATGTAGTACAGGCTAGCTATGAACTTAGGAGCTTTCTGCCTTGGCCCCACCTCCACCCCCACCCCCGAGTGCTGCCACCATGCCTGGATTCCACAGATATTTGTGAAGTGCTTGTATTTTTTAGAGATTGAGTTTATTGCTGAGAGCTTTGATAATGGAAAGGAAGACATGAGGTACAGAAAACATGTGTAGTCCAGTTGATGGGTATGAAGAATTAGATGAATAACTCATCTTAGAAATTTGATGACTTTATTTTCAGAAGCATGAAGAGAACAGTTTTTCTTTTCCTACCCATTTGCTTTCTTTGATATCCCCCCAATGAATAACCATCCTTATTCCAAGACCAAGCCATCCTTAAAAGTTTTTTGAGACACATCTGGAGTGCTGGGAATAGACTTATTAAACCATGTCCAATTTATGCAGTGCTGGGAACTGAATCCAGGATGTCAAGCATGCTTGGCAAACCCTTTATCAACTGATATACATCCTGATCTCCCCTCACCCCATGCCAAGCCACTATTACATACCAAATTTAGCAATTTAGTACCATATGTCTTCCCTTCTTCCTCTCACATCATTTATCTTCTTGCTGGTTTGTTCCCATCAGGATAAAAACAAATGACATATCTCTCATCTTTAAAATGAGAATACATTCCAAACCCCCAAGCCTTGTTTAACTACCAATTTCTCTTATTGAGAACCATTCTCCATGAAAGAGTTGCCTCCACTGCTTCAATTCCAATGATTCTTCCTCCTCCACCTCTCCACAGAATCACTCTTCTGAAGTCATCAGTGATCCTCATCTCGCCACATCCCAGAGCCTCTCAACTTCGGCACTGTTAACATTCTGGGGCCTTGGAAAACCTTTGCTAAGGCAAGCAACCCCATGTCTTGTAAGGTGTTATCTAAATCCCTAAGTGGATGCCATAGTCATTGTCTCGATAGTGACAATTAGAATTAGCTTCCGGCATTGATGACTGTATCTGGGGTCTAATCACTCAGAATTGAGATGTGGTGTTGTCCTTACTTTCACCAGCATGTACCACAGTCAATCGCTTACTGTTCCTTTTTTTTTTTTTTTTTTTTTTTTTTTTTTTTTTTTTTTTTTTTTTTTTTTTTTTTTTTTTTTTTTTTTTTTTTTTTTTTTTTTTTGGTGTTTCGAGACAACGTTTCTCTGTAGCTTTGGAGTCTGTCCTGGCACTAGCTCTGTAGACCAGGCTGGCCTCTAACTCACCGAGATCCACCTGCCCCTGCCTCCTGAGTGCTGGGATTAAAGGTTTGTGCCACCACTGCCAGACAAAGCTTATCTTTTGAACCATTTTGCCTGTATAATTCCAGTGATATTAAGCACACTAATACCTCCTAGCTATTCAAACTCTTTCTTCTCATAATTTTAGTAGCAATATCCAGGCTTTCCTTCTGACTCGCCAGATGCCCCTCCTCAGCGATTCTTTTTTATTTTCAAGAAGTATAATTTTATTTTGGGAGATTTTTTTTTCAGATTTTATTTATTTTATTGAGCTCTCCTCAATAATTCTTGCTGGCTATGTTTCAGTGTCTAAAGAACAACCATTGAGCACCTCTGGGACTCAGAACTCAAGCCTCATTTCTGCATCTATTTTATTTCTTAGGTAATCCCATAATCTAAATGACATTTAAGCCAATAACTTTCAAAGTTGTGTCTTCAACACATCTCCTCGGAGCTTCAGTCATGCATTTTTAGTTGTCTACTCAACCTGCACACTTGTGGTTGAATAGACTCAGCATACTCCCATCCTGCTAGCAATAACTTCCGTTGCTTTCCAAGGTTTCTCATTTTAGTTAAACACACCACTACTCAGAAGACAATCTAGACGTGATCCTTAATTGTCTCCTCTCTCTAGTATCTCCTATCCAAATACAACACAACTATAACTACTTGGTTTTACTCCTGTTGCTCATCTAAATTAAAGCCAATCTACAGATGCAGTCATCAAAATGGTCTCAACATGTCATCCTCTATCTCCTCTGGTTGTTCAGCTTCAGTATTCTGCACACAGCACTGAGAGGATCATATACATAACTGTGAATGGATGTGTATGTGTGTGCACACATGGTCACACACATGCCCCACCGTTCTAGTAGCTGCCTTTCTCACTTGGGATTGAATCCTAACTTCTGTAATCCTGTATTCACTGGGGTCTGCCAACACTTTGACATCTTAGATCCTAGTGTCCATCTCTTTCACTTTGCTGTGGCCACAACAGCCTTGCTGTTGCTCCTCAAGGCTTACTTTGTTGCTACTGCAGGGCCAGTGCTCAGTACATCTGGTGTTTCCTCAGCCTGGGGTACGTGTCCCTGGGCTGTCACATGATAGATTTTCTCCCGTTATTTCTAGCCAAGCTATAATTTCACCTGATCATACCATGGAATAAGTGCCTCTCTCCACAGATGGCTTTTTAAATTTTAGGTAGGTTTATTTATTTATTCAGAGAAGGTCTCACTATGTAGCTCCGACTGCCCTAGAACTCTCTCTATAGGCTGATCTCAAGCACACAGAGATCAAGTTACCTCTGTCCCCCAAGTGCTGGGTTTAGAGCCATGTATCACCAATCCTAGGTTGATTATCTGCAGTTTCTTGTGTCTCTGTGGGTATGTGCACATGACCACGGTGCCCATGGTAGGCAGAAGAGGGTATAGAGTTCTCTGTAGCTGGAGTTATAGGAGATTGTGATCCAACGTGCGTGTTGGGAACAGAACTCAGGTCCTCTGCAAGAGCAGTCCGTGTTCCCACTGTTAAACCAACTCTCCAGAGCCTGTCTGCATGACTTCCCTCCCACAAATAGCTAAAACCTGTTTGATATCTTAATGTACATTTATTTGTGTACTGTCCAGTTTCCCCAGTAGTAATGTAAACTCCATGGGTGAAAATACCATGGTAACTGCAGGAGGAAGTGGCTGTGTTCCATAGAGAGAAAAGAAGCAAACAATGACAGCTACAAATGTTTGGTTTCTTGAGTCAGGGCTGAGAATCACTGCTCTAAGTCATGGTATATACATTGATACTAGACCATAGACAAACACTTTTTATTCTAATTTTTATTGTATTGAAGTTCAGTATTTGTTGTTTGCACAAAAAACTGGTTCCTGTTACTGAAATTATGTATATATCACACACACATATGTACTTTAGCTTAGCTAAATCTTTAAATCAAAAGGCAAAATTACTTAATTCTTCACTGATGCAAATAATTATCATAGGGAGAAACAAAAAGACAAACAATTTGTTTTCTTTGATGTTGGTGGGGAGGTAGGACATATTACCTGTGCTTGAATTTATTATGATCAATTTACTTAAAACAAGTTCTCTCCCTAGGAAAAGAACTCATTTCCATTATCAAAAATTTCAGCGACTATAGTAATTGAAAAACAGAAATACTACCAATAACGCCTCCTTTAAAACTAAGCATAATATTTGTTTTAGTATTTTTTATGAGACTCCTAAGGGGAACAGGAGGATTAAAGATGAAATCATGCTAACAAATGATAAGCAATCTATTCTAGTTATTTTGCTATCACTTCTCACCATGATCAATACCGAGTTCCCAACAGAATGCCTTATCCGCTAGAACAACTGGTGTGCTCTATGCTTCCCTAACCTGACCCTGAGCAATGGAATATGGTATGATTCGGTCACGCAGGCTCAGCTCAGGGACTGATGGAGACCTTAGACGTGGCATATGTAAGTGTTGAATGAATCACAGCCTGAATGATCGGGTGATGAAAACCTACTGTTGTCAGAAGGATTCTGAAAAGTTCAAGTGCAGGTTCCAGTGTGTTATGTGGGAACAGCTATGACTTTTGTTTAAAGTCAGAAGGTGGAGGGCTCTGTAATTGATGTGTTATGAAACAAGAAGAGGTTACACTAATTCTACTGATGATGGTGGCATACACAGAAACCATAAAAGACCTTATGAAGGAAGTGCATGCCAAAGAATGAGTGTGTCATTGACATGTGGATGGGTTCAGGGAATTTAGGTGAAGGAACAAACCGAACCATTTCTAAAGCCTGAAAGGGAAGATTTGCTTAAGGAACAGTGAGTAGTAGAATCTATTTCTTAAAATGGACGGGGAGTATAGTATTGTATAAGGGGAGCTACAGCAGCTAGCTCACCAGATTGAGAAAAGCTGTATTTTTTTCATGCCCAGGAAACTCATTGAAAATATAACATCTATGAAATCCGTGGAAATTGTGTCTCTGTGACTATTGCTGAAGCCTGGCCGAGGATAGGTATAACTGACAGGCACAGCCCTGCCATGTAATAGAAAGAGAACAGAATAAAACACAAGGGACTGGAGTATACCAGGCCTTTTCTTTTAGGCCAGCAACCAGCTCCCAAATCATGACACAGAGACTACATATTAGTTTTGAATGGTCGGCCTAGCTCTTGTTCTTCTCTTCTCCCCCGAGCCTAGATTTCTTCTATTTATTCTCTCTGTCTTCCAGTCCTGCCTATCCTTTGTCCTGCCTATCTATTGCCCGATCAGCTTTTTTATTAGACCAATCAGGTGCTTGAAGCAGGCAAGGGGAAGTAAATGCAGCATAAACAAAAGCAACCTATCTTTACACAGCAAGAATAATATTCTGCAGCATAAACAAATGTAACACATCTTTACCTAGATAAAATAATATTCCATAACATTGGAGTAAGCAACAAAGATGTCAATGGTGTTGGTTGGAACACATTGTGATACATCACGATTAGCAGAATAAATTAGGATCTGGGAGAGGAGTCTGCAGGTGGAGGTGCAGGGAACCAGAGGATAGGAGGAGCCTGAGAATGAGCCTTGCATGACCAACACCGAAGTCAGTTGAAACATGTTGGTGAGATGGTACAAAGGAGGTGGGAATGCCTTAACTGTATGTGTATTGTTAGGCCTGAGGACCTCTTCCATCTTTGTCAAGGGGAGTGTCCAAATACATTTTTTTTCTTTTTTTATATTTTTATGGTTTATTTAACTTTATTTTTATGTGCATTGGTGTGAAGGTGTCAGATCCCCTGCAACTGGATATTCAGACAGTTGTGAGCTGCCATGTGGGTGCTGGGAACTGAACCCGGGTCCTCTGGAAGAGCAGTCAGTGCTCCCAACCACCGAGCCATATCTCCAGCCCCCCCCCCAAATCCATTTTAAGCAGTGTGTTAACCTCATTTCTTTGAATTCTCTTTTGGGCACTATAAATAGATGCTAAGGGCATTCACCAGCTATAGGATAAAGAAAGATGCTCTACCCTACCTCTCTCTGGGCAGTGGAGGGAAGAAAGCTGAAAAATAGGAGATTCCCTGCTTACACATCCACAAAATGGCCCCCTGCTGGCTACTTTTAACTGTCACCTTGACACAACCTCATGTCACCTGGGAAGAGAGTCTTAGGAATTGTCTAGATCATGTTGGCTTGTGGGCATGTCTATGGGTGGTTGTCTTGATTGTTAATTGGCAAGAGAAGACCCACACGGAATGGCAATATCTTTTCCTGGACTGGACCCTGAACTGTGTGAGAGGAGAGCAAGGTAGCTGACCACGGAGCAGCGAGCAAAGATGAGCTTGTTCTCTTTACTGTGGCTGTGCAGTGACTAGCTGTGCTCAGCTACCTGCACTGATGGACTTATGTCAGAATAGTATGCCAAGGGGAAAGGGTCTCCTCTCCTCTTTCTACATTGCATTTTGGCCAGGGGTATTTTATCATGGCACAGAAAGTAGAACGGGCCCCTGCCTGTAGCATCACTGGTCTTAGAAGAATGTCATCAGTGGCGTTATTTGAGGACATCTGGAAAAGATTTCTTTCCTATTCAAAAAACACCACCTTCATTGGACACAGAAGTGCCATAAATGACGCAAATTCTGTGAAGTATCTGGAAGATGTAAATGAAGTGTTCTTGTGTGAGGCAGGATGTTATGTATTAATCATTCGGTTTTCTTTAAGTGTCTCATATATCAAAGTGCTGAGTCTCTCATGCTTTAAGCTTGATCTCAGGTCTTTTCTCCTCCATCCATATTATCCCTTTTAGGCTCAAACAAAGACCAGGCCTTAAGAAGTAAGGAGGGCCTTTATTATCATATAATGACACTTGAAGTTGGTTCAGAATGGTTTACGGCAATATTACTCAGGGGACATTGAGCAATATCCCAGAAACAAGATCTTGACTATTTCCAAAAGGCCCAAATGTCAAGGACTCATCCCCAGAGTGCTTCTCTTGACAAGTGGCAGAATCTGAGGTATAGGGACTAATGAGAAGGCTTTGGACCTTGGAAGTTGTGTGGGCCACTGGACTCCTTTTGTTTTTGGCTGTGAAGTGAATGGTTTTTCTCCCCCAATAACTTTACCATGTTATGTTGTCTTACCATAGGCCAAGGTCATGGGAAAATAAATCTACAAACTGAAAAGATAAATGTGACCTGAAAGAAACTTTGCTCTTTGTTTGTTGGTTTGTTCGGTTTTTTTCAAAGCTGATATTTTCTGTGTAACAACACTAGCAATCTTTGAACTCACTCTGTAGACCAGGCTGACCTCGATCTTAGAGATCCACCTGTCTCTGCCTCCTGAGTGCTGGGATTAAAGGTCTATGCCACCATGCCCAGCCCCAGAAACCTTGCTCTTAATGTGTCGATTCTCACATGGCTCTAATGTAGTTCTAGAAAGCCAGTATACAGATGGAGGAGTTGCTATTGTGCCCTAGTATGGAGGATGCCTAGCATCCTACAAGGCACCAGCTCTTCTCAGTGAAGAGCTGTCAGTCTGAAAAAGCCCTGCCTACTGATGTTGGGAAATCTTGACTAGTGAACATTTCCTGTATCAGCTAAATAGTTTTGCTACCATATGGCAGGAAACTCTTAAAAGAGTGGGTTTGACACAGGAGGCATTTATGGGTCTTATTTTTTCTGGTAACAAAAGTCCAGAAGTAGTTAGCCTGCATCTGGTGTTTCGTTCAAGAAATTATTTCAAGATGTCTTCTAGTGCCCTACCCTCCATCTGTAACAGCTGACTATTTCATGAACGCAAGGTGGCTGCTGAGCCTCCAGACATGCCTGAGAATAATTAGGGAGCACACAAGGCAAATGACATGAAGCCTGTCCCCTTGTCAGAAAAACAATTTCCCAGAATCTCTACTTGGAAGGATTCTGCTGGTTTCCTTTCTTATTAGACAGAATAGAGTTTTGTGCAAGGGAGACTGGGAAAGTCAAAGCATCCGGTAGGAATACTGCTCCTGTTAACACTGAGCCTCTAGGATCCTGTCCCTGTTAACACTGAGCCTCTAGGATCCTGTCCCTGTTAACACTAAGCCACTAGGATCCTGTCCCTGTTAACACTGAGGCTCCAGGATCCTGTCCCTGTTAACACTGAGGCTCCAGGAATATTGTCCTATGAATACTGAGACTCTATAAGGATGACATAGCATGTGCATATTTTTGTAGACAACTGGTAGCTTCTGCCTTACCTACACACTTTGACATTAATTTTAGAAAGCAAAAGAGTCCTCATTTCTTTCAATAGAGGGATATTATGTGTCACTTAAGAGCAAGTGTTAATTTTAAAAAATGAGGCGGGAGGGGTGACTCAATGAATAAAAACATCTAATTCATAAGCATGAGGACCTGAACTCAAATTCCTAGAACCTGTGTAAAAAACCAGATGCGGTCACGCATGTGCCTGTCACCCCAGCACTAGAAGAACAATGGATGCAAAGACAGGATTGTTGGAGCTTGTTGACTCCCCGGTGTCGGAGAGGAACCTGCCTCAAAGGGTAAGATAAGGAGTGACAGTTCAGGACAACTGAGGTACTCCTCCGACCTCTGCACATGTGCAGCTACATACTATGATAGTGCACACCAGAGGGGCCGAGAAGCTGACCTCCAAATTTAGGTCATGTTGTACTCGGGATAGAAAGTAAACCTTCACATACATCTTCAGGGCACAGTGGTTTTATATCACCAAAGTTAGCTCTCTCTGGCTCACGTCGCCTGTTGTTATGTTACTGCCGATTCTGCTCTGTGCTGTGTTTATCATGGAACCTAGACTGAAGGAGAAGTCAACGTTTGCAAAATGACCCTTGGCCATTAGATATGACCATTGATAACAACAACAACAACAAAACCAACTCCAAAATCCATGTTACCACACATGATTTTCTTTTTACAGGTTCTGTTAGGATGTGATTTGTGTATTTTCCATATAAATTGTGCTGGCAGATGCAAGCCTTACGGCCTCCCTGACATCCACTAGAGCGACGATTTATAGGCCTTCCCACTGGGAGAAGGGATAGCACACACCCTCGTCCACAGCTAGTCTCATCCTGGTATGTAACACTTTACAATGAATTCCTTTCAGTTTGTTCCTCAAACCTCTCGAACTTTTAATGACAATATTGGCTATGAGGGATGGAGCAATTGCACCAAAACCACATCCAGGAAAAATGACAACCACAGCATGCCACTTCAGTCACTCTCCCAGCAGCCCTTTTTTTTTCTGGGTGCTAGGCTTTGTGTGAGCTCTAGTAGCTCCAGCTCCAGACACTGTCAAAGTAGTAACTAGAACTGTGGTTCTCAAACCATGGGTCATGATCCCTCTGGGGGGTTGCATAGCAGATATCTATAATATGGTTCATAACAGTAGCAAGATTATAGTTATTAAGTAGCAACGAAATAGCTTTACTTTGGGGGGCGGGGGTCACCGCAGCATGAAGAACTGTATTAAAGCATCACAGTATTAGGAGGACTGAGAACTACCGCCCTCGAATCTAGTATGAATAAGCAACATCCTAACAAAATGCATGGGTGGAGAAAAGAAACTCAGGCTGGAGGAAAGGAAATATTCCTGGGAGAGATGACCCTTGAAAAGAGACACACTTTATCTAGAGGAGTAAGACGAGACAGGAAACAGCTAGGGATAATTAATGGTAACCTGTTAGGACTTCTTCATAGTGGCTTAGAAAAAAAAGAAGACTAGTGTCAGTTAAGATTTCTACTCAGTACTGTTCAATGGGATGAGACAAAATAAAGATACAAGTTTCAAACAGTGGAGGGATAAGCCCAGCCCCTTAGGGGGCGTGTTCGCCTCTGGCGAATGTTTACTTATAAATCGGGGCGAGTGGGAGCCCGTTCGCCCTCTCTGCTTCCCTGTTTGTAGCGGGAACCTATGGTCCTGTAAGTCTATTTCCCCATTAAAGCTGTATATATTATTACAATCTGTTTGAATACATTTATGCCGTTACAAACAGGAAATCAAGCATTTGTATATGCTTTGCAGATGATTAAAGAGACTACATTTCACAGTTACAGTGACTTCACTGTATTTTTATATATAATTTCTCTCTATAAAATCAGCATATAAAGTTGAATTTTCTATGTTTGGATATCAAGCTCTTAGAATTTTTTTTCTTCAGCTTTAAATTGTTCTCACTGATAACAGGATAAAAACATCAGGTACCGACGCAGAAATCTAACCAGAGATGCCCAGGAACTATAGAGGAAGAAATATATGTAAACTGTAGCAACATCAAAGAAGACTTCAGTGTACAAATGAAGCTACTTTGTTTAAATGGTGGAAGATTCAATATTATCATGTCATTTTTTTCTCAAGTCAATGTAGCCACTCAGTGTGCTCATGGTGCCCTGGTATAATTTTCAACTTGACACAACTCAGAGTCACCTGGGAAGAGAGAGTCTCAGGTGAGAAACTGTCTAGATCAGCTTGTCTGTGAGCATGCCTTTGGAACATTTTCTTGATTGCCAATTGATTTAAGAGGGCCCAGTTCAC
Source organism: Alexandromys fortis (assembly GCF_014885135.2). Lineage (NCBI taxonomy): Eukaryota > Metazoa > Chordata > Mammalia > Rodentia > Cricetidae > Alexandromys > Alexandromys fortis. The sequence goes on from NW_026067999.1 coordinate 2,203,745, forward strand.
TGTGGGTAGTTCCAACCCCAGGCGGGTGGGCCTTTGTTATATAAGAACACTAGCTGAGCATGAGCTAGTAAGTGAGCCAGTAGCATTCATGTATGGTCTCTGCTTCAGTTCCTGTAGACTGGAAGTGTGAGCCAGATAAACCCGGTCCTCCCCAAGTTACTTTTTGTTAGAGTAGGTTTTTTTTTGGCTTTTTTTTTAATCACAACAACCAAATGAAAGCAGAATCCTAGGAAAATCTCAGCTGATTTTTGTTGTTGTTGTTATTCTGTGAACTTGTTAAGCTGCCTGTAAATTTCTAAGAGAACATAACAACAGCAACAACAAAACAGGAGTAGATAAACACTCTTGAAAGACATCGTAGTAGGGTAAAACGTGCTACGAAGTCAATGGCCGTGAGTGGAAAATACCATTATGAAACCAAATGAAGCAAGGCTAGTCACAACACAACAACAACAACAACAATGACAAAATGATCATAGGAAGGAAGCTGTTGATGGAAACAGATGAGGATGGGGACTTGATCGGGGGAGGGGGACTTAATGGGGGGAGGGGGAGGGAAATGGGAGGTAGTGGCGGGGAGGAGGCAGAAATGTTTAATAAATAAATAAATAAATAAATAAATAAATAAATAAATAAATAGAAAAGCTGGATTGTCCCATGGATGACTGAATAAATGTATGTTCACTTCAGACAGGGCACAGATATCGGGACAATTAAATGAATCTACCTAGGACTAGCTTGGTACCAGAATTAGGGATTTTTTTGGAGGCTCCATATATGGAAGACTAGGTGAAAGTTACTTCTAGGTGAGGGGCCATTTACAGCGATTATGGATTGGGGTTGCTGGCAGGAGAACAGAGGAGTGTTTGTTTGCAGGAATGTTGAGGGGTTACTCAAAGGAATGTAGGTGAGGGGTCATTTAAAGAACGAAGGGTTAATTACAGGAGCATGGATGAGGGTTACAGGAATGTGGGTGAGTGGCTGTCTACAGGATATGGGTAAGGGTTATTCACAGGAGCACGGATAAGGAGTTAGGCACATGAGTGAGGTAGACATGAAAGTAGTTACATCACTCAAAATTGACCCCCAGCATGGGTGCTAACTCATAAACTGAACAATGGAACTTTCCACCCCAACTTGCAGGCACCTCCATTTTCCCTTCTATCTCATCAATGGTGTTTTTTTGTTTGTTTTTGTTTTGCTTATATGACATGGAGGAGGAGACTTTTGTAACATTCTGAGTTTGTGAGCCTCATTCCTCTCTATAGAATGGAATAATGATCCGATGTAGGCAAAGGCAAATACTGGGTTAATATTCTTTGAGAAAATGGATATGTATGTGATCTAGCATGTGAACATGGAATTTTGCTAAAAGAGACTCATTTCTTCTGACACTTTAAGAGACTGAGAATGGCGGTGTTGAAGTGGGAGGTTGGTGTGAATTAAAAGTTGATGAGATTCTCACTTGCTGCTCTCTATGTGGTCAATGAAGCAGGAGGAAAAACTGATAACTAATAAGAAGGTTAATAGAAAAAATAATGTATTATGCCTTGGGGAAAAACCCTGGAATGTTCATTCAGAAACTAAGGTCAAAAGAAACCTCCTAACTGAGAAAGGCATTTCCTGAGCATCATCAGACAATGCCACTGCATTTGAAGGTGTTGATCTGTAGGCTGGTGTTTCTGTTTGAAGATTAGTATCAATCTATTAATAAAGATTAATACAAGAGTAAGACTATGGCATGGAAACCACTGTCCTTTATGTTCTTGTTTGTTTAAGATGGAGTCTTTTTAAAATAAACATTTCTTTAATTTCTATTAAATTTTATTATTTTATGCACAGGAGTGTTTTGCCTGCATGTATGTCAGTGCACCATGTACATGCAGTGTCAGAGGAGGCTAGAAGAGTGCATGGGATCTCCTGGGACTGAAGTTACAGATTACTGTGAGCCACCATGTGCTTGCTGGGGCTTGAACCCTGTCCTCTGGAAGAGCAGTTCTTAGCAAGCTGAGCCATCTCTCCAGCTCCCTTAAGATGGGTTCTTGCTCTGTCATACACCCTGGCCTCAAACCCTTAAATCCAAATGTTCTTCCCCTTCAATCATCTGTGTTGTTGGGACTATAGGTAGATAACTTGCTGCCATTCACAGTCTTATATCAACCTTCGCAAGAGTCCATGAGTTAGATTTTATTAGTTTAATTTTACTAGAGCAAAGATGTGTGACATGCCCCAAATCACACATCTAGTAAATAGTGCAACTGGAACTCCATCCTAGGCAGACTAGACTCACAGCCCACATTTTTAAACACTCTGCTGGGCTGTATAAGAGTACAATAACTTATATGACTATATAAGCCGTACAATAACTTAGAATTTTGTTTGAGGAATTCACCGTTTGGTGAAATGGGTTAATGAATAATGCTGATTTTTTTCCTTTTCTTTTCTTTTCCTTTCCTTTCCTTCCTTCCTTCCTTCCTTCCTTCCTTCCCTCCCTCCCTCCCTCCCTCCCTCCCTCCGTCTCTCTTTTTCTTTCTTTCTTCTATATTGACAAGAGACATCAGAGAATGGGAGGTTTTGTGATTTTTTTTTTGCTTGTGTATGTATTCATTCAGGTGGAGATCATAAGATCAATCAGTTAAGAATTGAATATCCAGAGAAGACAACAGTGCTTTGTTGCTCACTCTCATACGATTTTTGCCTTTCTATTTAGCCTTGACTGGGGCTGCAACTTTAGAACTGAAGCTATAAGTTCTCTATGTGTTCAGTTAGGTATCAAAGACCCAGTAAAGTCTGACTCCTTTGAGCATGATATGACTTCCCCCCTCTGGAGGGTATTAAATAATGTGATTACAAAATATCTTGAAGTAAAAGGTGTCTTGGGCATGGGGAGTTCTCAGTCTTTTCCTGATTTATAGATACAATTAAGAACATACAGAAATAAAGTATCCCTGAATTTCAAAATTTAAGGAAAATCAGGCTCTCAATGATAAAGAGTTTTCAGAAAAAACAAATAAAAATATATTATAAGTCCAAGTCCATATAACTTAGATATGATTTTTCCATTAATATATTTATAGATCCAATAAGCAAAATATCACTTCATTTAATGCTATAAAAATACAAATTTATTCTAATTAAATTGTCTTTATTCTAAAAGATATCCTTTTTTCAGCAATAGCTATGTTTTCTAATGGGTCATCTTATAAATCATTGTTTTTAATCTCAAGGCAGCTTACAATTAAGGGATTATAGCTCATTGAATTAAGAAATGAATCACCATGAAGTCTCTGGGTCACATAAAGGCCAACATGGGTAAACTTCTGCTCGTTTTATATGCCATGAAGATGCTTTGTCTTTGGGCCACCTCAATGCCTAGATTCTCTTTTGACAGTTTGGAAAGGAACGAGGGTGGTGTACTGCTACAGAAAAAAGGATGAAGAGATTGCCTGTCTAAAATGCTCATGCAAAAGCTTTCAATGATCTACTCCAAGGCTACCTTTGCCATTTCTTATGAAATAGAAAACAGTTAATGTGAGTAGTCAGGACTGTACTACAAGAAGCAATGACAGAAAACCATAATTGTGCATGTGCCTTTCTTTTCCAAACAGATACTTTTGCCTTAATTCAGTAGCACTCAGCTCTTGCTGCTTCCTTTTCCTCTGTTTAGTACCTGAACCCTTTTATGCTCTCAGAGTTTACTGAGGACCCTTAAGAATTTTGTGCGTGTGGAAGAACTCTAAGTACTACATTCGAAATGGAAATGGAGATGCTGAGGATTCAGTTCATCATAGAGTTTAGCATGCATGAGGCCCTAGATTTGATCCAGTATCTTCAAAATAAAAAGAAATGAAAATTGAGACAACAGAACACACCAAAGACAGCAATCATGAGAATATTTCAGGTTAACATCCCTAGCCCATCTTTTTTTTAAAATTTTTTAAAATTTATTTGTTTATTTATTATGCATACAATATTCTGTCTGCATGCATGCCTGAAGAGGGCACCAGACCTCATTACAGATGGTTGTGAGCCACCATGTGGTTGCTGGGAATTGAACTCAGGACCTTTGGAAGACGAGGCAATGCTCTTAACCACTGAGCCATCTCTCCATCCCAGCCCATCTTTTAATTTAATTTATTTATGATATTGGAGAGTGAGTTCAGGAACTTAAACATGCTATATAAGTGCTTTACAGCTGAGCTATACTCCCTGCCTGATGAAGGAGGGTCATCTGTCTATGTGTTACTTTCATTGGTTAATTAAGAAACTGCCTTGGCCCTTTGATAGGACAGAAAATTATGTAGGCAGAGTAAACAGAACTGAATGCTGGGAGGAAGAAGGCAGTGAGGCAGACGCTATAGCTCTCCTCTCCAAGATGGACACAAGTTAAGATCCTTCCCGGTAAGCCTCGTGGTGCTACACAGATTATTAGAAATGGGTTAAACAAGATGTGAGAATTAGCCAGTAAGAGGCTAGAGCTAATGGGCCAAGCAGTGTTTAAAAGAATACAGTTTCCATGTAATTATTCTGGGGCTAAGCTAGCCTTGCTGGAGCCTGGCCGCAGGAACACAACCCGCTCCTCATCACTACAGCTGCCCAACACCTTAACATTATAGTAAAATTAGCACTGACTTTGATTGCAATATTGCATATTATTCCCAATTATGGTGGAGTAAATGAAGTATAAAACCTGGAAAGTGAATTTCATTTGCCTGGGCTTTTAATACCTGCCTTGGAAAAAAGTTGTGAAATGTCTAAAAATCTTAGTAATGTGAGCTCAATTTTGATCACTATATTTTCTTGTTTACTGTTTATTGCTTTTGCCTGCTGTGGGAGCTGCTTTGGCCAATAGCCTTTAAAATAGCAACCCACTTGGGCATGGTCTCTTATACTATAAATTCAGCTGTAAAACCTGCACTCATTCTCTTGCTTTCAACTCTTGCTTCTGGCTGCTAGACTCTGTTCCTGTTTCCCATTTGTGCAGAGGACTGTGATCCAAGACAGTGATCTGTAAGTCTCCCCTAAATAAATAACCTTTTATTATACATAATTCTGAACTAGTGTGGGATTATATTGTATCTTCTTCCATCATCTGGTGCCTGAACATGGGGACCAGTCCACACTTTTTGGGATCAGTCCACCAGCCATGTGACATATTGGGCACTGACTCTCCCACCCGTGGCTCTAGTTGGCCCTCAGATGCAGTAGGCTGCTGCTCTGTGCCCAGCTCAAAACCCACATGCTGCTCCTCTGTGCATTACACACCAACCCACACACTGTTGCCTGTGATCCCCTCTGTGCACACAGTCTGCAACACACACTGATGGAAAACTTTGGTGTTTTTTTTTTAATCCTGGGCCCCAACTCTCAGAATTGTTTGATTGCCTTAATAACTGCTCTTAATTTGTTAAACAAAGCATATTTTTCAGTACCCAAGTCAGTAATGTGTACTGTTCACTACTGCTAAGGTCTCTTGGCCACGTGACTGCAACTGTGACACCTGCTGGCCGCTAATGATTATTACACCTACTCCAATTCATTTTTTTCCCAATTCGTTGTAATTGCCTTATAACAGGTAAGATCTTAAAAACGCACAGTGGGAAGTACACTTAAACACATTGGCACAGGAGACCACTTCCTAAATATAACCCCAGTAGCACAGGCACTGTGAGAAACAATTAATAAATGGGACCTCCTGAAACTGCAAATCTTCTGCAAAGGAAAGGACATGGTCAACAAGACAAAATGACAGCTTACAAAATGGGAAAAGATCTTCACCAACCTCACATCAGACAGAGGGCTGATCTCCAAAATATACAAAGAACTCAAGAAATTGGTCATCAAAAGAACACATGATCCAATAAAAAAAAATGGAGTACAGACCTAAACAGAGAACTCTCAACAGAGGAATCTAAGATGGCTGAAAGACACTTAAGGAAATGTTCAACATCCTTAGTCATCAGAGAAATGCAAATCAAAACAACTCTGAGATTCCATCTTACACCTGTAAGAATGGCCAAGATCAAAAACACTGATGACAACTTATGCTGGAGAGGTTGTGGGGAAAAGGGAACACTTCTGCATTGCTGGTGGGAGTGCAAGTTAGTACAGCCCCTTTGGATGTCAGTGTTGCGATTTCTCAGAAAATTAGGAAGCAACCTTCCTCAAGACCCAGTAATACCACTTTTGGGTATTAGGAGCATGGGAACCTTGGGGGAGGGTTGAAGGGGGGAAAGGAGAAATACGGAGGAGAACAGATAAAAATGTAGAACTCAATAAAAATCAATTAAAAATATCTGAAAAACTACAAAAAATGACTGATAATATCCAGTTCAATAATTATTTTGCCTGTACTATGGAAGGTATTCTGCAAGGCTTATGCAATTTTCCTTCTACCTCCCTTTATTTGATTCTAGGAATTAGCTTTGTTTTCAATATTATCTCATTAAAAATGGTTCAATACTACAGAGAAGGATAGTATCAATTTGATAAAATTATCTGAAAGAATTGAATTTGTGCTGTTGAATGTAATTATTGGAATCTGTTGAAAAGTTATGATATGTCTAAGGATGAGATATTATTTTTACTGAACAAGTTTCATACCTTGGAATCCTCAGTGAGGACAGTAAAAAGAACACTTGACAGAAGATTCAGACTTTAAAAAGACAATAGTAAAACGAATTGAAAAGACTGATGAATTTATTGAAATTGATGAGCAGGGACAAAAGGTACAAGGACAGGATTTAGCCTCATCTGGCATCAGTATATGCCAGACCCCGGAATGACTTACACAGAGTTTCAACTACATACCCAGTAATTACCTTGGAAAGATCATCTGGTACAAAGTGCACTAAGGTAGTCAAAGAATATGCATGAGGACCAAGATGTATGAGCATTATAAAAGAAATAAAGTAAACAATGGTTTCTTATGGGCTATACTCACCATTTGTCAGGGAAATGATGAAAACATGGGCTTCAATCACTAAGGCAACCTCACATGAATGGCTTTAATTAATCTCAGTGGTTCTAGAAAATGACTCCTCCTCATTGATATGATGTCATGATGCTGATAGTGCTACTATGAGACTGGTTTTTGGGTACCAGCTTCAGAAATGGTGCACCTTCTTATAACGTTCTGGCTAGAACTCCAAATAAGAACTTCAAAAACCAAACAAACAAAAAGACCCTATAGACTACTCAGAGACCATTTCCAATTATACAAAACAGCAATCTTGAAACTTAATCATCATCTGTAAAAGAACCACGATTCATTACTATTATGATAATCTCTTTATTACTTTAAATGTTTTTTGACACTTGATTAAATTGATAACCTGAAGTTTCTGGGGCACTTTTTGATCCTATCTTAATTGTCTCAGTCTCCTTTGACAGCTTTTTTTAATGTTTGCCTTCTGTCAATCAGATCCTAAATATAGGGAAATTTAAATAAATCTTTCAGTGTATTTTATATACTTAAAGCCATCTTTGCCATATTTTTAGAGGACTTTTAAAAATCACAATGCTTTGCACATTCTTTCCCTCCCTCACTCCTTTTTTCCCTCACTTCTTCCTCTTCTCTTTTTCCTTTCTTTCATTTTTCTTTCTTTCTTTTTTTTGAGACAAGATCTTATTATATAGCTTAGGCTGGCCTCAAATTTACTGAAGTCCTCCTTCCTCAGTTTCTTGAGTATTGGGATTTTAAGTATAAGCAACTGGTGACTATGTCTGGCTTCATTCTCTCATTTACAAAAGTAAAAAATGAATGATGTTAGTAATTACCACTATCGTGATTTAAATAGGAATGGCCCCCATATGCCCATATATTTGAATGCTTTGTCATCAGGGAGTAGCACTGTTTGAAAAGGATTGGGGGCTGTATCCTTCTTGGAGTAGCTGTGGCATTCTTGACAGAAGTATGCCACAGGAGTTGGGTTTTGAATTTTCAAAAGCCCAATCCAGGCTCTTTCTCTTCCTGCTGCCTCTAGATCAAAATGTAGAACTCTCAGCTACTCCTCCACCACCAAGCCTACCCACATGCCTCCATGCTTCCTGCTATGATGGTAATTGTTTAAAACTTAAAAACTATAAGTAAGGTCCAATTAAATGCTTTATTTTTTAAGAGTTGTCGTAGTCATGATGTCTCTTTGCAGCAGTAGAATACTGACTAAGATAAACATATTTCATATTAGAGCCACATGAAAAGTATAGTCAAGGAATATTGGCCTGAGTGCTTACCTTGCAAGCATGAGAACCTGAATCTGAACCTTACAAACCACATTTCTTAAAAGCTGTTATTCTGGCATAGTAGTTGTAATCCTAGCGCTGGGGCAGTCTGGGGACACACAGATCTCCTGAGATTGCTTACTGGCCTTCTGTCTACTTAGTGAGCTCCAGGCTAATGAGAGACCCTGACTTCAAAAACATGGTGAGTGATTCCCGAGGAACAGCACTTGAGGTTGTTCTCTTGGCCTCCGCATATGCACATGATCTCTCTCTCTCTCTCTCTCTCTCTCTCTCTCTCTCTCTCTCTCTCTCTCATAGGGATATGGACCCCATAACACATACATAAAGGTGTAGTCAGAGAAGAGAAAGTCAGTCTGTCCTATGATATATTTGTATAAGTAGAGTGTAGATTTATAGGCAGATACAAAGATTTTGAAAATGTGTGCTTTCTGAGACATTCTCAGGGATTCATTATACTTGTGATATGTTGTTAGTCACACTCCTCAGGGCACATTGCCTGATATTATCAACATATTCTTAGTCTAGTTTTGGAATATTCTTGGTATGTTATATTTTTTATGGATCAGTAGTAAGGAATGAATATGATTGATGTTTACTATATGCCTGTATGAAATTCTCAAGCAATGAATAAAACATTATATTAAAAATGAGCTGAATGGTGGTGGAGACAGGTGAATCACTTTGGATTGCTGGTGGCACCTTCAGGTTTAGTGAGAGACCCTGTCTTAAGGGACTAAGTCAGGTGATGTGGGATTTTTCTTTGTATGCTGTGAATATGTTTTATTTTCATTGGTTAATAAAGAAGCTACTTTGGCCTGTAGCAGGGCAGAATAGAGCTAGGCAGAAAAACTAAACTAAAAAAGAAAGTAGAGTCAGAGAGACACCACGTAGCTGCTGAAGGAGACAGATGCTTGAGAACTTTACAATTAAACCATGAGCCTCATGGTGATACATAGATTATAGAAATGGGTTAATTTAAGATGTAAGAGATACACAGGAGACCGCTTCCTACGTATAACATCAGCAGCACAGACAGTAAGAGCCGCATTGAATAAATGGGACCTCATGAGACTGAGAAGCTTCTGTAAAGCAAAGGACACTGTTGCTAAGACAGAAAGGCAACCCACGGACTGGGAGAAGATCTTCACCAACCCCGCAACCGACAAAGGTCTGATCTCCAAAATATATAAAGAACTCAGGAAACTAGACTGTAAAAGGCTAAACAACCCAATTATAAAATGGGGCACTGAGCTGAACAGAGATCTCTCAACAGAAGAAGTTCAAATGGCCAAAAGACACCTAAGGTCATGCTCAACTTCCTTAGC
>NW_026067999.1:2214375-2355157 GCF_014885135.2 Alexandromys fortis
GGGGGGAGGGAAAAGGGGGGGGGGAGGTGGGGAAGAGATAGAAATATTTAATAAATAAATTTAAAAAAAAAGATGTAAGAGATAGCTAGAAATACGCTTAACATATTGGCCAAACAGTATTGCAACTAATATAGTTTCTGTGTGATTATTTCACATCTGGGTGGCCAGGAATGAACGAGCAGCATCCATCTACAGTCAGGGAGACATAGAACCATTATCCTCTGGCCTCTGCAGGCTTGTGAAGCTGCATACACATGTGTATACATGTGCGCATATACATAAAGAAAAAATGAGTAGATGAATTAATGAGATAAATTTTATCATGGTTTCTTGTTTGAATATAGTTGAAAGTATTTGGAATAAAATAATTTTAATGTATACTTTTTTATGTATCCTCCACAGTTCTGTCTGTCTCAGTTTCATCTATGTAGCATCGGCGAGTGTTGAACTTGCTATCCTTCTGCCTCAATCTCTGAGGGGCTGGGTGTAGAGCCATGTGCTACTGTACCAAGGCTTTCTACTTAAACTCTCCATACAAAGCAGTTTTATAAATATATAATTTACATATCATATAAGCCACCCATTTAAAACTTATAATTCAATGAGGGTTTTGTATATTAAAAGTGAATATAGTTATACCTCAGTCATGGCCAGCTTTGGAATGTCTTATCACTGGGAGAAACCCCTGGAGTCATCAGCAGTATCTCTCTGTTCTCTGTGAAATGAGGGTACTAAGTTCATGTCAATAAGCACGTCAATAAGTAATCCACTCTCAGTCCAAATGGGTGTGTCTATTTTGGATGCTGTGTATGACTGAAGTAATGGAACTTGTAACATGAAACATACATGCCATCAGCTAGTGTCGTGTTTTCAGGGTTCATACATGTTGTAGCTGCATCTTTAGTTCACTTTTTCGAATTGCTGAGTAACATTTCATTGCACCAGTTTGCCATATTTGACACCTTTATCAAGCAACAGACTGTCATAGACACACTATCTCAAGCTGCCCCTGATGCTTGCTATCTTTCCTTCTCTAGCACTGTCCCACTGAACTCTAAAACTTTATTTCCTTGTCCTTCATGGCAACATGGTTATTTGCACAGCTTCATTAAGACTTTGCCTTTCTTTAGAGATCCACAACTGCTCAGAGACGATGGCACTCTCCGGCGTTCAACCCCAACTGATGATATATCTGCTGTGAAACTCTTAGCCCCTAAGACTCAGAGAAAACGCATGAAATGAAGAGGGCATGGAGAGATTACACAATTCAGATTCCCAGGGCACCTGCTGCCAGAAAGTGCCCCTAGGCACAACAAGGAAAATGTACTCATGAAATTTCAACAACATGGTTTCTTGAACCCCAATGTCAATACAGTTGACATGCTGATAAGGACAAGGCATGGTCCCACCCCTAGATGAAGAGCTATAGGTGGTCATTGCCAATGCCAAGTAGTTAACCCTGGACAACATATATATGAGAAAAAACTGAATGGAGTCAGTAGTTTGTATGTGCATGTACACACACACACGTAACAATAGCAATAAAAGACAAGACCACGAATTTTGGATGCAGGGCATGGGAATAATTTGAAAAGGGAAAGGGATGCGAGAATGATGGAGGTACAACTCTCATGTATGAAGTTCTCAAGAAAAAGAATTTGTCTTTCTTTAATAATAGTCATATACTTAGAAGAAGCAGTTATATTCCCAGTATCTTACCTGGGCTGTTCTATTTAAGCACTGTGCTTATTAAATCAAGTGTGACCCAACACACTCATAGAACTCAATTTGGCTTTACTTCTGAAACTAAGGTCCCTTAAGTCCTTCAGAGACTTCAAATGGTGCTAAGGGGGACCTCAGCAGAACAGGAACCTTGGTGCATTTTGGGGGAGGCACTCTGAGGAGAATATATAGACAGTGTAAGTAAAATTTGGTGCAGTGTTTCCAAAGCTTGGTTTTCCTAGCCTCAAAATAACAGGGCATAGAAGCTTTGAAATCTGAGTTTCTTTTTGTGAACTTCAACCATATTAGATGTCCCTAGGTGGTAAAAAAAAATACTTGCTGTACCCATGTACATAATTAGGCCAAAGTTAATGAGGCTAGCCTTATTTTGTGATCATGAATATCCTTGGAGGTAGTGCTAATCTCTAAGTGATAGCAAAAGAGAATAAAAATAAATACAAATGTAAGACTTTGATGTGCACAAAAGAAATTACTGAATATTCACTCAGTGTGGTACTGGGGATCTCTTTGGTTTACCAATCAGGGGGAAAAACCTTTGCCTTTCCCTAGGATGCTCTGTGATCCTGAAGAGACAGAAGTTAATTAGTCGAAAACTGACATCATCGCTTTCCTGCCTGAAGAAGTGCAAGCCAGTTGTGTCTGGTGGAATGCAATTCATTACTGCCAGACGACTAGACTTGCTTTTGAAAATGGATCTCACTATCACTGTTTATAAATTTATAGTTCTTTCCTTTCCCCTGTGAACTCATCATGATGTCCTCTCTGATTCCCAGCTTGTCGACTAGTTTAAAGAAAACGTATGTTTTGTGTTTTCCTTTCTAAAATATTATTTCTTAACTTCCTATAAGAAGTCACAATTCCTTCTAGCCACGCCTGTGAGACAGCAGCCTAGTTCATCTCTTTTTCCATATAGCCTTGCTTTTTACTTAGCAGTCGGCACCACCTTACAATATAGGCTGTTGTTGAGGTACTGACAATGCTCAGTGCTGCTTCCTTGAGTATTTCTAAGGAAAGGATACATAAAAGGGAAGAAGAAACTCTTTAATTGAATATTCTACCCTCAGAAAAAAGCTAACTAGAAGAAAACTTTTGACAAGAGTGCCAAGAGATTTGGTGTCTAAAGATCTGGGTTCTAGACTCACATGTCTAACCACCTGAGTAGTTTTCCTACTTTCTCTAGACTCCTTAAAGAAGAAGACTATTTTTCAGGGTTGTTACCAAGGTAAGAAGAAACGTACCTGTTTTAAAGGTGACAGCACAGTGACCAGCAGAATGTAAGGGATATAGAGGGGCTTCACGGCTTCCTTACCCATCTAAAGGCTCACATCAGCACACCTCTGGCAAAAGAAGTTAGCATGAGAAAAATGCAAGTTTACCCAACAACATTTAGAATGATCTAGGAGCCTTCAGCAATGGAGACCATAAGACTCAGAGGCTACTGTCATTTTATGCTGAGTCTCATGACAAAAGTGGATAGTTATGGAGAATCCAGGTGAACAGAAAGAGTACGACCTAAAGCAAATAAACTGGTGGTGTAGATGTGGAGATAGAGAACACAGCAAGGCTTGTTTACTCGGGTTCTATTTGTCTTTTTGTATAGTATTACTTCCCCCAAGTCCCAGGTATGACCAATCCGGAAGGAGCACCTAGGAGTTGCTTTAAAGAGGGATAGGGCAGAGAAAAATCCTTATCAGTTTTATAGCTTACTTTGAGGGAGAGGATGTAATAAATAAAACCTGGTGATTCATTTGCAAAAAAATAAAAGTATCTTGAGTCAGCTTAGGTCCAATTAGAGATAAGCAGAAAACATTAGACCCCTGTGGGCAAGCCTGCTAAGGAAGTATATCTGCCCAAACTCTTATTCTCTGGCTATTTTCCCCCAAACCAGAAAATTACTAACAGCCAAGCTTGTCTACCAACATGCAGATTTGATAAGGTCTTGGGCTCGATGAACTTTAAAATAAACAAGATGTAAAATATAGAGAGGACCCCACTCATGGTTATTGAAAACTAGACAAATGTAAGCAGCAGAGTGAAAGATAAGACTTAGATGATGTGTAAGATTGTGCACTCGGGATCCTTCAGCATCTTGCTTTCTATTACTGTGATAAAACATCATGACCATATACAATTTGGAGAGGAAAGGATTTATTTAATCTTACACATCCAGGTAAACAGTCCATCATCAGAGAAGTCAAGGCAGAAACTTGGAGATAGGAATTGATTTAGAGGCCATGGAAGAGTGCTGCTTACTAGATTGCTCTTCATGGATTGCTTAGCACAGGGGTAGGACTGCCCACAGAGAACTGGGTACTTCCACATCCAATCACTAATTTTTAAAAATGCCCCATAGGCATGCCCACAGGTCAATCTGGTGGGGGCAGTTTTGCAGTGGAAGGTTTTCTCTTCCTAGATGGCCCTAGCTTATGTCAAGTTGACAGGAAAAAAAACCTAACCATTTCACTCTGCCAATAAAGAGAGGAAGGGAGCTGTGTTAGGATGATAAAAACTGTTCTCTGTACTCAATACCATGCCTGCCATGCTGGGTTAGCACCTGGCTATGCAAAGTTGTGAAAGAAACTGCCTCAGTTTCCCACATTGTATATGTATCTCTCCAGTCCTCTTACTGTGAAATGAGGATCCACATTTTTTTTTTCCACAGAAGAGTTCTAGTTCCTTTGAAATGCTCTGGTTAAGAAAGAAGAGAGGATGGCATAAGTATGACCTTGCTTCTGGGGCTTTCACAATGTCCCCCAGTGATGTGGGAGTGTCATATATCAATCTGTTGATTTCATTGGTTAATCAATAAAGAAACTGCTTGGCTGGCCCTGATAGGTTAAAACCTAGGTGGGAGGAGTAAACAGAATAGGATGCTGGGAGGAAGAGGAAGTGGGCTCAGGCTCTGCTCTGCTCCCGGAGAGACCCAGCAGCTCTGCTCTCTGGAGCAGAGATGCCATGCTCAGCTCTCCCTGGTAGACTCGACAGCTCTGCTCTCTGGAGCAGAGGCCATGCTTTGCTCTCCCAGGCAGCTCTGACCCAGGATGGACGTAGGCTAGAATCTTCCTGGTAAGCGCACCTTGGGGTGCTTACAAACAATTATTAGAAATGGGCTAGTCCAGGTGTGAGAGTTAGCCGAGAAGAGGCTGGATATAATGGGCAAGCAGTGTTTAAAAGAATACAGTTTGTGTGTTGTTATTTCGGGCATAAGCTAGCAGGCGGCTGGGGTGCTGGGGATGCAGCCCCGCCGCTCCTTATTTCAACACCCCAGTGTAGTTGAAAATTTCTTTGGGTCACCAGCCAGCTCCCAGACAATGATATGGAGACTTCTTAATTATGAAAGCTTAGCCTTTAGCTTATGCTTGTCCTCCCATAACTTAATTTAACCTGTTTCTATTAATCTGTGTTTTACCTCAGGGCTTTTTACCTATCTATCAATCTGTATGTTCTACTTTCCTTCTTCCTCCGTGTCTGGCTGACTGGCTAATCTATTGGCTGGCCCCTGGCATCTTCCTGGTCTCTCCCGCTCTCCCTTTCTCTCTCTGCCTCCCTTTGTGTCTCTTGGGCTTAGATTCCTCCTCCTGCTTATTTTCTCTGCTTGGAAGTCCCACCTGTATGTCCTGCCTAGCTATTGACAATTTAGTTTTTTAATCAGGCCATCAGGCACCTTAGGCAGGCAAGGTAAATAAATGCAGCACATCTTTGCACATATCCACAACACCCTAGTGCAACGTACTGATCAGGCAAAGATGCTATTGAGAATGTGTATTACATAATTGTCAACCCTTCTCCTCTTTCTCCTCCCCTTCCTTCTTTATCCTCCACCTGTCCTGCCTGGCTCCATATCCTCCTCTCACGGGATCTATATCATACCATTAACACTGTAATGTGAACTTTGTAATCTTGCTTAGTATGCGTTCCTAAGCCTCTTTCTCAAATACTCTCCATGGTGGTCTGGGCAGAGTGCAGATAGATACCTGGATTTTCAATAGGCATGCCCAGGGGTCCTTATGGAACTAATTTTCAGATTATGCTGAGGAAGAGTCTATAAGATGTTTAAAAATTATCTTCAGTGATGAAACACATCATTTTGTATGATGAATATATCCTAATAAAATCATTGTCAGGTATGAACATCTTTATATTGTTTTTTTTTTTTTACCTCATATTTTCTTAGCAGGAATAACAACTTGCTCAAACTCCTAAGGTAGAGATAGAGAGCAAGGGTGGGAAATCTTAGGAAGAGGAAATGGATGGGGTCCTTTATAAAGTTAAAAGGAAGCCTGGACCACTGAATTGGATCAAACACATATACATTTAAATGATGACTCCATACTGACACATATTCCTCGGAATAGAGAAGAAACATGAAAGCAGATACCTCAGCACTATAAGTTGGTTCCTCCAAGTGTGGTTGGTGCCATGAACGGCAGCATCAGTCATTGCCTGGGAACTTGTTAGAAATGCAGACTTTGAGGCTGCACTTGATGTCCACCAACCCGGAGCTGCATTTTAACAAGATGTGTAGGTGACTTAGATGCTCTTTAAAGGTTGAGCAGTAGTGATATAGAACACAGGCCAACATACATAAATCAGTGAGACAACAATTAAGTATGGGCTGTGTGATGCGTATTGATGAATGGCTCTCAGTTGATGGATGCTAGGCCAGTCACATTAAAATTGCATGAGAAGCTTAAAATGCAGTCCCAGACCTAGAAATTCTGAATTTCAAGTGGAGCCTAGGGGAAAAAAAGATTTAAAAGGGACCTCCTGGGTAATGTAATTACAGTTCACGGCCACGTTTGGGAGCAGAGTATGAGAAGTGAGAGTTCTTGAAAGGGGCAGGATGGAACAGAGGAGTGGATTTTGAACTGAGCCTTTGAAGAGAAGCCTTAAACTTTTTGCAGAGTGGGGTCGGGATGGGGAGTACAAGACAGTGTTATTGAAACTTCCTCGGAAGCAAAGGCTTGACATGAAGGGACCATTATTCCCAAGGGAGTTTCTGCTGGATATGATGAGCTCATAGTGTCTTGGAGGCCAATGTCATGTTTGATTCATGTTTAGAAACAATTCACATCGTTAGTACATTTCTCTCCTCAATTCCCACTTGGGACTAATACATATGGTTTTTTGTCACATATAAAAACAATTTTGGACTCATGCTCTACATCAAGCAGAAATAAATAATCTAAGTTTGGAATGATTTCAGGAAAAGTGGAAATGATTTCTCTCCTTTGGCATGATACTTGACTGGGGTTATTACAATGAAATATACAGTAATGGGGGTGATTATAATTTGAAATTGTGAAATATTGTACAAATGTCAGGTCACAGCATGCATCCCTCTGTCTCCTCTGTAGTTTATATTGTTCTTGCCTCTCTCATCCTTCCCTATTTAATCTAACTGTGCAAACAACCTTGGCCCTTAATCAGTTTCTATATTCCCCCTTCAAGGTTAGCATCATATTATCAGTTACCTGTTTCTGGGTAGGCTCTCTCTATTAAACCTGAAACTCTTTGGGGACAATCATTGACTTCTTGCTTAAATTTGTGTATCTAATTATGAAAGTTCACCTTCCATACACTACTATGGGCTAAAAATAGTTTCTCTACCCTTCTGAGTTCTCAGTTGAGACATCTGTAACAAAATTCAGGCTGACATGAGAAAAGTCAAGCAGCAGTTTAGCATCACGTATGCCTCGCGCACATGGGTAATATCTTGGGAAAGTGAGTATCCAAAAAGCAGCCTTGAGTTCTAGCTTAAATACCTTCTCTAATTAATACAAACGAAGAAAAGTGTTGAGTACACCAGTACTGGAGAGAGGACTAGGGACAACAAGGTTGAGCAAGGTAAGGTTTGTTATAGAGAAAGTTAATACAAAGACAAAAATGGAACTTGAAACCCTTAGAAATAACTTAGGTTGGGAGGAGGATGGTGGAAGGAGGGAGGGAAGGAAGAGGGAGAGAGAACTGATGTAGCAGGATCTTCTATCTATCTGTTGCTTTCGTTGGTTAATTAATAAAGAAAACTGCTTGGCCTGATAGGTCAGAACATAGGCAGGTGGGAAAGACAGAACAGAATGCTAGGAGGAAAAAGGCAGTGAGGCAGACACCATGAGCTCTGGCCCAAGATGGACATAGGTTAGAATCTTCCTGGTAAGCCACCACTTCGTGGTGCTACACACATTAATAGAAATGGGTTAATCAAGATGTGAGAGTTAGCCAGTAAGAGGCTAGAGCTAATGGGCCAGGCAGTGTTTAAATGAATACAATTTGTGTGTTGTTATTTTGGGTGTGAAGCTAACTGTGTGGGAACCGGGTGAGACGAAAAGCAGGCCTGTTTGCCTCATCACTACAGAGAACTAGAAGAGGAAGAGAAATAAGAGGGAGATAGAAAGAGAGAGAAGAAAGGAGAGAGAGATGAAGAAAGATAGAGATAGAGTTAGGAGCTGGGTTAAAGGAAGGAAAGCCTGGAGGAAAGGATGATGCTCCTCAGGAATGGTTTTATATCTCATTGGTTGTGGCTGCAGTCCACTGCATGGGAGAGACATTCCCTGGGATGCTCTTAACAGAGTTGGGCCCCTTATAAACAGAGTTGGGACACTTATAAACAGAGACTGCATTTTTGTTCCTGGCCACCCAGACCCAAATAATCATGCAGAAACTATATTAATTACATCACTCTTTGGCCAATGGCTCAGGCATATTTCTAACTAGCTCTTACATCTTAAATTAACCCATTTCTATTAGTTTATCTATTGCCAAGTGGCTATGACATTGCCTCATTTTCTACATGTCTTGTTTTCTCAGCAGCTGGCTGGCGTCTCTTCCACTCTGCCTACTCTCTACATATATCTCTGTCTGGTTTTCCCACCTGACTTTACTCTGCTAAGCCATTAGCTGAAACATCTTTATTATAAAAGCAACACATATACAGAAGGACATCCCACACCAGACACTGAGATTAGTGAGCACACAGGGAGCCAGGATTTCTAGAATTCACATGTTGTCAAGGTAGCACACAGCGTGCAACACCTGGTGTCTGTGTTGGGGAGGCTAAAAGAAATGACTACTGGGTACAAATTAGTCACCAGCTAAAGGCCTAGAGTTTTACATGTTAGTAGGGCCATGCCATGGATGTCACTGACCTGGACTGTCTGTGTGATGGGATCACTCAGCACACAGAGGGACCAAAGGTACAACTAGATGTCCCTATATACATGCACCATGCGACGGAAGAAAATAAAGTGAATTGAACCTGGTGGAACCTAGAGAAGAGGTCCCCTTTTCTGTTCCATATCCCTCTGCTGGTAATGTGTCAATGTGTACCTGCACAGAGTATGGGGGCTATAGAGGCCAGTTGTTTTTTAACTGCAGAGCAAATGCATAGGTACTGCAGGGGAACTTTGGAGCAATGTCTTGGTAATGGGCCTGAATTTCAATTTCCAATCAACACCTGTGACCTGCTACCCTCCTAGGAAAAGAAACGTGGCCCCTACAGCCATTGCTTCCTCAGACTGAATCCTACAGTGTGGAATAGTTACACACCTGTGTGACTCAGCTGAGGCCATTGAAGAGACAGCCAACTTATAAACTCCTGGGTTGAAATCAATTTTTATTGCAGTAAGTTATTGTGACTCTTGAAGCTATTTATCATATGGGAAAGAATGACGACTACATCCTGTTTTCCTCTGTATCCCCCGTGCTTCTGTCTAAATCATAGAAAAAGTACAATACATCTTTTTAATTGAATCACTATTCAAACGTTGGGACCATTTTCTGATTTGCCTGAAGGTTTAGGGTACACAGTGGGCTACAGACTGAGTCACCATTTCAGATACACAGCAGAGAAAGAATAACAGCATGGAAAATAAGAGAGGATTTCCAGTCTGATTAAAAACAAAAACAAATAAAAAAACCCCAAAACTACTTTAATGAAAAACCCAAACTGAGGGATTGTTTTGGAGCTTTTTAAATTGCATAACTCATTCTGAGTGGATGTAGCCAGGTCATTAGTTCTGGCTTCATCATCTAAATTGGTACCTTTTTGATGTGACTTTGGGGGAGCAAGGTGAAAAGCAATCAGAGGACAATTGCTTTGCATGTGTGCCCTGCTACAGCTCAAATGATGAATTTATGGATGAGGGGAGAAAACAGATAATCCACACCTGGCCTTTACTTGTGTGACTTTGGCTGGCATGAGTTAATTTCGTGTTCTAATCTTTTTCTCTATCTTAGGGTCAGAAGACAATCTCATACCTTCATATATAAGGAACAGTGAAGAACTAATTATTAATGCCTACATTTGCACTTTTGCTATGCCAAGACCCATCAACTGCCATTAATACAGATTCTTTGGTGAATTGAAATTCTTTTGGGGAGGTTGGGTTGGGGGGGAGAAAGCTGTGAATTCCTTTCAAGGACACTGCCTGTAAACCTTGGCATGGTATTTTGTGTGATTGCTGCTTTGTTTTTTTTTTTCTTTTTTTCTTTTTGGTTTTTTGAGACAGGGTTTCTCTGTGGCTTTGGAGCCTGTCCTGGAACTAGCTCCGTAGACCAGGCTGGTCTCGAACTCACAGAGATCCGCCTGCCTCTGCCTCCCGAGTGTTGATCCCAACTGCTGGCCATTGCCATTAAGGCACTTGAGACCTTGGCCTTGCTTTTCATGTGCATGGAGTAGCACTGTCCTTTAATTTAAGACAAGATCTGTGCCCAGAGAGCTTGTTAGCAGCCCCACACTGCAAACAAGTGGCTCTGTGTCTGTTGCTTTGGACTTGCTGCTGCTGTTGTTTGTGAGTCATCAGCACTCATGCCCCTCAGAGCTTTGGACTTAGTGGGGTTTTGTTTTCTTAATAGTGAAATTTTCTAATTAAATACACTATAAATTCTTCTTCTCTTAGTAATGTCATTTTTGTTCCCTGCCTCCTTCCAAGGACATTTATTAAAATGCTTTAAAAAGTGAATGTGTGAAATATTTTTGGTATAATGTTAGGCACACAACCTCCCTATGCTGTATATGTTTAAAGGTTGCACGTGGGTGTGTGTGCAGTTCCATGTGGAAGGGGGTTGCATGTACATATGTGAGCACAAATATGGAGGCCAGAGGTTATCTTCAGATGTCATTCCTTGGACATTGTCCATTTTGTTTTTTTTCCTGAGACAGAGTCTGTCAATCACCTGGAACTCACTGAGTAGCCTGCCTTAGAGGACCAGTGAGCCCCAGGGATCTGCCTGACTCCACTCCTCCCAGCTCTAAGATTGCAGGTGTGTGCTATTGTACCTAGCTTTTTAGATAGGTGCTAGGATTTGAACTCAGAGCCTCATCCTTGGGCAGGAAGTACTTTATCTACTGAGCTGTATCCCATGGTTTTCTTGTTTAGCACTCATGAAAAGAACATAAAATCATGTTCCATGTATTTGCTTACTATCCTTTAAAGTTACCTTTCTAAGCCAGAAAAAATTTTGCTATCTCTTAATTTAAAAAAAAAATGGATTGTGTGTGTGTGTGTGTGTGTGTGTGTGTGTGTGTGTGTGTATGTGATGTGCCTGTGTGTAGAAGAAGCTGTGGGCTGCTTCCCGCTGCCCGGCTCCCACACAGCTAGCTTTACCCAAAATAATTACACGGAAACTGTATTCATTTAAACACTACCTGGCCCATTAGTTTCAGCCTCTCGTTGGCTAGCTCTCACATCTTGCTTTAACTCATATTTAGTAATCTGTGTAGCACCACGAGGTGGTGGCTTACTGGGAAGATTCTAATCTGTGTCCATCTCGGAGAGGAAAGCTATGCCATCTGCCTCACTTCCCTTCTTCCCAGCATTCTGTTTTGTCTACTCTGCCTATCTAAATTCTGCCCTATCAAAAAGCCAAGGCAGTTTCTTTATTAACCAATGAAAGTAACACATAGACAGAAGACCCACCTACATCACATATGTATGATTTGTGTGTATATGATTTGTGTGGTGGGGGAGCATGCCATGGTGCCAATTGTGGATGTCAGAGGGCAAGTTTGTGGAGTCCACCCATTCTTTCTTTCCTTCCTGGGTCCTGGGTATCAAATTCAGATTGCCAGGTTTACATGGCAAATGTCTTTGCTCACTGAGCCATCTTTCCAGCCTGATGCATATCTCTGAATGTGATTTTCTAAAGTAAAAATAATATATTCACTTACAAATAGAAGCCATGGGTAGACTATAGATCCAGGTACAATTTTAAATGTATTTTCTACAACATTTTCCTTTGACAATTGAGGTTTAGTGAGGTTAAGTGACAAGGTGTTGGTGGACTTGGAAGAAGAATTCAGTCACTCTCTTTTCTCTTACGGTTTTCTCCTCACAGTAATGGAAGGACAGGAGGGGGTGTCAGAGATCATTTGATACAAACATATTATTTTAGAGATATTCAAGCAACGGTGAGGAAATGTCATCATTTGGCACTGAAGTGTTATTTATGGCCTTCCAATAAGCATTCATGCTTTTCAGTCATAAAATGTATACCAACAAATCCAGTCCCAGGGAGACAATGCCGTGAGGAAATTTTTAGTTTTTGCCCACAAGTCTCCTCAGAAACAGAGACATCCTCATGAGCGGGCAGGCAGGAGCACACTGGGAAATCTCTTCCAACAAAAATATCACCCCACTCATACCCATTTTGAAAACATTCCCCCACCCTGGGGTTTGAAAGTATCCTTTCATCTCTCAGAGTTCTCTTTTAAAAGGCATATAACCTTAGGAAGACAATCACTTTGAGTCACTTAGATGACATTAATACACATTCAAGGTTCCTTCGCTGTCCTTGTGAGATGAGGGCTTCCTTGATATGCTTTGTATGTTACAAAAGGGGCAGTCATGGGAAAGGGTCTCGAAATGAGCTACCTTTCCTTAAGTCATGTCGACTAAAACACAGTTGGAACTAGGCTGGATGTCAAGCCTTGCCACACTATAGAGGCACCAGTTCTGGGCATGCTCAGAAGGAAGCATCACTGAATGAGTGTTCCTTAATCATGCAGAGCTTAGGAAGGATCCTGGGAGTTCTTGTCCAGTCTCATTCTACAGTGGCTGAATGACCCCACATGGGAAAGGGGAAACCACAGAATTGAAATCTTCAGTGAGCTACATACACTCTTAATTTTAACTGTAACTTACCCATTTCACAGGGATGTAGTTCCCATTCCTCATTTTGATGTTTCTTATTTATTTATTTATTATTAAAGATTTCTGTCTCTTTCCCACCACCGCCTCCCATATCCCTCCCCCTCCCCCAATCAATACCCCCTCTCTCATCAGCCTGAAGAGCAGACCGAGTTCCCTGCCCTGTGGGAAGTCCAAGGACATCCCACCTCCTTCCAGGTCTAGTAAGGTGAACATCCAAACAGCCTAGGCTCCCACAAAGCCAGTACGTGCAGTAGGATCAAAACCCAGTGCCATTGTTCTTGACTTCTCAGCAGTCCTCATTGTTCGCTATGTTCAGCAAGTCCGGTTTTATCCCAGGCTTTTTCAGACCCAGTCCAGCTGGCCTTGGTGAGTCTCCGAAAAAACATCCCCATTGTCTCACTGTGTGGGTGCACCCCTTGCAGTCCTGAGTTCCTTGCTCGTGCTCTCTCTCCTTCTGCTCTTGATTTGGACCTTGGGGTTGTAGTCTGGTGCTCCAATGTAGGACTCTGTCTCTGTCTCCTTTCATCGCCTGATGAAGGTTAATTTCCAGGAGGATGACTATATGTTTATCTTTGGGTTCACCTTCTTATTTAGCTTCTCTAGGATCACGAATTATAGGCTCAATGTCCTTTATTTATGGCTAGAAACCAAATATGAGTGAGTACATCCCATGTTCCTCTCTTTGGCTTACCTCACTCAGGACAGTGTTTTCTATTTCCGTCCATTTGCATGCAAAATTTAAGAAGTCATTGTTTTTTACTGCTGAATAGTACTCTAATATGTATATATTCCATACTTTCTTCATCCATTCTTCCATTGAAGGGCATCTAGGTTGTTTCCAGGTTCTGGCTATTACAAACAATGCTGCTATGAACATAGTTGAGCATATACTTTTGTTGTGTGATAGGGCATGTCTTGGGTATATTCCCAAGAGTGGTATTGCTGGGTCCATGGGTAGGTTGATCCCGAATTTCCTGATAAACCGCCACACTGCTTTCCAAAGTGGTTGCACAAGTTTGCATTCCCACCAGCAATGAATGAGTGTACCCCTTTCTCCACAACCTCTCCAGCAAAGGCTATCATTGGTGTTTTTGATTTTAGCCATTCTGACAGGTGTAAAATGGTATCTTAAAGTTGTCTTGATTTGCATTTCCCTGATCGCTAAGGAAGTTGAGCATGACCTTAAGTGTCTTTTGGCCCTTTGAACTTCTTCTTTTGAGAATTCTCTGTTCAGCTCAGTGCCCCATTTTATAATTGGGTTGATTAGCCTTTTAGAGTCTAGTTTCTTGAGTTCTTTATATATTTTGGAGATCAGACCTTTGTTAGTTGCGGGATTGGTGAAGATCTTCTCCCAGTCAGTGGGTTGCCTTTCTGTTTTAGTGACACTGTCCTTTGCTTTACAGAAGCTTCTCAGTCTCAGGAGGTCCCATTTATTCAATGAGGCCCTTACTGTCTGTGCTGCTGGGGTTATACGTAGGAAGTGGTCTCCCGTGCCCAAGTGTTGTAGAGTACTTCCCATTTTCTCTTCTATCAGGTTCAGTGTGTTCAGACTGATATTGAGGTCTTTAATCCATTTGGACTTGAGTTTTGTGCATGGTGATAGATATGGATCTATTTTCATTCTTCTACAGGTTGACATCCAGTTTTGCCAGTACAGTTTGTTGAAGATGCTCTCTTTTATCCATTGTTTTAGCTCCTTTATTGAAAATCAGGTGTTCATAAGTTTGTGGGTTAAAGTCCGGGTCTTCTATTCGATTCCATTGGTCAACTTCTCTATTTTTATGCCAATACCAAGCTGTTTTCAATACTGTAGCTCTGTAATAGAGTTTGAAGTCAGGGATGGTAATGCCTCCAGACGATCCTTTATTGTATAAGATTGTTTTGGCTATCCTGGGTTTTTTGTTTTTCCATATAAAGTTGATTATTGTCTTCTCAAGGTCTGTGAAGAATTTTGATGGGATTTTGATGGGGATTGCATTGAATCTATAGATTGCTTTTGGTAGAATTGCCATTTTTACTATGTTGATCCTCCCAATCCAAGAGCAAGGGAGATCCTTCCATTTTCTGGTGTCCTCTTCAATTTCTTTCTTCAAAGACTTAAAGTTCTTGTCAAATAGATCTTTCACTTCCTTGGTCAGAGTTACCCCAAGATATTTTATGCTATTTGTGGCTATCCTGAAAGGTAATGCTCCTCTGATTTCCCTCTCTGCTTCCTTATCCTTAGAGTATAGGAAGGCAACTGATTTCTTGGAGTTGATCTTGTATCCTGCCACATTCCATTTTGACGTTTCTAAAATCAAGATATTCTGTCTCTCTCTCCCTCCCTTCATCCCCCCCTCTCTCTCTACCATGTACTCCACAACGTGTTTTTGGAAGTCAAAAGACAACTTGCAGGAATCGGTTCTCTTAGTACCATGTAGGTTCTGGGGGTTGAACTCAAGTTATCGGGCTTGACTGCAAGGACCTTTACTCTGGAGCTGTATTATTGGCTCCTGAGATATTTCTGGTGCTTGGTGCCTTACAGTCACTGGCAATTAAGATGGTCATTGTCAGGTAGCTTTTGCACGAATGGGCAACAGCTTAATTATGGTGTTCATGTTATCATTTCAGTCATTTCGTATGTGTCAGGTCCAAAGGAAGCTAATTCCCCTCAACTCCAAACGGTAGTCTAAATATCCAGAAAGGATCTCAACCTGGACTAAAGGAGGGTTTCTAGGGATTAGATAAAAGCCAGCATTTTTCAGGAGCTTGCGAAGCCAGTTTCCATCTGCCAAAGAGTTATTTTCTTTATTTCTGGCAGAAGGGACATATGGCTACATGTGGTGCCTATCAGCATATCAAAGTGCATGCTAGCCACAAAGCATCCTCAGTATCACAAATACCTGTTATGCATTTCAAAGTCTGCCCTAGCCTTTCTCCCCTCTCTCCGAAGCTCCCTCCAGCTCATAGCCTTCCTCCCCCCAGCTGTCCATCCTTTTTATAATGCTGCTCTTCTCACTCTTCCTGGCTCTTGCTGTTCTCACTATGCACCCTCTCTTCTCTAGCTCGGGATAGTCTCTCTTCTCTCTGTATATTTTCTATCTCTTGTTTACAATGAAAACCATCCCGTTAAGCATGCCAGGGAGTGGTCGTGTCCCGAGTTCCTTTACTGAATCCCTCTTGCATACAGTGTACCCTGTGGTTGCTTACGCCTGCTACATTTAACTGCTTTTATAGTGCCTTCCATGGATTATTCGTGCCATGGCACTAAAAGACCAAGATCGAGAATGCAAAGAACCAGAAGTTTGCCATTTGTAAGAGTGGTACTTGTCATTGGATGGGAGATAACAGTTTTACATCTCCTTCCAGTGCACTCACCAAGTTCTATTAACTCTGGGGAAAAGGTTTCCCCTGGCAGACAGAACTCCACTTATTCCCATTTTACCATGAGTGTTTCACAACACCTTTGCCCAGAACTCACTGAGGAAAGGCATGCCAGCATCAGCATGTGTGGATGGTGGCAGCAACATGGGAGATCATCTCAGTAATGCCAGTGCAGCCCTGTCTTCAGAAACATGTCACAGCAACTCCCCATGGCACAGAGAACAATACCATATGTTCACTGGGGCATGACACAGATGAAAAAGTAAGTCATGGTTGTATTTTCTTCCTGCCACCGCGATACACGTCATACTCAAGGGCAACTTGGGGAGACAAGGGTTTATGTGGGCTACACTTCCATATCACAGTCCATCATTGAGGGTAAGCCAACGCACGAACCAGGAAATAGGAACTGAAGCAGAGCCCACGGAGGAATGTTGTTTATTGGCTTGTTCCTTGTGGCTTGCTCAACTCATTTCTTATAAAGCCTAGAACCACCTGCCCAAGGATGGAACAGTGCATGATGGTCTGGGCTCTCCAGCATCCATCATTAATCCATCAAAACCAATGCCTCCCAGACTTGGCCATAGGCCAATACGAAGGAGGCAGTTTTTCAGTTGAGGTTCGTTCTTCCCAGGTGACTCTAGTTTGTCTTAAGTTACCAAAAACAAACCAGTACGATGGCCATGGAAATTCTGTGAGCAATGACTTAAGGCTGGGACATGGCTAAGTGGGTAAGAACACTTGCTGTGAAAGTTGGAGGTCCTGAGTTCAAATACTGAGTGCCCAAGTAAAAGGTGAGCATGGCTCTAAGTACCCCTAACCTCAGTACTGGGGGAAAGGAGATAGGTAGAGCCTGCGAGTTCACTAACCATCCAAAACAGCTGAGATTGTTAGCTCTAGGTTCTGTCTCAAGAAAAATAAGACGCAGATCAATAGAAACAAATACCCAACATGCACACGAGCATGCATATCCACGCCCACATGTATGCATACACTAGACAACGCACACACATAGATAATAACTTTGAAGAATCCTTACTGACTGTATCAATTTATTCAATTCCTAGTTCTGGTTTTGTGTATTATAGTAGTGAAATATTATTAAGGCTAAGCCTCATAGCTTCTGATGGTAAAAGTTCTTTTTAAATGGTATAATAGACTGTTACAGTAATGAGGAGGAATTACTTCATGATTTAACTTAAAATACTGAAGTATTTTTTTCCATGAATCTGTCTGTTTGGTATGTGCATGTATGATCATTTGCATAACCACGGGTGTTTATATAAGCCTGTGTGTGTGTGCACGCCTGTGTGTGTGTGCATGTGTGTGCAGGCCAATGTCAAGTGTATTCCTCCATTTCTCTCCATCTTATTTTTTGAGACAGGGTCTCTCACTGAACCTGGGCCTCACCATTTCCTTCAGACTCTCTGTCAGGAGCGCTTCTGTCTCTAGGATAGACCTCTCTTCTCCCCACAGTGCTGGGATTACAGCCCAGCTTTTCTGTGAGGGCTGAGAATTTGAAGTCAGGGCCTCTTGCTTTTTCAACAGTGCTCTTACCTACTGATCCATTCTCCAGCCCTTTTCAAGCCCTTCTTTGCCCCTTCTAGTGTTATATAATGGTATGTGCTATAACCAATGCTGTCTTAGATTCAACATTACATTGTGGCAAAGCCCGAAAAGCATCTAGGTCATCAGTCTTCTGACCTCACACTACGTCTCTCACGTAAAATGGCTCAAGTGAACAGAAGAACATTGAAGAAAGAGGGAGGAATAAGGACCACAGATTTCACTTGGAGTGAATTCTCCTGTAGCAGAAAAGGAAGCTCTCCCTTGAACAGAATTTTCAAGGTGTATTGCCATTTGTGATTCGAACTGGATCCTTTTGTTTAGCCCTGGTATCTGAATTTCTGCCGAAAATTTTTAAGAAACACGAGCTTGAATGCTCTTGATTTGCTGTTGAAAGAAGAGGATAATTATCTGCAATGGTTTTTAATCATACCTGTGAAGACTCCATGGGAGGCCAAATATAGTTATGCAGTTAACCTTTTAATTAGCATGGTTGTTTTCAAGCAGTGGTAAATCAGATAAACTGCAGAGGGCAAAGTGGTGGAGAAGAGGAAGCTAATCAGAGGTTGCGGGGCCAGCAGGGGCTATGAGGCACAGGCTGTTGGAGCCTCGCCGCTTTGGGTCCTGTCCAAAGGCACCACGCATTATGACTACTTTTGCGAAATTCAAAGCTAAGTGGAGAGGCAGAAGCCAGGGACTCACTCCTAGAAATACAAGAAAGTCTACCCTCCTTAGATTGAGGGTGCTCCAGAGAAAATTGGGCGTTTATCTGATGCTCAGTCAAGCGGTTACTGAATATCCTATTTTGTTAGCCAAATGCTTGTTCTGCCACCTCTTACTGATCCACACATCCTCTCGTTTGGGCTCCTGGAACAATCTTGCAAAAAATGTGTGGTGGTCACTTTCATTGTCAGTTTGGCAAAATTGAGAATTACCCAGGAGGAAAACCTTTAGGTTGGTCTGTGAGGGCATTTCCAGAGACATTTAGCTGAGCCACAAAGACCCAACTTGAACGTGGGCAGGACTCCTGGCTTCCCATACTCAGTAACAAGGAGAAAGCTCTCTGGATACTAGCAGCCATTGCTCTACTTCCCAACGGTGGATACAAAGTGATCAGCCACCATGCCTACCCTACTATGAGAGACTGCACCTTTAAGCTATGAGCAAAATAACCCTTCTCTTCTTAAGTTGTTTTTGTGTGGTATTTTTGTCACAGCAATGGGAAAAGGAAGCAACACAAAGTGCATTCTTACTATATTTTTACATGACAATAACTGGGCTTGGATGTTCTTTTGGTGTCACAGCAAAAGTGACACAACTGAGCTGCAAAGTGAAAACCCAGGTTTATTACTCATTTGAAATAGAGAGGAAGACATGGGGGATATTATGTCAGGGTATACAGAAACCAACAGTATAAGTGTGGTATATAACCGGAGAGTTCCATTTCATTAAAATTGCACAGGAAGCAATTCCTTTTATATTTAAATTAAAACAACCATAGATTGTTATATTCATAACACATTGGTTAAAAGTTAAAAAAAAACCAGCAAATTGTGAGGCTTGGGTAGGATCTGGACCAACCAAGATTCTCATACATTGCTGGTTTGAACACAAATTATTAAAACCACTCTGGAAAATTGTTTAGCAATAGTACAAACACTGGTTATTTGTCTAGTCTTTCGAACTTCAATCCTTGATCTATCTCCAACAGAAATGTGCACATGTGCTCCTGAAAAGTTTATAAGGTACAATATTAGAAATATGCACCCAATAGATATAAATCAAATGGCGACTGGAAAAGGAAAGTATAAATTTGTGAATGCTTGTCCACAGAATGCTAATTAGCTGTTGGATACAGCAGAACATAGATGAATCTCATAAATGAGGTCTAAAGACAGAAATCAGATACAAAAGAGATTGTTGAGTGTGGTTCCATTTGGTTCAAAACTAGGCAAAGCAAGGACTGAAGAGATGCCTTAGTGAATTAAGTGCTTGCCACACAAGCCACAGAAAACTTGAATTGGATCCTCAGAACCCCCATGAAAGTGGCATGTAGAGCTCACAGGTCTGTAATCCCGGTGCAGCCCTACTAGGAGATGGGATGTCAAGACAGGAGAGTCAACTGCAGCTAGGGGGCTAGCCTGGCCTACATAGCAATGAACAAGTAATCATGTCTCAAACAAGGTAGAAAGTGAGAAAGTGAAGACCAACACCTGAGGACTTTCTTCTGACTTCCAAAGAAATTCACAGTCTCAGAATGCACAATAGTGACTGATTTTGAGGTAAGGATGGAAGAGTGTACTGACTGAAAGAGGACACAAGGGGGCCATCAAGGGGGACATTTGGGCTTGGTGGTAAGATTCTGCAAGCTAACCACCCGAGTGTCTCCAGTTCGTGACAATTCATCATTGTGCAGATTTAAGACGTAGACAGTTTCTGATATGAATTCTACAAAACAGAATTTCTAGAAAACCTTTGTGCAAAATAAAATGGGTCAAATAATGTTGTACTCATGTTGGATTGTTCTGTGCTTTGAGAAGTCCTCTAGCCTGATGCCTGGCTTAGAGTATGTTTTTGGAACTGGAAGAAGACTTGGTCTCTTCTCTAACTTCCATGCACACCAACAGTATTTATGTATAACACACATGAAGCAGAGAATGATGAGACCGCAGATGTCTCCTAAGCCCTAGAAGTTGGCTTTCTAAAGGGTATCTTAATGTACTCAAAGAAACTAAGTATTTAAAAATTTAAAACAGAGTTATTTAATTATTTGTGTGTGTGTGTGTGTACCTGTGTGTGTGTACCTGTGTGTGTGGCTAGAAGAGAAAGTTGGATCCTGTGGAGCTGGAGTTACAGGAGGTTGTGAGCAGCCTGATATGGGTGCTGGGAACCAAATCTTGCTTTGGAAGGAAAGGAAGTGCTCTTAAACACTGAGCCACCTTTCCAGCCTCTGAAATTGAGGATTTTTAAAAGAACATGCCATGGAAGGTTAAATATCAATATTCAATATAAAGTTTATATGATTAGGGCATTTATTATTTAAACAAAAGGAGAGATAGAGACTCAGGAGGTAGAGTGCTTGCCTAGCATACATTGACTGGATGTCGGGGGGGCATATATCTGTAATCCCATCACTTAGGAGGTAGAGGCAGGAGGATCAGAATTTAAAGGCCATCTTCAGCTACATGAGAACCTGACTCTTTTTGCCACCACCCCCACCAAAAAAAATAAAGAAAATAAAGAAAGAAACACTACAAAGAAATTCTGGAGTTCTGTGTCCTTCCACAAAGCAAATAAATGATTCTATTGTGAATAAGAACTTGAAACCTTTGGAGGTTTAACTTAAATAGCCTCCCTCATCATAGTCTTCATAGACCTTTGCTTTTTCACTCCATCTATTAAATGATGCCTCTCATGGCTTTCTCTGTAAAAGGAGCTTCATACTTATGCATGGACCAGTAGTTCAATATAAGGTTAGAAGCCAACGTCTTTCGATTAATCATGTACGGCATTTTCCATCTTGTTTCCTTTCAGTGGGGCAGATGTTAGGAACATGGCAGACAGCAATATATTGATCTCCATCTCCATAAGTCTTGGTAGAACTTGTGCCTGGTCTTAATTCTAAAGGTCTTCGGGAACATGTTTTTAACTGTAGTGGAGTCAACATATGAATCAAGAGTCTAAACACATGGGGCCTGAGAAAGACTTCTCTTATCTGAAGTCTGAGAGTAGGAAGTGCGGAAAAGGAGCAAGAAGGCTGATACATTCCACGTGGCTGCCCTTCAGCCTGGTTTTAATAAAACGACTGGGTTCAGCTTATGAAATATGATCTAGAATTCCACTGAGAAAGACTGAACTTTTGTTTGTTGAACTGCAGGAAAGCTAGGGGGTGCTGGCAATTGATGGCTGGTGGGGAAAGGGGTCCCCAGTTTGCTTCAGGGAAGTGACCTCTGATAGGCTTCTTGTGGGTGGCTGTAGGCATATACTGACACATTAAGTAGACCCCATGTATTTCAAAACAACACATGAAGTTGGGAGGGAAAAGTTGTGGTGGTGGTGGTGGCGGCAGTGATGGTGGGAAGTTGGAGGGTGGATTTGATCAAAACACATTATCTGTATTATGAAATCCTCAATGAAAGCTCGGCAATCCAAAGAAGCAGTGGTTATTTTTTACATGCTTTGCAGAACTGGAAGAGCCTGGTGTTTGTTTGTTTATGTCTGTGAGCCTGAGCTGTCCTGAAACTCACTATGTAACTCCTTAGCCTAGGCTGGCCTCAACTCATGTTGATCACCTGTCTTCCAAGTGCTAAGATAATAAGCTCAAGTCACTACATCTGGCTCCAAGCTTGTTTCTTGCCCACACTCCACTCTAGCTCCTTGGAGTCAAGACATCTCCTGGGCCTTAAATGTAAACTGATACATAGAAGATGCTTAATAGATATTTGAGTAGTAAATAGATAAAGAAACCAATGAGTAAGTAGACAATAAACAATACAATAGTTCCTTTCGATAAATTTTCAGTTTTTAGTTGGATGTAAATCTTAGTTTTTCATGATGTTGTAGAGTGAGTGCGCATGTGGGGAAGACTTATTCTTTCCATGCACACATACACACACATACACCGAATGTCTGCCCATAGTGACAAAGGACATGGATCACTCGGTCTATCGGAGGGGGAAAATTCAGACAAGAGTGTTTGTTTTCATGGCAAGCATCGCCAAGAACGGGATTGTTGCTGTGTGTTAACTGCTGAACTGTTTAAGGGGCAGCTGCAGGTAATTTGAATTTGTGCTTTTGGAGCACAGCACTCTGCAGGCTCTCTGCAGAGAGCAACGGGTCGTTTCTGTTTGTTTTAGTCTTGCACCTGAGACTTGCTCCACTGCCATTTTTCGTGCTGCTCCCTTGCCAAGGGCTGCAGTGGGAGCCACCTGGTGTTGGAATCTGAGTTGACTCAGAGGCTGCTACTGCCTCAGAGGGCTGCAGGAGTCTGCTATGATGCAGGACAATGGTCTAGGTGCTTATTGACTGCTTGCCCAGAACAGAAAGGTTCAATTCACTAAATTGTCATTTCACAATTTCTGTAAGTTAGGAATGTGGGCAAGGCTTAGCTGGGGCTTTGGGATCATAGTCTCCACAGGGCCACAAGACAGGGACTATATTAACCTCCAAGCTTGATGGCTTTGAAGTTCATGCACATGATCATTGGCAGGATTCAGTTCTTGACAGGCGATTGGACTGGGGGCCTGAGTCTTTTTCTGGCTATTGACTAGAAATCAGCTCTTAATTGCTCACTATGTCTGCATCTCTGTAGGGCCACTTACAACATGGCCTCTGCTTCATCACAGGGAGTGAACAAGAAGAGGGAGCTAGGGCTAGAAATAGAGATCAAAGTCACAGTGGTT
The DNA here is from genome assembly GCF_014885135.2 of Alexandromys fortis. NCBI lineage: Eukaryota > Metazoa > Chordata > Mammalia > Rodentia > Cricetidae > Alexandromys > Alexandromys fortis. The sequence continues at coordinate 2,237,600 of NW_026067999.1, forward strand.
TACAACCTAATCCTTAAAGGGACAGTACATTGCTTTTGTCACAACTGGTTGTCAGTCACTGGGTCTAGCCCACACTCAAAACAACGGGATTGCACAAGGGTATGGTAGCAGGAAGTGGAGATTGTTGGAAGCCCTTTTGAAAACTGCCACCAAAGGAGACTTATATTTCTGGCAAATCTGGCAATCTTTAGCATCATGATGCTGCCCATGTTATTTTGGGTTTAACTTTCAGTTTTCTCATTTAAAAAATGAGGTATTCAATTCAATGGTGAATTGCCATTTAGTCATAGGCTGTACTTGTGTTCTACTTCTGAGTTTGATTTGTTAAACGTAAGTATAGGCACTAAAAATTCTTTGTTGTGTAACTCAACCTTTTTGGCTTCGAAGAGTAAGGTCTTCTGAGAGGGTCTTACCACAAGGAAACCCGTCTACCACCAAGGTCGTGTGAACTAAAATGGGAGGCAGAAGGTGATGGTTAGAATTGGCTTCTGGTGGTTTCTTTGCGGGGTCTTCATTGTGGCATGATTTTTGCACTGTGCTGAGGATCAACTCCATTCTCTTCTGCTTGCAGCCTGGCTCCTCCCTGGCACATAGACTTTCATCATTCAGTTTTTGCTTTCCTGCTGTGTTTGTTAGCTGTGCTCCCTCTGAAGCTGGATCCTAGCTCTTAACAGGGCTGACCTTGCATCTTTTTGATATCTCAGGTACTGCTTATGGTTCGCTGAAAATGCCTAAATACATAGACATTCTTATTGCTCCAGGTCCTTGGTTCATGTCAGGATTTCTTGGAAGAGTGCAAGACAGGATCATTGTGAGTGACCGGACACTGCAAATATGATGTTTTGAACATCTTATATATAGAGGAACAAATCCAAGAATTACATGTACTGGGATCTAAAATGCTTCCATTTCTATTCACTAAACATAAGGTACACAGCCATAATGCCAGTGATATAGAAGCTGAATCCTGATTGTGGATTTGAGACAAGTCAGGGCTACACAGAGATGCCCTGACTTAAAAAAAACAAAACAACAAAAATTCCAAGTTCTTCCCCTTTCATTTTTAGCCCCTTTTAAATTTTTTATGTTTATTTATGCACACACACACACTATGATATATAGTTATGTAGGGATCAGAGGACAACTTGCAAGAGTTTGTTCTTCTTTACCTTGGATCTCAGCCATTGAACTCAGGCTGTCAGGATTGGTAGCATATGCTTTTTTACCTGCTAAGCCATCTTACCAGCCCTTTCTTCTTTCTTTGTGGTTACAAAAAAAAAATCACATACAATGAGATAAAACAAATATCTTGTTTTCGACAAGTAAAGAAACTACCAACATGACTGGGCACTCCATATATGGTTTAAGGAGAGGGGTTATTATTATTATTATTATTATTATTATTATTATTATTGTGAATACAAGAGAGACAGTATTCAGAGTCATCTGAAAGAGCCCAGAATCCAGAGAAAGAGAAACAGACTGGACACAACCGGGGCTATTTGTGAGAAGGGCAGCTTCAAGGAGGAAAATTATTGCCATCTGGGAAGAGCGAAGCCTGGGGAGATGAGAAGAGAGCTAGGATGCTACTGCAGACTTTGAAATGGATAACAAGTGCTTGTGACTAGGGACTAAGGGAGCCTAGAGGCTGGCATGAGCTTTGATATGTACCCATAGGCATATGCCAATGGAACCATATGTCCCTTCTGCCAGAGGTAAAGGAAATGACTCCATTGGAAGATGGAAACCTATTTCACAAGTTTCGGAGGAATGCTGGCTTTTATCTAACCACCAGACCTCTTCCTATAGCCCAGTTTGAGTTCATTTTTGGATATTTGGTGGCCCGTGAGAGCTAGCAAATCTATAGCAGAGTATAAACGTATGATGTGACTGAAATACTATAGTAAAGACAGAAATATGAACAATAAGAAAAATTAATTCAAAAGTCTTGAGAGTTTTTTTCCAAAATTTATTTTTATTTTAGGTGCATTGATGTTTTGCCTTCATGTGAGAGTGTCAAGTCCCCTGGAACTTGACTAACAGACAGTTGTGAGCTGTCATGTGGGTGCTGGGAATTGAACCCGGGTCCTCTGGAAGAACAGTCAGTGCTCTTAACGGCTGAAGCATCTCTCCAGCCCCTGAGATTCTTTTCCATTGACAAATTTCTGACCTTTTCTCTCCCTCTTCCTCCCTTTCTCCACCCAAAAATGCAGTCAGCAGAGAGCTATTGGAATTAATTTAGTGAGGTTTCAAGGAATGACAAACATTCTGATTGATTTCAGCAGAACTGCAACTTTTCCCTGTTGCCTTCTCAGCTTAGATTGGAGGGCATAAAGGGAATCCGGGTCTTTGCAAACTTTTTACTCTAGAGTGATAGAGGACCACACCCTTGGTTCACCCATTCCTTCCTACTCCTCAATGACGCCTTTCTAATTAGGAATCAATATGTTTTTCTGTTTTCCTATTTTTATTAGGAAAAAGAAGCTATAGCCTGCAATGCAGTTTCATTGATATGCTAGCGTTGTAAGCAGATGAAGATTTATCGATCCTTTCTTTTTCCATCTTTGCTTGATGATTTTTATTTTCTTTTTAAAAATAGCCTCAACTGCAATCCTAGCACTTTGGAAACAGAAGAAAGATCATCAGGGGTTCAAGGCCATCCTCAGTTGCATAATGAATCCAGTCCAGGTTATATGAGACCCTGTCTCAAACAACAACCCCCAGAAAACCCCAAGCCTCATTTCTTTCAATAATCTTTTGCAACATGATTCCTTAATATAACAGACTGTGATTTCAACTGCAAGGTAATTGACAATTTTTAAATTCAATCTGTGTATTACATAGTTGAGAAAAGATGAAAAACTAGTAGTGGTTGCACACAGTTACTGTCAGAGCTGTGGTTGGAAGTTATTTTTCTACAATCTCGATTTAGACCTTTATATGGTAATCAATCAGCTACCAAGGTATTGAATATTTCCTTTTTTGAGTTTTCACCTACGAACTTATGGTGGTTTCAAAGAAAATGGCCCCAAAGGGAGTGATGCTATTTGGGGGTGTGACCTTGTTGCAGGAAGTGTGTCACTGTGGAGGCAGGCTTTGAGTCTCACATATGCTCAAACCATGCCCAGTGTCTCAGAGCACTTCCTATTAGCTCACATCCTAATCAAGACGTAGGACTGTGAACTTCAAAACCTTATCAGCCTGGATGCTGCCATTTTCATGTTCCACCATGATGATAATGGACTAAACTTCTGAAACTGTAGGTTGCCCAATTAATTTTTTTCCTTTATAAAAGTTGCTGTGGTCATGATGTCTCTTCAAAGCAACTGAAACCCTAACTAAGGCAGAAGTTGGTACCAGGGGCTGGAGTATTGCTCTGATAGGCCTGATCATGCTTTTCCTGGAGGAATTTGAACTTTGGGACTTTGGGCTAGGAAAGCAGTGAATGCTTTAAGCACAGCTGAATGGGTCATACAAGTAGGAGCATGGAAGAGAATGGTGCTGAGAATGACTTGAACTGTGCGGGATGGCTCAAGAGGTTTCAGAGGAGAAAAATGTAAGCAAGTTGCCTAGAGACCAGTCTTGTGATTATTTTGGTGAAGAATGTGCCTGCTTTTTGCCCTTGTCCAAGGAGTCCGCCTGAGGCTAACATAAAGAGTTTTGGATTAATTCCACTGGCAGAGAAAATCTCAAAACAGCCTAGTATTCACTCTGTTGTATGATTACTAGTGCTAACTCTAATGAAGATTTATAACGAAAGGGAGCAAGCTGAGCAAGAAAAAACACAAGATGCAGAATAATTTGAGGAGAAAAGGAACACCAGGAAGTGGAATGGAGCTAAGTCCAAGGAGATAAACAGATTAAGGAATAGAGTAAAGGTAGTGATGACCTCAGGGAAAGATCCCACCCAGCTAAGTTTCCAACTTATAAAAAGGAATTAACGAATAATTTAGAGCCAGGTCCGGTGGTACACACTTTCAATCCCAGCACTTTCGAAGGCAGAGGCTGGCAGATCTCTGAGTTTAAGTCTAGAATGGTCTACAGAACAAGTTCATGGATAACCATGCTTAGACAGTAAAGGTAACCATCAAATCCAGAAAGCTTGTAAAAATGTAATTGAACAAGAGGGCCATGTTCTGGTCTCAGAAAGCTACAGAACTTGGAAGCTACAGCCACACAGTTTTGGCTTTAGAGTTAAGGATAGAAGAAAAGGGTTATGATTTTGCCCCAGTGCCTAAAGAAAGCTGCTGAGGCCAGGCATGTGCCAAGGGTGTTCCTGAATGGAGGCCTAGCAGAGAGCCCATTGTGGAAAGCTGAGAAGTTGAAGCCTGGATTGCCTTGGAGAGCCCAAAATGTTGGAGATGCCAGAGCCATGAAAAAACCCAAGGAGAGCTGCTAACAGGGAGCACAAGCAGCTCAAAAAAGAGTAGTGTGTTTCAGTCAACAAAGTTGAAAGGAGTTGGAGATCTGAAGAGCACTTTGATATCAGACATGGAGATGCAGTTTGGAACTTGTCCAGGTGGTTTTTAGTCTTACTTTGGTCCCGTATTTACTCACTATGCTCCCTTTCCTACGTTTTGGAATGGTATTGGAATTTGTCCAGCTGTTTTTTGGTCTGACTTTGATACAGCATTTACTCACTATGATCCCTTTCCTATTCCATTATACGTCGGAAGTATGTGATCATTTTTTTTATTGAGAATAGGAAAAAAAAGTTTCTGCCTCCTCCCAGCCTCCCATTTCTCTCCCCCTCCCCCCACTCTTCTCCCCCTCCCTCTCCAATCCAAAGAGCAGTCAGGGTTCCCTGCCCTGTGGAAAGTCCAAGGTCCTCCCCCCTCCGTCCATGTCTAGGAAGGTGAACGTCCAAACTGGCTAGGCTCCCATCAAGCCAGAACATGAAGTAGGATCAAAACCCCTTGCCATTGACCTTGGCTTCTCATCAGTCCTCATTGTTCACCATGATCAGAGAGTCCGGTTTTATCCCATGCTTTTTCAGTCACAGTCCAGCTGGCCTTGGTGAGCTCCCAATAGATCAGCCCCACTGTCTCAGTGGGTGGGTGCACCCCCCATGATCCTGACATCCTTGCTCGTGTTCTCCCTCCATCTGCTCCTCATTGGGACCTTGGGAGCTCAGTAGAGATCACATGAATCTTGGAAGAGACTTTGAACTTTGGACTTTAAAAGATTGTTGAGACTGTGATAGACTATGGGGACTTTTGAAGTTGGACTGAATGTGTTTTTGCCTTGGGGACCAGGGAGTAGAATGTGGTGGTTTGAAAGATAATGACCTACAAAGGGAATGGCACTATTAGGAGGTATGGCCTTGTTGGAGTAGGTGTGGTCTTCTTGGAGGAAGTGTGTCACTGTGGAGGCAGGCTTTGAGGTCTCATATATGCTCAAATCATGCCTAGTGTCTCAGACCACTTTCTGTTGCCTGAAAATCAAGGTGTAGAACTCTCAGCTCCTTCTCCAGCACCATGTCTGCCTGCATGCTGCCATGTCCCACTCTGATGATAATGGACTGAACCCCCGAAACTAGAAGCCACCCCATTAAATGTTTTCCTTTATAAGAATCGCTGCGGTCATGGTGTCTCTTCAAAGCAATAGAAACCCCAACTAAAACAGAACTACTATGGAGCTAAATTGCAGTAAGGAAAATTAAAAATAAAATAGTACTTTTACCTGTGCTGGTTAGGTTTTTTTTTTTTTTTTTTCAAATTTGACACGAGTTAGCTTCATCTGAGAAGAGGGAACCTCATTTGAGAAACTGTCTACATCAGACTGGCCTACAAAGGGACATCTTGATAAGTGATTTGTGTGGGAGGGCCAAGATCACTGTGGGCAGTGTCATCCCTGAACAGGTGCTCCTGGGGTGTATAAGAACAAAAGTTGATCAAGGCATGGGATGCAAGCCAGTAAGTAGCATCGCTCTGTATCAGTTCCTGCCTCCAGGTTCTTGTCTTGAACTCCTGCCCTGGTTTCCCTCTGTGATGGAATGTGACTGGAAGCTCTGAGAATCCCTTTCCTGCCCCAGGTTGCTTTTGGTCGTGGCATTTTTCACAGCAAAGGAAAGTCAATTAGAAAATTACCCAAAGTTTTATCCTTAGTCCTCAAATGTGTCAGGCTTAAAGATTGTCCAACAAGATTTCCTAATGTTCTAGTCATAGGTTCTCTCTGACCAACTGTCCCAAGTTTCCCTAGGGTTATTCAGCTACATTCATTCTATTGATACTTAAACCACTTCATCATGTAATAATACATCTATCTACCTTCTGAAGGCAGCCCAGACTGCCCGGCTGCAAATATACAATGCCCTCTGCCCTTTGACAATTGATCTTAACTAAAAGGATAAAAAGTGATGCCTTGTGCATGTTCACCCATGAACTCTCATAGCAGGCAGGATTTACTTTTCAGCCTCACTTTACACTGCTTTCTAATGGTCCATGGGCACAAGCCCTGTCTTGACCTAGGGAAGAACTTCCTTGAGGGCAACAATGGTAGACATGGTTTCTGTTCTGGCTCCCATGCCTTTATGAGATTAGGTTTTAAATGGAGGTGACCAAGCAACAGAAATGTCAGAGTGGCTTTAGCCTATGGTACAAGTATGAAATTCCATCATTAAAAATATTAGTTTGTTCATCCTTTCATTTTCTCATTGACTTCTATGATTCAGGTACTGATGTGACTTTGTGGGTGAAGGATATCAGACATTTGGCAACACGACTCTCACCATTCCTGCTTATAGTTCTATGGGGAAAGATAAATTCTGGAAATTTAGAGTGGATAATATTGCTATGTATTAACTTACAAAAATGTTCCTTTTAGGAGGTTGAAGAGCTCGTTAGGTGGTTAAAATCACTCTAGTGCCTCTTCTAGAAGACCTGGGCTTGGTTCCCAGAACCCACATGGTGTGTCTCACAGTCATTTGTAACTCCAGTTCCAGGGAATCTAGTGCTCTCTTATCTGACCTCCATGGGCACCAGGCATGTGCATGAAAACATATATACATGTTGGCAAAACACCTATACACATAAAACAAATAAGTAAATACTTAAGTATTTAAATTCCCGTTTTCCCTGCTGTGTACAGGCAGCTGTGTATTCATTTCTTTGAATGATATATATGAAAACAGTTGAAAAATGTAAGTAGCTGCTGTGGGTTCATATGTGCAGCTGTCCTGCTGTGTCCAGATGTTCCTTTGTAGTCCACTAGCTCTATCTCTTATACTCTCTCTTCCCCTCTTTTTCAATGATCTCTGAAGCTGGGGAGTAGTTAGGTAAAATATATATGCTTTCTTGAGGGCTGAGCATTCTGCAGTCTCTTATTCTCTGTACCTTGATTAGTCATGCTAATTACCACCTCTGTGTCAATCCTCATCTACTGCAAATTGAAGTTTCTCAGATGAGGGTTGAGAGATGTAAAGATCCTCTAGGAGCTGTATACTTTTCACGAATATTTGGGGAGCACAAAATGGTGCTTGAAAACTTTATAAAGAATAAATGACAAAAATGTGCATGAGTAGGGAAGGGGGGGTTGGATCTGGAGAGCTGGGAGACGGACAGTGACTGTGATTAAAACATGTTTTATAGAACTCAAAGAGAACCAATAAAAATGAAGTATCCTTTACATTTTCCTGACTTTAACTCTTAGAAAGCGGAACTGTTTAAGTTCCCAATGCTATCCAGAGGAGATCTTTGTGTACAATCAGAGAAGGCAAAGAAGAGGGTCTGTTGTTTCCCTGCTATATTTAGAGTTTTGGAGAAACCTAAGAAGAGGGCTTCTCTTGTCTCAGACTAGAAACCATTTTTGGGGGGATCCTGTAAGAGCTCAAATTTATAACCCGCTTCTGGGCTGTTGGGTTGGCAAGACGCCGAAGCTGGTTGATTTTCAGATGGAAGTAGCCAACTGTCCAAGTGGAGATACTGTCAGAGATAGGCGGGGACTCAGCAGGAGCCTTCACGCCTGAGAATCGAGCGTTTATTCTAAGCTCTCTCCACATCTTTGCCTCCAGTTTATACCAAGACATGAAACATCTGAAAAGACATTGAAGAGAAGGGGAACTGAGAGCGAGCGAGCAGAGGCTTAGCAATCCATTAAATTGCTGGAATGGCTGCTTGGAGCTCTCCAAAACAAAGAAACAGTAGACTGTGATCTTCTGGACTGTGGACAGAAATATATGCCTTCTTTGTATTTTAGTATCACATTGCTGTGAAAAATACTCCCTTTGGGTAACCCAGATAATTAATACAAAATCCTCTACTTGAGAGCTGGATAATGTGCAGCTTGGATATATATATATATATATATATATATATATATATATATTCCTCACCCTGTGACCTTATGCAATGTGTCCTAATATTCTAATGTTCTACAGTGTCCTCAATGATCCTTCCTCTAGATAGCACTTGATAGTCAGAAAACAAAACAATTAAAACAAGCAAGAAGAAGAATTTTTTAAATCTGTTGATAACAAGTCACAATGAAGGATGGAGAGATGATTCAACAGTTAAGAGCACTTGCTGCTTTTCCAGAAGAAGCAATTTTGGTTTCCAGCACTCACACGGCAGCTCACAACCTCCTGTAATTTCTGCTCCAGGGAATATAATGCCCTTTTTTTTGGCATCTGGGGGGTAACACACGCAAATAAAAATACGTCTTAAACAATAAAGAAATCATAGCCAGGCTATAAAGTCAAATTATCTGTCCATCAATTGAGAATCAGTAACGAAAATGTAGTATGTGTACATGAGAGAATACTAGTCAGATGGAAAAAAGATGAAATTTTGTAATTTGCAACAACGTGAGTGGAAATGAAAAGAGTCCATTATGCTAAATAAAGCAGGTCCTGCTCAGGAGTTCAGGTGCAGAATGAACTCAGTCCTTTGCGGAATGCACAATGTTGATGTTGGACTGGGTAACTAGCTCAAGCTGGTAAAGCAGATGCTATGGGAGCTCAAGAACACAAGTTCAATTCCCCAAGCACCCCCAACCCCCCCAAATGTCCTTAGACTTTGAGAGTAAAAAAGTCGTCACCACAGGCTTGGGAGAATGAAGTATGTAGTGGGTAGGGGAGATGAGGAAAACTTGACCAATTTGTACCAAGCTACATACAGTTCTCTAGAATCAGTACATGAAAATGGGTACAAAGAATAATGTACTGCCTGTCTCAAAAGGTCATAAAATTGTTTGGAATATCTTCACCATAGAGAAATGATGAACACTTGAGACAGATATGTTAACTTGATTGAAACATTACAGAATGTGTACATATATCAAAACATCACTGCTACCTCATTACCAAATGCATTTCTTGTGTCTATATCAGTTGAAAGAAGAAATTTGAGTGAAAATTTTGTCCGCAGAGAGCTACCTGGACATCCATGTTCACTGTTGCATTGCATTGTTCACATTAGCTAGGAGATGGAACCAGCCATGATGTCAACCAAGAGATGAATGAGTGGATAAAGTGAATGTGATCCATATAGAAAATAGAATTTTATGCAGCCATTAAGAAAAATGAAATCATGATATTTGCAGGAAAATGAGTGGTGTTTTCTCTCATATGAAGATCGTAGATTTTAGTGTGTGTGTGTGTGTGTGTGTGTCTGTGCGTGGGTCTAGCTCATGAAACCAGAAAGGGAACCATGCCATAAGAAAAGGAAGTCAGGATAAGGGAAATAGAATGCATGTGACATGGAAGCAGAAGAGGGGCTAGCGGTGGGAGGAAGGGACCGAGCGGGATGGAAGGAAGCAGGTCGTTGGGGAGGGGAGGCATGGAGGGAGGGAGGACGATTGACAAAATAAGAAAATGTCATAATGAAACCCACTACCTTGTACACTAATTTGAAAAAGAACTAATAAAAATAATTAGGAAAAAGTCTGCTGGAAAGAAAACATTTTTTAAAATCAGACTTCCTCATTTCACTTTAAGCTCTGCTGGCTTGCCTGGGGAGAAGGTTTCCCTTAATTAGTTACTATTGTCTTTCTGTGGCCTTGAGGGATATTTTGGAAAGCAATGTGCTGTATGGTTTCCCCTATAAAATTCCCCATGTTTGGACATTTTGGCAAGTATATTTTTTTTGCTCAGCTGTTCAAAATCAATTCTTTATCAACTTTATTGCTCTCTCTTGTCTGGCGACTGCCTCACTTCCACACATTACACCAGCTCTGAGAGGGCTCACTTGGGCTGTGCCGTAACCAAAGTTAAGGCCTCCTGTGCATAGTTGGCTTTTCCATTTGCAAAGCTTGGAGCATGGCTCTGATTCTCTTGGAACATAACTCAACCTTTAATTTTTGCACATTGTTGCCAACACTGTGTTCTCCCATGAACCATCCCAAGCTTTCCTTGAGTGCTACCCATCACTCATCAACACACAAATGAGAGCATATTTCCCAAATGGAAGAAGGCTAATGAATATTTTCTCACTGGACTGAACATTGTTCCCTATAAATAGCTGGGATTATTGACTACACATGGAAACTATTTTCCTTACTATATCCCATTCACTCCCCCAAACCCCCAAAAGATTGGCATAGTAAATTTGAACAACTACTTCAAGATGTGCAGAATTTGTTCCCGGAGTGACAAGAGGAGGGAAATTTTCATGTTTAAAAAGCTGTTGTGAAACTTCATTATGCATGTGCGATTTATTTGCTCTTAGCCTTTCCTCTGTGGAAAGATGAAACTTATTCAGTCTCATGTGAATTCTATGGTTGGAGTTGCCAAATATGTGTTATTATAATTTATAAATCATAATCCTCTTGTTGGCATTTTAGTTCCTCAAAAGGGCATCCTGTTACTCCAATAAGATTCTGCTCATGCCCCTCCTTCCGACTGCTCTACCCTCAACAACTCTGCATTTCTCCTTCATTAGTATTCTGACTCTGTAAAGGAAAGCACGGGTGATGTTCTATTAAAAAAGGAATATCATTCTGAGCATTATTTCTGCTCTCCTGTTTGGACTGAGACAATAGAAACAAAATTATAATTAAAATTATAAATATTGTAAAAGGAAAAAAATCTATCATTGGCCAGACTATAAACATACACACGTATACATGCATACTTGCACACATGCACACATGTCAGGATGCCAGAATGCTGGGGTACTTTGCCATCTTCTCACAGGCTTGGCATCTCAATATTGTGGATACAGCTCTTAAGCGTGGTTTGTAATGCAATTTTCTTCAAATTTATATTGGTGAAACCAAGTGACCAGAAAAATATGAGTTAATTTGGGTGCTATAATCCAATATTGGGATGTTAACAGCATTGAAGAGCTTCTAATCCTTCCAAATGAGGTCATGACATATCAGAGCTAATTAGCAATCTTGAAAAGATCCTGAGAATCAAGTCTCTTGGCAATGGTTTATAAGGTAGGCTGTGTTTAGCTGGAATATTTTCCATCTCAGTTTAGGAAACAAATGACTGAGGGTTATTTTACTGGTGGTGGCGGCAGTGGCTAACAATTTGGCATTAACATTCTATCATTTAAAGGGCCATTCCTCACTGTTTCAGTTCTCAGAGATGTCTATTGTAACTTGTACTAAATTGTTAAACTATGACATATTCACATATTTTATGGTGGTTTGAATGAGATGTCCCCCACAGTCTCAGGCATTTGAATGTTTTGTCTCCAGTCGGTAATACTGTTTGGGGAGTCCTGAGAAGTATGGCCTTGTTGGAGGAAGTATGTCACTATAAGATGGCTTTGACAGTTAAAAGATTCACACCATTCCTAGTCAACTTTCACTTTTTCCTGCTTGTGGCTCAAAATGCGAGTTCTTGGCTACTGCTCTGGCCGCCACACTTACAGCCAGAAAAGTTACTAATACAGGAATGTAACCTGATAAATTCATATGAGCCAGGTAAAAATATTGAATATTTTCAGTAACTTGAAAGGTTCTCTTATACCCATTCCGAGTCAAAATATCTTTGTAATATATGTGTAGTCATCTTTCTTGGTTTTCTATTTAGTAGTTGAATTGCTAGGTCATGTTTATTTCCAGTAATTATTTTTTCAGTACTAAGTCTTTACTCTCAGTGTTTCAAACTTCCACTTCCACAATTAATGTAGGTCCCATCTCTTTGTCATCTGTTAGTGTTCTCAATTATCAATTTTGGTTGTTCTGCTCATTGTGTGGTAATCTCACTGTGGTTTGTTTGCTTTTTATGATAATTAATGAAATGATAGACTTTTTCATTTGCTGATGGGAATTTAGATATTCTCTTTGCAAAATATCTGTTGAAAACTTTAACTTATTTCTAAATTTAGGCGTTTGCCTTTCTATATCTATTCCTAGGAGTTTATATATTGTGGATATGAGAATTCTTTTGGTATGTCTAGATGTTTCATCAGTGACTGGCCTTTTCACTTTCTTAAAAGTGTCTTTTAATGAACAGAGGGTTTTCATTTTAATAATATCACATTTATCAATATTTCCTTTTATGGCTTGTGCTTTTGTATCATTTTAAAGAAAAACATGTACCTTTTCTAGAGCTACTTACTGGCCAACAAAAAAAAAGAATACAAGAATAGACTGAAATGAAGATCATTGTGTTAAGCAAAATAAACCAGATTTAGAAGGGTAAATGCCACCTTTTTCTCAAACGCAGAGTCTGGACAAGCTGGCTATTTTTTTCTTTTTTAATTTCTTTTATTTTTTATTTTTATTATTTATTTATTTATTTATTTTGAATTTTTCGAGACAGGGTTTCTCTGTAGTTTTTGGTTCCTGTCCTGGAACTAGCTCTTGTAGACCAGGCTGGCCTCGAACTCACAGAGATCCTCCTGCCTCTGCATCCCGAGTGCTGGGATTAAAAACGTGCATGCACCACCACTGCCTGGCTTCTTTTATTTTTTTTTTAAGAAAACAAACTATCTCTTTTCATTTTACATATCAAGCCCAGTTCCCACTTCCTCCCCTCCTCCCATCCCCTCATCTATCTCCTCACCCCCACCCCCATCCACTCCAAAGAGAATAGGTTCCCAAAAAGCCAGTACAAGCAGTAGGTCTAAATCCTGGTGCCACTTTTTGACTGAACTCTGGGAGCTCAGTCCAGTGTTCCGATGAGGTTCTCTGCCTCTGTTTCTAAGACCCTATACAATAGAGGATAGGGGGATAGAACTTGCCTTGCCCTGTGGTACATTTTCTTAATTAGTGATTAATATAAGAGTGCCCAGGTCTCTTTGGGCAGTGCCACTCCTGGGCTTGTGGTCCTGGATGCTATAAGAAAGTAGGCTGAATGAGGAGCAAGCCAGAAAGCATCCTTCTCCATGGCTTCTGTATTAGTTCCTGCCATGAGTTTCTTGCTCTGACTTCTCTGGATAATGGACTGTTACCTGGAAAGATAAGAGAAATGAACTCTTCCCTCCTCAAGTTGTTTTTGGTCATGATGTTTTATCACAGTAATATAAATCCTAACTAATGCATTGGATGCAAATACACACACACACACACACGTGTATATAGATAAAGATTGCTTGTTTGTTTCCTGGCTGCCCAGACCCAATATAATCACACAGAAACTATATTAATCAAAACACTGCGTGGCCTATTAGCTTAGGCTTCTTATTATCTAATGCTTACATCTTAAATGAACACATTTTTTTTAATTTTATATTTTACCACGAGGCTCATGGTTTACCAGCAAGGTTCGGGTGCCTCTGTCTCCTTTGACAGCTACATGGTGTCTCTTTGACTTCGCCTTCTTTTCTCCTTGATCTCTGCTTGCAATTCCCACCTTGCTCTATTCTGCCCTATCCCAAGGGGCTGTTTTATTCATTAATCAATTAAAAAATCCACACATATACAGAAGGACTTCCCACACAATGTGCAGGACGTGAAATTAGAAATGGAACCGTGAGAGGGGAGGAAGAGGTACAAAGAGAGAGTAATGGAATATATGGTAGAAAAACAGAAAGGCAAACTATTTTGAGAGAGGAAATGGACCAGCAAAAGAGAGAGGGACAAGAGGAAAACTGCCTGTTGGAGGTATGTCAAACAAGAACAAGGTAAATAATATACATGTATGAACACGCCACAGTGTTCATTACTTTATATATTAACAAAATATTACTATGAAATAATCCAAAAATGTACTGGGGTTATCTCTCATGCGTGAGACCTTGGATTTGATCCCTAGCAATATAAAAATGAATTCATGTGTGATAGTACATACCTGAAATCTTGGGACTCAGTCTGGGAGGATCTTGAATACCAGGCCAGGGTGTGATATATATGAAGACCATTATTAAACTAATAAATAATAAATACAAGTAAATACTAGTAAATACAAGCAAACGAATACAAAATGAAATCTAGCACTATGATTGATATGGACAATTAGAAAAAAATTTAAATGCTATAAAACTCATCACGAGTATAATTTAAAGATTTTTGAGTATAAAATTTAATGATGTGGATTGACTAGAGGTCTTATTGTTGGGGAGAGTGGAAAACATAATTTGATTACTTTGGAAATCCATTTGTCAGTTTGAAACATGTTTTGCTGTGACCTCGAATTTCTTTAAGGGTAATAAAAATATATGCCTACAAAAGCTTTATATAATAATACATATAATCATCCAAACATCAAGTCATAGGTTATTAAAGAAAAATATGTGCCAGATGTCGAATACTGCTTTATGAGTTATTCTTCCATGAGGCTATAAATGTCCCCCAAACAATATGGGCTATTGCTACTACTCTTGGTTATATTTTGGTTGAAGGAAATGGAGAAATCACGCTGGAACTGGCCTGGAAATTTCCTCTCATCTGATTATATTTCATAGTACTGAAAGATGCTATGTAAGCTGTTGATGGAGTAAAGTCATAATCAGTGATTGACCCTGTTTGCTACAATACTGACCTGTTAGGCAAGATGTGCCCAGTGGTGTAATAGTGGCATGAATGTTATGGGAGTAACCAACCATTTTTCTGATTTGGTTTGAGGCATACTATACAGGAAGGAATTCATATATGATACTAAAAACTTAGTCAAAAACAGTTATCTGGAGAGGCCATAGGACCTAGTGGGGAACCTATGTGATTCTTTTGAGAACTGAACATGTCGTCAAACTACACACTAAATATTTATGTTTAAATCCATATATTAATACTGTTTTCTTCAAAGAAATTTCTTTTTTTTGTAGTGGGTAGTGGCTAATTCAGAGACTTATAACTGGTCAGAATTCTGAGAATAAGTGTCTGCTGGGTGCTTAGTTCAAAATTTGAACTTTCATTCCCCACTCAAACCTCAGGAAACACCGTGGAAGGAGGGGATGAAGACTTGTAAGAGCATGAAGATGGGGAGGGTTGCTCTGAAATGTTGTCTCCTGGATATGACAAAATCATTGCCTTCAGGAACTCATGGCAGCAGTGCTTGCCTGCCCAAGATCTTCCCAAGATCAAGCCCATTAGCATTTTAGTGTAGATGAGGAGTGTGGAAGATCCCACCCCTACCTAAGGAACTATTGGTAGTTAATGGCCACCAGGAGTGGCTCAGGGGTGTAACCAGTGGTATATTGTCCATGATCAAGTAAATAACCCCACACTATCATCATACATGCATATGTCAGCAATGCTAATTAAACTAAGGGGATTGTTTTTAAATTATATATATATAATTTATATATATATAAAAGCTTGTTTCTGTTTAACCACAAATTAGAAATAAGACAAATATTCATCAACAGATTTAGATAAGCAAATTGCGGTTCACTCATGCAACAGAATCATACTCAGTAATAAAAATAATGAACTGCACTTACTCATAAGTAGATATTAACTGTAAAATAAATGATAACTATGCCACAATCCACAGATTTGGAGAGACTAGATAACAAGGAGGGTTTGTGGGAGGATGCGTGGATCCCCTGGGAAGGGGAAATAGAAGAGATTGAGTTAGTGGACTGAGGGCAGTTGAGAATGGGAACATGAGCGATCAGGTTGTCGGGGTGGGGGGGGTGAGTGAGGAGAGGACTTAATGAGACTACTGCAAAGAGTGATGCATTTCAGGGTCAGGTAAAAGCCCAGTACAAGGGAATCTCCCGGGAATCTACAAGGATGACCCCACACAAGACTCCTAGCAATAGTGGATATATAGCCTGAACTGGCCATCTCCTGTGACCAAGCAAGACTTCAAATGGTTGGAGTGGGAAACCAATCCAGACACAGAACCTTCAACCTACAGTCTGTCCTACCTATACGATGTGCTGGGATTGGTGTCTAGCCTAATTGTCCTTGGAGAGGCTTCAACTAGCAACGGATGGAAAGAGATGCAGACACGCAGCCAAACATTAAGCAGAGTTTGGGGAATCCTGCATAAGACAGGGAGAAATGATTGTAGGAGCAAGAGGGATAAAGGACAACACAAGAAAATCCACAGAATCAACTAACCTGGGTTCATAGGGGCTCACAAAACCTGAACTGGCGACCGGGCAGCCTGCATGGGACTGACCTAGGTACTCTGCATATATGTGACATTTTTTTTAGCTTGGTCTTTTTGCGGGACTCCTAACAGCGGGAACAGGGACTGTCTCTGACTCTTTTACTGGCTTTTGGGACCCTACTCCTCATACTGGGTCACCTTGCCCAGCCTTTATACAAGAGGAGGTGCTTAGTCTCACTGCAACTTGATATGCCATGTTTTGTTGGTTTCCATGGGAGGCCTGGCCATTCCTGAACAGAAATGAAGGAGGAGTGGATTTAGGGGTGGGAACAAAGGGGTGGGGTGGGAAGAAAGGAAGGAGAGAAGGGAGGGGAAACTGCAGCCTGGATTAAAATAAGTAAATAAATAATGAACTCCTGATACAAGACAGTATGGGTAAGTCTCATAAACACTATAATAAGGGAAAGATACTAGACACAAACAATACATGCTGTACTATGTCATTCTTAGGAAGTGACTGAAATTACAAAGCAAAGTATGCTAAGAGAAATGATAACAAGTAGACAACTCTCAGTTCTAACTGATGCTTTGCTTGTGGAAGAAATACTATAGAGTTGATGAGCCACACAGGAAGAAAACTATCTTTATGAAACCTGACCTTGCTGGCAGATACTTTCACTTTCTTCTTGAGGGCAACAAGATGTCAACCCTTACTGTGAGCAGCCCAGAAAGCATACACTATGCCTGTCTGTGCCAAAACTTTATTCTACATCAGAGAAGGCCATTCAGAAGCTTGTGGCTCTTAGAAACAGTCTGGTGCTGATGTTGGGGAGGTGGCAGATAGACAAGAAAATAAAGGGGCAAGAGGGGAGGCAGAGGCAAGGAAGAACGCAGTTGTGAGGGTGCCCAAGCCAGGATGTAGTTCTGACAGTGGCCCTAAGGACTTTTCTGCATTTTCTGCTACCACTCAGCTGCAATGGCTACTATGCTGAGTAATCCTGGCTGGCCTAGGATCCCTGTGTACGCCAGTCTGCCTTGCCCCTGAGCCAACTCTGCTGCCTCTGCCTCTCAAATGGTGGGGATTTTATCCAAACAATTGTTTTGTTTAAAGAGGCTACCATTGTATACATCCTCATCCTCCACAGAAGCCCACACAAAATCTCCCAAAGGAAAAGGCATAAAGGAACTCCCATTGCACACAGCGAGAATCATTAAAAATGAAAGTAAAAAGGTGCTGGAGAATTGTGGTCCGCAAATGTCGAAATGCTGGAACTTTGTCAAGCAGCACCGGTCTCCATGGGGTCCACACTAGTACACATTGCATTAGAATACATAGGCGTGCATATCCCTACTTACACAAGACTTACGTATCTCATTCTTATCCCTGTGTCTGTGTGTCTGTGTGTCTGTGTATGTGTGGGTGTCACCTGTGTTCGGGGGCCTGCAGTGGCCAGTAGTGTGTCAGAGCTCATAGAGCTGGAGTTACAGGCAGTCGTGAATGAACGACCACATGTGGATATGAGGAATTAAACTTAGGTCCTTTGGAAGAACAGCAGATACTCGTAACAGATGAGCCATATTTCCCACTCCATTCTTGAGTTTTTCATGGAAACTGGTATTTAGGGGAGTGAATGTTACAGTATCGGACTCAGTTTAGTTCCGGGGTGAAAACAAGCCTGCGGGGAGGTAAAAGTGACTTTGTAAGTTGTTATCGTAGTGACTTTACATGGATGATCATGTGGATCTCTCTCAGCTTAGGTAATTAGCATCCTCAAATAACTTGTCAGAGACCCTTGGATTACATTGTCTTACTAGCTTCTATGTTCGATGTTATCATGGCTGTCAATAGCAGTACTTCTGAGCTTTGGCCACAGGAGCCCCAAAGAGCCATAGTGAATGATTAGTTAATAATAGTTCGTTCTTGCCCCTCAAAAGAGGTCTTGTCACCAGAAAGTCTCAATAGACCACACTCCCAAGGCCAAGAGTCTGTCATAAATAGTTTAGAATGGAGCTGGAGAGATGGTTGAGCAGGTAAGAGCTCTTGTTGCTCTTGTGGAAGACCTGAGTTCAGTTCCCAGCATCCATCTGGTGACTGACTACAGTCTTGAATTTCAGTTCCAGAGGATTTAATGCCCTATTCTGGACTCTGGGGGAACTGTATGCACGTGGTACACTGAGATACATGTAGGCAAAACAACCACACACATAAAATAAAATACACATAAAATAAAAATAAACGGATCTTTAAAGGGAGGGTTACAATGACTTCTGCTGACTTACAGTGTTGTTTCAAAGCATTGGTGAAACTACAAGGAAGGAGAGAGAAGTCTGAGCAACAAACAGCAGTGGCCTCTATCTCAAATACTTATATTTATAAACTGGACAATCATCTAAGAGCATATAAATCATTGTTAAGGCTCTCTCTGGGGTCTAGGAAGGAGTGCTGCAAATATAGGGGGAAGTTGCTCTTTCTCAAGTAATGCAGAGTTGTAGTTGGTCACTTGTTGACTCAATGGAATAGCACTTTAATGGCACAGACTGGTAGAGGGACAGGGTTTGGATGCTACTTTAAGGTGCTGGGTGTGGGTTGTGGCCATTTTATTAGCACGGAATAATCCACACCTTCAGAGCTGCCACAGCGCCTTTCACCGAACTGGTACTCAATTAGCAGGCACTGTGTGAGGGGGGGAAATAGCCCCAGAATGACAGTATGTCATGAGTTCGATGGCTTATTGAGTGTGAAAGAAATGAACTTTGGAATGTGTGTAGCACTAACATTTACCAAGGTCTTTTGTATATATAGGAAGTCAGAAGGTCACAACCAATGGATATGTAGCTCAAATCTAGCTTGCCACCCTATTTTGTACATTCAAATTTATTGGAGTCCAGTTGTATTCATGGTTAACAATTGTCAAGACTCTTTTTCAGTTACAAAAGTAGGGATGGTGAGTTGTGACAGACACCACAAAGTCTATAAGAGCTTATGATACTTATTCCATGTTTTTTTATAGGAAAAGTTATTAATTTCTTATTATGGTTTGTATGTAAAGTATCCCATACAAGCTCATGTGTTTGAACACTTGATCTCTATATGATAGTGATGTCTTTTAGAGCTTGTAAAACATTTGGGACTGTGCCCCAGCTAGCAGAAGTGAACCACCAGGGGCAGTTGGCATCTGTAGACCCACCCCCTAACACACTTCCTCCAACAAGGCCACACCTACTTCGACAAGGCCGCACCTCCAATAATGCCACTATGGGGTCCATTTTCATTCAAACCACCCCATGGCCCAAACCACTTCAGTCACCATGAATTCCCTATGATGGATGGCCCCTTTTGAAACTGTGAGCCAACATCAACTTCTCCTCCCTTAAGCTGCTTCTGTAAGGTATTTTGCCACAGTGATGAGAACAGTAACCAATACACTCCAGATGTATATTACATTATTTTGACGTTGAGTCTCTCTTTATTCCTGTGAGGAGGAACTGTCAGGTCTTCTCCCCATTTGATAATTGATAGATGGAAAAACAAACGAACAAACGAAAACAAACAAACTGAGAGTCAAGAGGAGTTCAACATCTTCCTGGCTGGCTGGTTAGTTGTGGATCAAAATGTTGAAGTCGAATTCAAGTGCTGGGACTCATTCAAGTGCAGCACAGCAGGGCCTGCTGAACTACCCTGAATGAGCAGCTGCTACAAAACCTTAGGAATGGGAAGCTTTCCCAGATGAGCTCCCTAAATGAAGCGAACCTCACTGGTTCCACTGTGGTCTTTGGGCAAGTGCTATAGGAGCCTCGCATATCTCTCGGGCTTGTGCTGTTTCTACTATTTCCTTGTAGGGTTAGGCAGTCATTGCCCACAGTGGAGCTGGCTTGATAACGTTTCCTTTATCTTCTGCCTTCTTGCCCTTTCCATATCTCTCCACTCCCTTACCTGTGTTATCAGCACTTGCCAAATCAACTACTTGTAGTTTCCACAGTCTTCTTAAACAGAAGCACTCTTGGAGAAGAGTAAATATTTGGCCTCATACTGATAGCCTACTGAATTTTTTTCCAAGAGAAAAATGAAGATGGGGTTAATCTTTGTGGCTCATACTATTAACCTAACTTATAGTTTGTAGATGAGGGCTCACTCTCTCTCTCTCCAGCCCCTCAGTCACTGGTCTCAAATAACCTCCACCTGCTATGCTGGCCAGGAGGAACGTGAGCACCAGCCAAGACTCCTCTGGCTGCTGCTGACGGCAGGGTCATCAATCAATACCTTCCACATGCTCTCAGCCGAAAGGCAATTAGTGCTACTCAGGATAAAAACTATTATAAAGCCGTGGATGGATGCGATATTGAAGAGACTATCGAATCAGCCTGGCTCCTAGAAGTGACCAGAGGTGATGGGAGTGCTCCCTATCGGTGCCAGGCAACGAGCTAGGGGAGAACAGCCTTCCCATTTCAGTTTGGAAGGGTCATTCCAATGATAGACACATTAGTCATTTAGTAATAGGGAGATCACTACTTCCTCCCTTCTGCGTTCTCCCCTCACCGAACTCAGCAATGGACTGTATCTACACATACAGTTATGGCCTTTGTTTTCATATTGAAAAGCAAAAAAAAAAAAAAAAAATGGACCCATTTGAACATAGTGATGGTAATTTAGCAAGGTTTTCTCTTTTTTTTTTTTTTCAGTGCTTTTGACTGTCTCTTACGTTTTACCTGTGACTTTTTGTCCCCCATCCCTATCTCTGTCTGCTTCTGTCTTCTCGTGTTCTGGCTTTCCATCTTTATCCCCTACCTCATTTTCCCTATCAGCTTCCTTTCCCTGCCCCTCCTACTTTCTCTTCTCCTTGCCCATCCCTAGCTCTGCTCCTTCTGTGGGTCCTTGCAATATTTTCTTATATTCTGATATTCTTAAAAGTACATTCATTTATTGAACATTTGATCTACTCCCTTACCAAAGTGGTGAGAGAGTGTGTGTGTGGGGGGGTGCTGTAGCTGATTTTGTTGGACCACCAGCCCCCAAATCATGACACAGAGACTTATTACTAATTATGAATGCTTGGCCTTAGCTTAGGCTTGTTTCTAGCTAGCTTTTTTTTTTAACTTAAATGAACCCATTTCTATTCATCTATGAGCTGCCCGAGGCTCGTTTACCTCATCTATGTACAATCTATCCTGCTTTTCTGCTTCCTTCATGTCTGACTGGCTGGACCCCAGTTGACTGGCTGGCTCCCCTTTTCTCTCTGCTTGCCAGCTCTGTCTACCCCTCCTCTGCCTAGCTATTGGCTGTCCAGCTTTTTATTAGACCAATTAGGTGCCTTAGGCAGACAAGGTAAAATAGCCGCATATCTTTACATAGTTAAGTAAATGCAACACATCTTCACATACTTAAATGGATATTCTACTAGTCCACAAAAGGGGGCAGAAAGAGTTAAAACTCTTTCTGTACAATTTGTGCCCAAAGAGCCAGACTTAAAATCAGTTAGAGTCATTTTCAAGCAGAATTCTGTCTTGGGCTTTAAAAGCCTGCTTCCTAGGCCCCTGCTGGATAGACTGCCTGCTTCACCATCTTTGCAGAAGCCCCACTGTGCCTGCTGAGCAGTACCTAGGTGATGCAGCAGCCAGTTTTGAAAAATAGGTGGCGAGTGCTCTCTCCTGCACGATTCATCTCTAAAGGCGACAAAGCAGGAAGATAAAAAGCAGCATCCGGGGCCCTGCCTCATGCGCTGTGCCTCATGGCCTGTACTCATGAGTTCTGCTTCATGGCTGGCCCTCGGAGGGTTGAGGGGACATAGGCAGCTTTAAACCAGAATGGAGACCAAGAGACCACATGCTTAGTGTCCAGAGCTTTAAATCTGAGGTGATTACAAGGCTGGGCCTGGTTCTGTACCATCACCCACTTGTTAAAGTATTGAAAACATGTTGGCCAGCACATCTGTAAGTCCTAGTTACTTGAGAGCTGAGGCAAGATAATTTCAGCTTCCCAAATAAAACAACAAGTAAAAAAAATAAAAAAAAAAACATGCTGGAGAAGAGAAAATGCTCTCAAGATGAGGGGTTGAGGAGAGAGCTCAGCTGGGAAGGTGCTTGCCATGGAAATATAAGGAGTTGAGTTCCAACCCAAGAACCCACAGTAGACAGAAGCCATACACTTCCCTGGGACTCTGTAAATGGTTAGTATCGCCTGCTTGGCATGATGTAGACCAGTGAGAGGCCCTTTCTAAAAAACAAAATAAACTGGTGCTTGGAGATCAACTCAGAGGCTGACCTCTGACTTCTGTACACACACGCACACGCACACACACACACACACACACACAGAAGCACACATGCATACATGGAGGCACGCACCCACACACTATCAAAGACGGTGGGAAAGCTGTGTACAAACAAGAAAAACAGTTGGCAAATCTCCAATGAGAGAAAACGAATTCACTCAAGACGGAAATAGAACAGTTTGCTTAAATCTTACAAGGATTGCAATCGTATAGCATCAGTATAGCTATGACAGACTGAAAAAGTAAATTTCATGAGAACAAGAAATTATAAAAGAATAAGGGCAAGTTGGATGCTAAAGCAAAACATAATGAAAATATAATTACTGGAAATACTCAAAATCTAGAAATTTATTTATTTTATTCTGTGTGTATGGGTGCTTTGCCTGCATGTATATCTGTGCACTGCATGCTTGTGCTGGCGATGTCCTCAGAGGTCAGAAAATTCCCTGAATCTAGAATTATGGAGCTGCCAAGTGGGTGCTGGAAATTGGCCTGAGTCCTCTACAAGATCTCTTAACTGTGGAGCTACCACACCAGCTCCAAAACTCAGTAGATAAAAAAAAAAAAAACTAAACACATTTGAATAGAGAATTTGTAATTTAAAAACTACACTTGAAGAATTCATCCAAAATACAACACAGAGACAAGTAATATCAACTAGAAAAGTTACCACGGAGATAGGTTAAAAAACACACAGGTTTCTGGGTGAGGTTGTGAACTCCTATAGTACTGGTATCCTGGCAGCTGAGGCAGGAAGATTGGGAGCTGAAGCTTAGCCTTTGCTACATAGCAAGACTTTCAAAAAATTTGAACAGTAGCAATGCTTAGATACAATGTGCATTCTATAAGGGAAAACTGTCAGTGATATTTAAGGAGACTGTTATAAACTTTTCCTATAACTGATGACAGGCATGAATCTTCAGAGCAAAGCACACTTTGAGACTGAGCAGGATAAATCAAAGGATCCCCATCACTAGACAATACTGCAGTGCAAATGAAGAGCAGCAGGCATAGAGAGAAAATATTTACAGAGCTACCAAGTAGAAAAGACAGATAGAAGAGAATAATTAGGAAGAGAGCAGGCTTTTCATTAGCAATAGTTGCAAGGAGACAATGGAGCAATATATTCAAGCTAGAAATTTATGTGCATATAATTCTTATTCAAGAGTGAAGTAAAATACAAATATTTTACAACTTACAAAGGCTGAATGGTGTGAATCATAGACCTGAGTTGAAAGAAATACTGAATTATGCATGCTCTCCAGAAGAGGAGTGAACGCCAGGCAATGCTTCGGATGTGTGAAAAAACAGTGAGCAAATAAATTGGTAAAATATGTCAGTATGTATGTTTAATTAATGATGGGAAAATAAGGAATTGCTTTATATAAATAAAGGGGATGGTAAATCTCAAAATGGCTATAAAATTGTGGGGACTATTCAGTTCATATTTAAAGAAGATAAGGGGTTTGATTTCACAAAAAATCTGAAGGTAGTTCACAATTAGCTGAAGGAAGCCTGAGGAGTTTTCATATTTTTGTAAATAAACAGTTTATGTCTAAGTATTTATAAAACTATTTTCCAACTGAAAAATTATTTGATTTTGTGTGAACACTCCAGATCGTTTTGAGACGGAACACACTACAAATAAAATTAATCAAAGCGTTACTTAAAGGAATGCTTTTGTTTTGAAACAGTGTCTTTAGCACACGTAAACTTCAAACTTGTGAAATAGCCAAGGTGATCCTGAACTTCGGAACTTCCTGCCTCACCTTCTGAGTGCTGGAAGAACAGTTTTAAAATATTTATTTATTTTATTTTATATGTATGAGTGTTATGCTTGCTTCAATGCCTGTGCACCATGTGCGTAACTGTTGCCCATGGAGATTGGGAGAAAGTTGTAGAGGCCTTGGAGCTGGAGTTATAGATAGCTGTAAGCTACCTTGTGGGTGCTGGGAACCGAACCTGGGTCCTCTGCAAGAGCAACGAGGGCTCTTAACTCCTGAGCTATCTCTCCAGTCTTCTCTCTACATTTTATGTGGTACTGGGAATTAAACCCAGGTCTTTGTGCATTCTAGGCAAGCTATTTTCCAATTGAGGCATGGCTCCAGCATCAGCGCATGATTTGTAGAATAAACAAATAGAGTCTTGGTATTAAAACAAGCAAATCAAAAGACAAAAAGGAAAATAGAAATGTGGATAATTTATATGAAAAAGTCAGAGAAAGTCAGATTCATACACATGTGAATCCATGGAGGCCAGAAGAAGATGTCAGAGCCCCGGGAACTGGAGTTACAGATGGTTGTGAACTCTCAAGTGAGTTCTGGGAACCATCTATAGTCCTCTGAAAGAATAGCAAGTGCCTTTAAACGTTGAGCTCTTTAAATTCTTTCACTGATGTTTTATAGTTCTCTCTCTCTCTTTCTCTTTAATTTTGTTTTTATTGAGCTATATATTGCTATATATTTTTCTCTCCTCACCTCTCTTCCTCACCCCCTTCTACCCTCCCCCATGATTCCCCACACTCCCAAATGACTCAGAAGATCTTGACTTTTTCTACTTCCCATGTCGATTAGATCCATGTATGTCTCTCTTAGGGTCCTCATTGTTGTCTAGGTTCTCTGAGGTTGTGAATTGTGAATTGTAGGTTGGTTTTTCTTTGCTTTATGTCTAAAAGCCACTTATGAGTGAGTACATATGATATTTGTCTTTCTGACTCTTGGTTCTCTCACTCAGTATGATGTTTTCTAGACCCATACATTTTTCTACAAATTTCAAGATGTCATTATTTTTTTCCTCTTTGTAGTACTCCATTGTGTAAAGGTACCACATCTTCTTCATCCACTCTTTGCTCAAAGGGCATTTAGGTTGATTCCAGGTTCAGGCTACAACAAATAATGTTATTATGAACATAGTTGAGCAAATGTCCTTGTGGTGTGATTCAGAATCCTTTAAGTATATACTCAAAAGTGGTAGGTTGTTTCCTAATTTTCTGAGAAACTGCCATACTGATTTCCAAAGTGGTTTTACCAGTTTACATTCCCACCAGCCATGGAGGAGTGTTCTCTTTACCCCACATCCTCTCCAGCATAGCTGTCATCAGTGTTTTTGATCTTGGCCATTCTTACAGGTATAAGATGGAAACTCAGAATTGCTTTAATTTGCATTTCTCAGATGGATAAGGATGTTGAGCATTTCCTTAAGTTTCTTTCAGCCATTTTAGATTCCTCTGTTGAGAGTTCTCTGTTTAGGTCTGTACCACATTTTTTGATTGGATTATTTGTTCTTTTGATGAGCAATTTCTTGAGTTCTTTGTATATTTTGGAGATCAGCTCTTTGTCGGATGTGGGGTTGGTGAAGATACTTTTCCCATTCTGTAGGCTGCTATTTTGTTTTATTGACCATGTTTTTTGCTTTGCAGAAGCTTCTCAGTTTCAGCAGATCCCATTTATTAATTATTTCTTTCAGTGTCCCTGTTACTGGGGTTATATTTAGGAAGTGGTCTCCTGTGCTAATGTGTTCAAGTGTACTTCCCACTTCTGTGAGGTTCAGTGTGGCTGGCTTTATGTTGAGGTCTTTGATCCATTTTGGACTTGAGTTTTGTGCATGGTGATAGATATGGATCTATTTTCATTCTTTTACATATTGATGTCCAATTCTGCCAGCACCATTTATTGAATATTCTTATATTTTATATTTTTTGCTTCTTTGTAAAAAATCAGGCATTTGTAGGTGTGTGGATTGATATCCAGGTTTTTTATTTGGTTCCATTGGTCCTTCTGTCCATTTTTATGCCAATACCAGGCTGTTTTCAGTACTGTAGCTCTGTAGTAGAGTTTGAAGTCAGGGATTGTGATGCCTCCAGAAGTTCCTATATTGTACAGCATTGTTTTGGCTAAATAATCAAAAATCCTAGGGTTTTTGTTTTTCTATATGAAGTTGAGTGTTGTTCTTTCCAGGTCTGTGAAGAAATTTGTGGGATTTTGTTGGGTATTGTATTGAATCTGTAGATTAGTTTTGGTAAGATTGCCATTTTTAATATGTTAATTCTACTTACCCAAGAGCATGGGAGATCTTTCCATTTTCTGGTGTCTACTTCAATTTCTTTCTTCAAAGATTTAAAGTTTTTGTCATACGGGTCTTCCACTTGTTTGGTTAGAGTTACTTCAATATATTTTATGTAATTTTTGGCTATTGTGAAGGGTGATGTTTCTTTGATTTCTTTCTCAGTCCATTTATCATCTGTATAAAGAAGAGCTACTGATATTTTTGAGTTAATCTTGTATCCTGCTACATTACTGAAGGTGTTTATGAGTTGTAGAAGTTTCTTGGTAGAATTGTGAGGTCACTTACATAAACTATCATATCATCAGGAAATAGTGAGAGTTTTACTTCTTTTTCTATTTGTATCCTCTTGATCTCCGTTTGTTGTCTTATTGATCTGGCTAGAACCTCAAGTACTATATTAAATAGACATGGAGAGAGTGAACAACCTTGCTTGTTCCTGATTTCAGTGGGATTGATTTGAGTTTCCATATAGTTTGATGTTGACTGTTGACTTACTGTATTATTGCCTTTATTATGTTTAGATATGTTCCTTGTATCCCTGCTCTCTCCAAGACTTTTATCATGAAGGGATATTGTATTTTGTCGTAGGCTTTTTTACCATCTAATGAGATAATCATGTGTTTTCTATTTTTCAGTTTGCTTATATCATTATATCATTTTCAGTTTGTGGATTTCATTGACAGATTTTTGTATGTTGAACCATCCCTGCATCTCTGGGATGAAACCTACTTGGTCACGGTGGATGATTTTTCTGATGTGTTCTTGGATTCTGTTTGCCAGTACTATATTGAGTATTTTTGCATCAATGTTCATTATTTTTTTATTAATGTCTTTGTGTGGTTTGGGTATGAGGGTAATTATAGACTCATAAAAAGTATTTTATTTGATAATGTTTCCTCTGTTTCTATTGTGTAAAAGAATTTGAAGCATATTGGTATTAGTTCTTCTTTGATATTTTTGCAGAATTCTGTGCTGAAACCCGGGCTTTTTCTAATTTGGAGACTTTTGATAACTGTTCATTTCTTTAGCAGTTATTAGTATATTTAATTTACTTATCTGTTCTTGACTTAATTTTGGTAAGTGATATTTTTCCAGAAAATTGTCCATTTTCTTTAAGTTTTCCAATTTTGTGGAGCACAGATTTTCAAAGAATGATCCGATAATTCTCTGTATTTCTTCCATGTCTTTTGTTATGTCCCCCTTTTCATTTTTGATTTTGTTAATTTGGATATTCTCTCTCTGTCTTTTGGTTAGTTTGGATAAAGGTTTGTCTATTTTGTTGATTTTCTTGAAGAACCAACTCTTTGTCTCATTTATTCTTTGTATTGTTTCCTTTGTTTCTATTTTGTGATTTCAGCTCTCAATTTGATTATTTCCTGCTGTCTAGTCCTCTTGGGTTAGTTTGCTTCTTTTTGTTCTAGAGTTTTCAGGTGTTCTGTTAACTCACCAGTGTGGGATTTAGTTGCTTCTTTTTTTTCTTTTTTGGATTTTCGAGACAGGGTTTCTCTGTAGCTTTTGGTTCCTGTCCTGGAACTAGTTCTTGTAAACCAGGCTGGCCTCGAACTCACAGAGATCCGCCTGCCTCTGCCTCCCTAGTGCTGGGATTAAAGGCGTGCGCCACCACCACCCGGCTAGTTGCTTCTTTATGTAGGCATTTAGTGCTATAAATTTTCCTCTTAACACTACTTTCATTGTGTCCCAAAAATTTGAGTATGTTGTATGGTCATTTTCATTGAATTTTAGGAAGTCTTTAATTTCTTCTTTGATTCATTGGTGATTCGGGTGAGCATTGTTTAATCTCCATGTGTTTGTGGGTTTAGGGGAATTAATATTGCTGTTGACTTCTAGTTTTATACTATGGTGATCTGATAAGGTACATTGGGGTATTCCAATTTTTTTGTATTTGTTGAGGTTTGTTTTGTTATCGAGTATGTGGTCAATTTTTGAGAAGGTTCCATGAGGTGCTGAGAAGAAGGTATATTATTTTATGTTTGGATTGAATGTTCTATAGATATCTGTTAAGTCCATTTGAGTCATAACATCTGTTAGTTCCCTTATTTCTCTGTTACTGTTCTGTCTGGCAGACCTGATCAGTGTAAGAGTGAGGTGTTGAAGTCTCTCACTATTAGTGTGTGGGATTTAATGTGTGATTTAAGCTTTAGTAGTGTTTCTTTTACATATGAGGGTGCCCTTGTATTTGGAGCATAGATGTTCAGTACTGATATTTCCTTTGATGGATTTTTTTCTGTGACAAATGTGAAATGTCCTTCTTTATCTCTTTTGATTTTAGTTTGAAGTCTATTTTGTTAGATATTAGGATAGCTATACCAGCTTGTTTCTTAGGTCCATTTGATTGGAAAAATTTCCCAATCCTTTACTCTCAGCTGACATCTGTCTCTGAGGTTGAGGTGTGTTTCTTGTATGCAGCAGAAGGATGAATTCTGTCTTTGTATCCAATATGCTAGCCTGTGTCTTTTTATAGGTGAGTTGAGTCCATTTATATTAAGGGATATTATTGACCAGTGATTGCTAGTTCCTCTTATTTTAGTTTTCATTGTTGGTGATGTTATTGTGTGTGTTTTCCCCTTTTTTGGGGATTTTCCAAGGCTTAGATGGTTGCTCTTGATGGTAGAGTCATGGCCATGGTTCCAGTTACCCTGGAGGTCACTCAGTGTTTCTGGAGGTTGTTCAGCACTTCTGGAGGTCACTCTGCAATCCCAGAGGTCATTCAGGTGTGCTCTCACAGAGGTTGCTTGCTTGGGCCTCCTTTCATGAAGGTCATTATCTTGGGCCTGCTCCTGTGGAGGCTGCTGGCTTGGGACTAGTCCAGTGGAGGTCACTGGCCTGGGCCTGGTCCCATGGAGGTCGCTGGCTCAGGCCTGCTCCCTTGGAGGTCACTCCCTTGTACATCATTTTCAAGTTTTCAATGTGTAAGTCTTGTATTTCTTTTGTTAAATTCATTCCTAAGTATTTTATCCTTTAGGGTGCGATTGTCCATGAGAGTGTTTTCTTCCTTTCTCTTTTGTATTATTTACTACTAATATATGGGAACACACCTAAATGATTTCTACATAGTGATCGTCAATCCTGAAACCTTACCGAATTCACTTCTTAGCTTTAATAGATATCTTTGTGGATTCACTAGGATTTTTTTTACACAAATCATATCCTCTGCTAATAGATAGAGTCTTCTGCATCTTTTCCCTGTGTGAACGCTTTTTGATTTATTTTCTTCATTTAACTGCTCTGTTCAGGATCTCCAGCATAAGCTTGGGTAGAAGTGTCATGAGCAGGCATTCTTTATGTTTGTCCTGAACTAACAGAGAAGCTGTTCAGTATTTCATCATTAAGTATGATTTAACTGTCAGTTTTATGTAAACACTACTTCATTGCCTTGAGAAGATGTTCCTATTTCATTTATTTTTTCAATTATAAAAATTGTTAGTTTTTTCTCAGCTGCTTTATCTGGGTCTGTGAAAATGATCATGTTGGGTTTTTAGTCATTAATATCACATACTAAATTGATTTTAAGATGTACATTAGCCTTTTATGAGCATGAGAAAATACCTCACACAAACACCTTAAAATAAAAGGGGAAAGGAGTCATTTCAGTTCTTATTCCTTAGAAATTTCAGTCCATGATCGACTGCTGCCCTGTGTCAGGGTGTGGTGCCATGAATCAGAATGCTGTGGAATAAAAATGTGACAGAGTAGAGTTATTCCCCTCCTGGTGGTCAAGAAGCAAAGAGAGCATAAGAGGTGGCTGTGCCAAGATACACTCCAACTGGGTATCCTACATTTCACAGTTGTATTGCCTCCCAGTCTGGCATTCACATTTTTGAATATGCTTATTAGGTCAGAGCCCTCATGATAACCATCTGTGGAAGCACCTTCATAGACATTCTGAGATGTGTACTTTGTTAACTTCCTAGTCATCCCTCAACCCAAACAAGAAGAAACATCACAATATAATAGCCTAAGCTTTCAATCCAGGGATATATGGCATTTGATCCTGTGATATAATCCTTTTATATGCTCATGGATTTACTTTAATATATTTTGTTTGGATTTTTGATCCTATATTCATTTGGAAAATAGTTCTGCAGTTTCCCTTTCCTTTTATTCTCTGTCTTTTCTTATAATAATATATTTGTCTTATATTAGCATCAGAACTTCATAGAATGGATGTGAAATGATCTTTCTATTTGGAAGGGAAGAATGTGTGAAGAATTGGCATTGATTTTTATTCAAATATTTGGTATAATTCACCACCAAAGAGAGCTTGAGGTCTTCACTGTAGGGATTTTTATTGTTACTATTTCAAGCTGTTTACTTCTTATATGTTTGTTAAATGTTCTGTTGCTTTGAAAGTTGCTAGTTTGTCTAATACTTTGGCATATGAATGTTTGTGGAATTATTTTATGCAAACAATTCCCAACTTACAATGGTTCAATTTAAGTTTTTATGACTTCCTGATGGTACAAAAGCAATATGCAGTTGGTTGAAAGTGAACTTGGAATTCTGAATTTCATGGAAATAAACTCAGGGACACATGATATAATGTTTTAAGACTTAACAGATGACAATCGTGAAATTTAAGATATAATTCCAAAATCAGTATGTCTTTGACAGGTTATTTTCTTGGGAACATCTAATGGCAAAGACTGAATCTTTAAGGCAACCATGAAGATTCAACAGCATGGGAAGATACAAGAGACTGAAATTGTGATCTTGCCACCCACAGGTTTTCTGATATGTCTAGGGAATTTTGGTTGTAAGTGGAGGTACTGCTGGTATACAGTCCATAAATGTCAAGGACTCTACTCAGTATTCTGCAGTGTACAGGAGAGCATCCCAACAATGAGTGAGCTAATTAAAAAAATAGTGGCAAGTTTGAGAAAAATGCTTAAAATCTAATTCATCAAATCAAAATGAAGTAAGTATTTAAATTTTATTACCATAAGTATCATGCATACATACATAAGTGCCTCGATTTTTTTATGAAGGAAATAAACTCAGGGACACACAATACAACATTTAAAAATTTAACAGATTATAAACTGGAAATTTAGGATATAATTCCTAAATCAGCATGAAAGATTAACAAAAAAATAGAATCAGCATAAACAGGCCTCTGATAGATGTAATTAATTATTTTATGCAGATATTAGTCATATAGAGGTAGTGTTTGTTGTATTAAGGACTGACAGGGGTTAGAAAATGGATCACATGCTTTTTCTCTATAAAGTAGTACTTAGAATACTTTTACTAAACAAGTTTTGGTTTAGGTTTCTCAGACTTTGTAATGATATTTAGGTTTTTAAATGAAGTTTTCCTTTGTCTAAAAGTTGGCTCCCATCCTATAGAATTCATTGATGTGTATTGTGTGTGTATGTGTGTGTTTATACTTGGGTGCACACATGGGTGAATTGTGTGGAGGTCAGAGGTTAATAATCAGTATCTATCTCAATTGGTCTTTACATTATTTTATGATTTATGATTATAGGCAGGTTTTCTCACTAAACCTGAAGTTTGTTGATTTGGCTAAACTGTCTGGCCCACAAGCCCCAGGAATCTTTCTGGCTATCTGGCTACTTCTGGGATTACAGGTACATGCTGCTGCACCCATATTATTTACATGGTTGATGGGGGTTGAACTAAAATCTTTTGCTTGCAAGGCATGCACATTATCACTGAAATATCTCCATCCCTGCCTTTTTTTTTAAATACCCTCCAATGTTGTTGATTGTTTTTCTCTTTTGTTAGTTTGGGGACCTGCCAACCAGCTCCCAAATAAATACATATGATATTATTCTTATTTATGAATGCCTGGAATTAGCTGGCTTGCTTTTAACCAGTGTTTCTTAATTTATCCCATCTATCTTTTGCCTCTGGGTTTTTATTTTTCTATATTCTTGTATACCTCTTCTTTCCTTCTTATTCTGTGTTTGGCTAGGTGGCTGGCCCCTTCTTTTTACACTCCTTGATTTATTGCTCCATCTTCCTTTTCTCCCTTTTTCTCCTCCTATTTATTCTCTCTGCCTGCCAGCCCTATGATGTAGGATTCTGCTCTGTATGTTGTGAATACCATTGGTTAATAAAGAAGCTTCTTTGGGCCTATTGCAGTGCAGAATAGGACAAGGCAAGAATTCCAAGTAGACAGAGGAGGAGAGGGTAGGTGGAGTCAATGAATGCCATATAGCTGCTGGAGGAGAAACATGTCTGCATGCCAGTACCAGTAAACCACAAACCTCATGGTAAAATATAAAATAATAGGGATGGATTAATTTAAGATGTAAGGAAAATTGGGAGTCAACCTACCTCAGGATCCAGCAATACCACTCTTGGGAAAATACCCAAGAGATGCCCAATCATACTACAAAAGCATTTGTTCAACTATGTTCATAGCAGCATTATTTGTAATAACCAGAACCTGGAAACAACCGAGATGCCCCTCAATGGAAGAATTGATAAAGAAAGTGTGGCGCATCTATACATTAGAGTACTACTCAGCGTTAAAAATAATGACATGTTGAATTTTGCATGCAAATGGATGGAAATAGAAAATACTACCCTGAGTGAGGTAACCCAGACCCAAAAATACGAATATGGTATGTATTCACTCATTAGTGGATTCTAGCCATAAACAAAGGACATTGAGCCTATAGTTAGTAATCCTAGAAAAGCTAAGTAATAAAGTGAACCCAAAGAAAGACATATATAGATCCTCCTGGAAATTGAAAACAGACAAGATAGCCAGGCAAAAGTTGGGAGCATGGGGGTGGGGGGGAAGGGGAGATGGGGAGAGAGAAGGGAGAAGGGGAGGGTTTGGGAGAGCTTGGGGGAATGGGATGGTTGAGATGGAGGAAGAATGGATATGGGAGCAGGGAAAAAGATATCTTAATTAAGGGAGCCATTTTGGGGTTGGCAAGAGGCTTGGCTCTAGAGGGGTTCCCAGGTATCCACGGGGATGTCCCCAGCTGGACTCTGGGCAGTGGAAGAGAGAGTGCCTGAACTGGCCTTGTCCTTTAGTTAGACTGATGACTATCTTGAATATCATCATAGAACCTTTGTCCGGTGACAGATGGAGATAGAGACAGAGACCCACATTGGAGCACTGGACTGAGCTGCCAAGGTCCAGTTGAAGAGCAAAAGGAGGGAGAATATGAGCAAGGAAGTCAGACTGCTGAGGGGTTGGTCCACCCACTGAGACAGTGTGCCTGATCTAATGAGATCTCACCAAAGCCAGCTGGAGTGGAACTGAACAAGCATGGGGTCAAACTGGACCCTCTGAATGTGGCTGACAATTGGGGCAGACTGAGAAGCCAATGATAATGGCACTGGGATTTGCCTCTACTGCATGTACTGGCTTTTTGGGATCCTAGTCTATTTGGATGCATCCCTTCCTAAACCTGGATGGAGGGATGAAGGGGGGAGAGCCTTGGACTTCCCAAAGGGCAGGGTACCCCGCCCTCCCTTAGGACTTGAGTGGAAGAGGAGAGGGTGAGTGGGGGAGCGGGAGGGAAATGGGAGGAGGGGAGGAAGTGGAAATTTTGAATGGTATTATTTATAAAGGAATAAAAAATACAGAGCTAGTTCCAGGACAAGGTTCCAAAGCCACAGAGAAACCCTGTCTCGAAAAACCAAAACAAACAAACAAACAAACAAACAAATAAATAAAGTCTTTTCACTTTAGACCGTCTGTGGGTGTCCAACCACAACATAAACTTTTGCTCTGGACAGGCGTGTAGGGGCGGGAATAATTGAGACACAGTTCACACAGCAATATTGGAAGGGAGTCTCAGGGTCCATTCAAATCCTGAAGATCACCAGCGTTTATTCTCCAAAGAGCTTTTATCTCCAAAGGTAAACTGAGGGGGAAATTCATTAGCATTCTGTTCCCAGCTTAGCAGGGCTAAAGTCAGGTCCTCAGCTCTGCTACTAGTTTGAATTAACAACTCTTCCCAGGTGATTCCCATAATTACAAAGAAGGGAGCTGAACAACATCAGCATATCCTGACCAGGTGGCAGCCAGTCTCTAAGTGCTTTTATGATCACCTCAGTTGCGACACTGGCTTGAGCGCCTGGCTGCCAATATAATGCAGAAATATATGGCCTGTATAATATTGCCCCCACAATGGTCATGTGGGTTTTTTTTCCTTTCAGGTTGTTTATTTCCTCTTTAAGGACCTCTATCATATTCATAATAGATATTTTAAGGTTTTTGTCTTGTGCTTTAACTATGTTTCATTTCTCAGGCCCTACTGTAGTAATGTTGCTGGGATGTGTAGAGACATATTGTCCTGGCTGTTGTTATTGTTTTTACACTGGTGTCTTGGCATCTTGAATTGGGATGACTGTAATTCTAGGTGCCAATAGCTGGTCTTTTCTTTGTTGGGTGGATACTTTATTCTGTGGTTTGTGTTGCCCTCTCTGGTTCTTAGGAAGACTATGGTGGCTGTGTTGCCTGATAGAGGATACTTCTGGGATCCTGTCAGGTGTGGGTTGAATGTGTGTCTAGGTATTGGAAACTGATACTTACGAATGGAGATGAGTTAAGAAGGAGGGTGAGGGGTTCCACAGGAGAGAGGAAATCAAGGTGTTCCCCTAGGATCTGTCTAACCCCCTGGGAAATGTGGGCAGAGAATGAAGAGAGGCCAAAACAGATAGTTGACTCCAGAGCTGGGGATGAGACTGGGGGGTTGGATTTGGAGAAGAGGAAGGAGAGTGAAAATCTGAAGCATGCCTATCTCCTTTGCTGGTACTTGCTTCTCTGGCAGGCTTGCTTGCCTGAAGGGTTCCTGGGGAATACCTGCTGGAGCTGGGGGCTGCAACAATGGGATAAGTGTGGAGGAAGGTTGAAGGAGGAGATCTGTGTGATCCATTGGAGAAGGGGACAGGAAGTGGGCACAGCAGGTGTTCTGCTGCAGGACTGGGTTGAGACTAGGGGATTGAATTTGGAGGAAAAGAGGGGAAGGTGAAGCTAGTTCACCTGCTTCCTTTGTTGGCATGTCCTAGAAAGAATAATTTCAATTCCTCATATTGTATCTAGTTAAAAGATAACAAGGATTTATTTTCTTAGTGTAGCTTTAAACATTAAAGTGCTTATTGTTTATTTTTTACACAGACATGGTTTATGAGTTACAATTTTTATGACCCCCCATTCTCATTCCATGATATATAATAATCACTAATATATTATAAATAATTTGCCCCTGTTTATTGTCCTCTGATTATGTGTATACAGTTAATCATTTCTTCTCAGTTTTCCTTGATGTTAATAGCAACTGATTTTATGTAACATTTTCCAAACACTTATTTACTTTCGGCTAATATTTTAAAACTTATTGCTGCTCAGTTCATTTAATATTATGCTGATTGTCCTTTTCGTGGTAAGTCCTTTTCCTTCTAATAGGTAATTCATGCATAGTCATGCAGAAGATTAGAGATGAAATTGTAGAGAGGAGACTCCCTCTGACCCAGGCCTTTCTAGCATCGTCTTCATAGAGACAATCATCTCCACCTGGTATGTTCTGACGTCCAGTTCATGCTAGGTTTTAAAATATGCCTTATGGAGCCCACTCTTTCCAAAATGCTGATAAATGCCACTGGTCCCCAGACCTGTAGCCTAAAGTACATCCATCCCAGGTGATCTACACAGCTGAGAATATGAAATAAATGCTGACAGAATGGAGGGTTTTTAAATCTAAATTTTATTTATTTATTTTTACTATATGTGAGGAGCCTGGAGTTGACTCTCAACTTCTACCTTTATGTAGGTCCTGGGAATTGAACTCAGGTTGTAAAACTTGCATCATCTGGTAGCAAATGCTTCCTACCCTTTCACCTCTTGAGCAGTCTTGCCAGTCCACATGGAAGTTTCTTAAGAAACAACAACAACCAAAACAAGAAACAAGGAGAACTACCCTATGATGCAGCTGTACCATTCCTGGGCAGATCCCCAAAGGATTCCCAAGTCCTACCACACACAAAACTGCATATCCACGTTTACTCCTGAACTATTCCCGATGGCAACGATGCAGAACTAGCTTAGGTGTCCATTAAAAGGTGAAGAGATAGGGAAAATCTGGCAAAGGAACACAATAAAATGGTTTTCAGCAGTAAAGAAAACAAAAATCATGGAATTAGCAAGAAAATGAATGGAAATGGAGAACACACACACATTCTCTCTATATATGATAAATAAATAAATGTAAAGGAATTAAAATGATATTGTTCAGTCGCTGCAGTATCTTTTCTATGCTCTTTTGAAATGCTGTCTTTATGTCCTAGACACTCATGTGCAGCTAGATCAACGTCTCAAATTTGTCATGTCATCGATTGAACTCTATACTCATGCACTACTTTTAAATTCATAGTTCCACAATATTTTAATATTTAATAATGCTACAATCTACTGTTTATAACACATATGTCAGATTTACAGGATTATTTTATTGGTAAATTGTTTCATGCTCACTTTAGATTTAGCTCTTATATTTCTCCCCAAAGTACATAGAATTTTATCGAGATTCTATAGTAGTTTAATTTGGAGAGAATCAATATTTTTATGATACTGAGGTGTTATATCCAAAGATATGGTATATACTTTGTTTGTCCATTAAGACTTTTAAATTTTTTCTTTATACATTATTTTAGTGTTGGAGAGGTGGCTCAGTGGTTAAAGTTCTTGCTGCTCTTTCAGAAGACTGCAATTCAGTTCCCAGCACCCATATCAGACAGCTCACAACTGCCTGTGATTTCAACAGGGTATCTAATGCCTTCTTCTGGCCTCAGAGGGCACCTGAACATGTCATACACACACACACACACACACACACACACACACAAAATAAATAATAAAAATAAGATAGATTTCAGAAAATTTTCACAATTCTTATTAAGTTTAATTTTAGGATTTGTGTTCACTAGTTGTGGATATTATAAGTAACATCTGTCTTGAAATTGAAATTGGCTCATGTTCATTTGTCAAAAAAACTATTAGATTCTTAAGCATGGCTATGATAAAATACCCGTCAGAAACAAAAGAAAATAATTCTGGCTCATGGTTTCAGAAGGCACAGTCAACTTAGGACCATGTCCCTGGCAAGAGGACCATGGTGGTAGAAGCATGTGGCAGAGGGGAGCTGTTTACTTCACAATGGACCAGGAAGGCAAGAGCAAAACAAGAAGTGCTCAGAAGTAATCTACTCCATGGATTTTGCTTTAGGGACAGCCTTTCTCCAGGTTGGTCCCACCTTATTGAGCTTCCACAACCTCTTTAAAAAGGTCCACATAGGTACCATATATTCAAAACAGGAGCTACTGGTGGATATTTTAATATTCAACACACAACAAAAATATTTTCTTTATATTGATATTAAGCATAAAAATGTGCTCAATTTCTTTATTATTTATAGCAGTATCTGTGGGCTCCTAAACTAAATGCTACTACTTTACTTAAATCATGAATAGATGTTGAATTTTGGCAAAAGCTTTCTCAAAAACCTATATAGTACATGAAATGTCATTTTTTAAAATTTGCTAACCTTCCAATCTGTATCTGTTTTTCCAAACATGTTTTTTCAGTCTCTGTTTTATATAGCATCAAACATCTCAGTGTCTAAGGAGCTGGCATCCAGTCCCTACTAACCACAGTTCTAGCTGTGAACTTAAATACCATGGCCACGGGCTGTTCCTCAGCTCCCATCCTGGTAGAGTCCCTAATGAGCACTCCCTGTACCTTTTAACTTCATTCATCATCATCTGACATTCTATTCTCTGATCTCCAATCCCAATGCTGCTCCCAGCTTCTCAGACATTATTTTTCACAGTTTCTTTTCAAATTCTTACTACATTTTTAATTATGTGTGTATGTTCGTATCTGTCATCTGTGTGTAAATGTGCGCATATAAACATAGATGCCCTCAGACTCCAGAAGAGGAAGGTTGGATCCCTTGATATGGCTCACAATTTTGATGGTGGGAATTTTCATGAATATCGAATTGTTTTCCATTGTCAAGTAGGATATTCATGGTGGCTATATACTATGCCTCATAGAGGCCCCTTCCCTGTATGGTTCCAGGTTAGGATTGGCCCCCAGAAAAAGCGGTGGGAGATTTAGAAGGTAGGAGCAAAGCAGCAGCTATGTTGACACTCTGCTGTATATAGCACGTCAGGCTGGTTGTGATTGATTTCCAGGTTTGCCAAATTGACACATTGTAATACTTGGACATCTGACTCTTACAGAGTCTAGCAGGTCTCCTCCTTCGGTTTCTCTGGGGCAAACACGTGAGGGACATGGCAATGCTAGCTGCTCCTGAAAGGTGCCCATGGCACTGATGTTGGAGGGAGTGAGAAAGGCACATTTTTGGTTTGTATTTTTTTTTCTGCCTATACATAACTCCATTCCAGCTGGTGGTCTGGCTGGGGACATTAAATGCGGAAGCATACAGCATTGCATGGACTACTGACTGCCCCCATAGCACCATAAAGTCTGCCTACTGTAAGAAATCCGACACTCCAGATCAGGCTTCATGTTTCTGCTTCTCTCACTGAACCCTGTGTGATTCAGATATTCTTTTCTACTTAGAACTGGCTTTAGAAAGTATGTTAGTATGCAACTTTGGAGTTTAGAAGTCTTTAAATTGTATGTTTTCTACCAGAAATTCAATCTTGAACCCTGACTAGGTCACCTTGAAAAGAATCTTTTGGTTTCTCAAGTACTAATGAGTTAATTTTTCTGAAGAAAAGTGACCTCCTGCGATTGTTGGTGATGTATATTGATTAAACAGATCTAATAATCTAATTTAAGTTAAATTACTACATGGCTGTCCACAAACACCCATGATCAAATTCCCTCTTGAGGTAGTTTAAATTGTCCTGAATTGCTTTGATTTGTCTTAGCACTTAATATACAATTATCGATTTTCCCCCCGCTTCTTATGAGAAACAAATGAGACTGAAAAATGGAACTTTGGGTCAAATATTTAATGAAGTCACACTGTGTACATATCCCCAGAGACCGCACACACACACACACACACACACACACACACACACACACCAATGAATAAAACACATGCTGCTTAAATATTCCTGTGGAAGTTTCTCTCAGGGAGGTACCAAAAGTTAGAGCAATTGCATTCAAGATAGTCTTGGTGACTCATATCTAGAATTCCGGTACCAAAATAGGAGGATTGCCATACTTCAAGGTCAACCTGGACTAGAGTCCCTACCTGAAAATCAACAACAAAAAAATAGAATTGCATCTGATCCACAATCAATCCCAAAATTACAATATTTGAGGGAGTAATCCTCTCACGGAAAACTCGTTTTCATCTAACATTTCCTGGAATATGCCAACCTCAGCATTATAGGCCCTTGGAGGCAGATATTTCTTTGTTGAGGGGCACTGCTTAGTGGCATCCAAGACACCTACCTTCCATATCCCAGTTATCTCCTTACTGCTAGTGTGATAATATAAAATTGTCTTCTTGGACAGGCATATAAGTAATGGTAGAGTACTTACCAAGTGAGGTGGTTTGAATGAAATGTCCCCCCATAGTCTTGGGCATTTGAACACTTGATCCCCAGTTGATGGTACTATTGGAGAGATTTAAGAGGTGTGGCTTTGTTGGAGGAAGTATGCCACTGTAGGTGGGCTTTGAGAGTTTTAAGACTTGTGCCCTTTCAAATTTGCTCTTTCTGTTTCTTGCTTCTGTTTCAAGTGCCCAGCTTTCAGCTCTAGGTACCATGCCTGCCTTTTCCCAACCATCATGGACTCTTAGCTCTGTGGAGCTCAAATCAACTCATTTTTCTGTAAGTTGCCTTGGTCATGGTCTTTTCTCACAGGTATGGAAAAGGAACTAATATATGAATCATGCCCAAGGTGCTGGGTTCAAAAACAAGCAACAAACAAATAAACAAATCTATCTCTTTTTGTTTTAAATAAATAAATCCTTTGACATGGCCACATGGCCACTGAAGGGTGAGGGCTAGACAAAATAACCCCTAGGTGAGGGCTGCTGGGCATTTCATTTTTTTAAAAGATTTATTTATTTATTATGTACACAGCATTCTGCCTGCATGTATGCCTGCACACCAGAAGAGAGCACCAGATTTCATCATAGATGCTTGTGAGCCACCATGTGGGTGCTGGGAATTGAACTCAGGATCTCTGGAAGAGCAGCCAGTGCTCTTAACCTCTGAGCCATCTCTCCAGCTCTGAGCATTTCATTCTTGATAGTGAAAGAGCAATGAAGAATTTAGTTATACTTGGCACAGTCTAGGAGGAAGACAATTCTCACAAGTAGAACGCTTAAGTCATGATTGGCACAATCTGAGCACTGCTCAATATTCTTCAGGGAAGAGAATAAGCAGAGAGTAGGGGCTCTATAATACGGGGACCAGGTCAATCCCAGGATCTCCATTATCATCTAGGAAGATGGATCGTAGTGGACTAGGCTTTCATCTTTTCTTCCTTTCTCCCCCTGAGAGTCTTTTTACACTATTAGGGACCAAACCCAGGGCCTCGTATATGCCAGGCAAGTGCTCTACCCACTGAACTCTAGCTGCGGTCCCTCTTTTCTTAAGTACTAGAAACCTGTATTCTCGGTTTCCATTTCAGCTTCTCCAGGGATGTTTGTTTGAGTCTGAGTTTTACTAATTTTATTCACCTACTGTAGCATCCACATGAAAATTGAAAAATAACCAGTTACAAAGTAATTAGATAAAATTATTGCCTTTCCTTTCTACTAACACAGCATGAGATGTTTTCAACTTGACTCCTTCAGAAAACCATTTGAACTACTAGATTGAAAATTACAGTGTGAGCTGATCTGGGTCAAGAAAGGAATACATAGGTGATAGAGTGAGTGGGAATGGGGACGCAGAACAGCAAACCAGAACAACACAGCAGTATTTGACATTGACAGCTTGTGCCAAACAGACAGGAACTTGAACTTCAATGTCCTTGTTGTGTGATATGGATTCAGAAGAAGAACAAACAAGTCCCGCCTGAGGTCTATGTGTAATAACAGCTCTGGCAGTATGGTAGTACAAAGCACTGTTGTCTCAGGGGATTGCAATGAAAATCGCTTTCTCAACCTTTCCATGGAAAAGATAGGGTGAAGTGAAGCCCGCAGGAAGTTGTGTCTGCAGGCTGGATATTGAGGAAGTTGGCAGCTCAAATTCACAGTTCTGGAGGATTCGGCAGAACCTGATACTGGCAGTCTATTGTTTTATACAAGTTTGACAAAGGCGTACAGCTAAGATAGACGCAAAAGCTAATTTTCTCCGCACTAGCAACAAATGGAAGGGTGTTAGCAAATGCTAATTGAACATTTAAAGGATACGAACAACAGTAAGTGAAATAAAAATGCAAGATAAAAGTCCACGAGTGACAATTAGCAGAAAAAAATAGAACAGGAAGAAACAAACCTACAAAAATTTCAAGTTAGTCATGATATAAAATAGTTATTTATTACAATATTTAATGAAATAATGGATATTTTTCTGAGTTAAAAGTTTTATACATTCAACATCCCGCATTGCAAATATTTAAAAGTATATACATATTTGTATAGTCATTTGCAAGCTATTTAGTAGCATTAATTTGTCACTACCATTTCAACAAGTGAACTTTAAACAAAAGAGAACTGTGTTACATAGCTTCAGAGTAGAAGATACAAAAATAGGAACTTACCTTGAAAGTGACTTCAATAAAAAGCTAATTACCCTTATTAAAGATGCTAGAATACAGCTAAAATCTCCCCATACGTGGTAAAAATCTATATGGAAATTAGCCAAGTCATACAATTAAATGACACACTTATGTTTCTTCTTAATCCCACAAGCAATACACTAGAAAAAAATAAAGCTTAGTGAAAACTAGACATACACTTGCTAAAGGCTTCACTTCAAAAAAATTGCAAAAATCTGATGAAATTATAAACTCATTATATTTAAAATTATTTAAATATAAAAAATCCAGTAAAATACCATATTGTCCCAATTCTTAAATGCTCAATTGCATTAACTTTAAAATAAGATAATCAAATAAAGCAAATGACCAAGAACCTCTTAAAACTAATCTCAAATTTACATTAGTAGAAAGATTAGTTTCTGATTCTTTTTTTTTAGAAACACCAGCAAGAAAGAGGATTACTCTTAACAGTAGAAAATGACATTTTGAAATGTCGGCAATTAAAAACAAAGAATTACACTGCAAAGATCTTTTCAAAGTGTGAGATAAGAATTGCACATGACTGGAGTGAGCTTGCCACAATTCATCACGTTCAACTTTGAAATCAACTTTTAACAAAAGATTCAAGTCTTCAAAACAAAAGGGATGAATTATCAAGTCTTTGAGACAGCACTCTGGTAAAACAGTAAGTTCATTCGCTGCAAGGGAACCAATTTCAAAGATTTCCCTGCAAAGATGGAAATGGAGGGATGGATGATGCCCCTCTGTACCTCGTCAGTTTTTTCTTTCCTCGTGAACTGCATGATTCTAACTGGGATATTCATTCACCTTTTCTTCCATTAATGCTTCTAGGTGGCTTGGGGGTGAGGTGTTGTGCTATTCCTACTCGGTAAATGGGTGTGACGAATTAACAAGAAATAATAGTTGGACAAGTAGTTTTGAACAATAGCTTTCCCTTTGTACATGACCTGCTGAGTTTCAATAGAGTGTTTTGTAGCTCACTTATTTTACCATGCATGTGATGTATATTTGTTCTGCACTACTTTAGTGTGTCTTGTTTTTCCAACAGTGAACATTTTTAGGCCACTGACGGTCTATCTCTTTATGCAATATATCAATTTTCATATTGTGAAGAGTAGTTTTTTGTACTTTCATAACTGAGAGATCTTCATATATTTCTCTTTTTTTCCAAGACAGGGTCTCACTAGGTACCTTTGGCTGTTCTGGAACTCACTCTGTAGACCAGGTTGGTCTCCAACTCAGAGATCCACCTGCCTCTGGCTACTGAGTGCTGGGATTAAAGGTATGCACCACCACCATTCGACTCATATGATTCATTTTTAATATAAGATAATTAGTAAATTTTATTTTTTTATATTCTGCTTTTTATACATTTCAGTGTTCTGCATACATTTAATTTTTGCATGGTTTTTAGATCCAAATTCA
This sequence comes from Alexandromys fortis, assembly GCF_014885135.2. NCBI lineage: Eukaryota > Metazoa > Chordata > Mammalia > Rodentia > Cricetidae > Alexandromys > Alexandromys fortis. The sequence continues at coordinate 2,281,482 of NW_026067999.1, forward strand.
TATATTTATTTATTTTTATTGAGCTCTACATTTTTCTCTGCTCCACTCCCTGCCTCTCCCCTCCCTGCTTCAACCCCAAGCTCCCAGTTTACTCAGGAGATCCTGTCTTTTTCTATTTCCCATGTAGATTAGATCTATGTAAGTCTCTCTTAGTGTCCTCATTGTTGTCTAAGTTCTCTGTGATAGTGTTTTGTAGTCTGGTTTTCTTTGTTTTATGTTTAAAAACCACCTATGAGTGAGTACGTGTGATAATTGTCTTTCTGTGTCTGGGTTGCCTCACTCAAAATAATATTTTCTAGCTCCATCCATTTTCCTGCAAAATTCAAGATGTCGTTATTATTTTATTTTATTTTATTTTATTTTGCTATGTAGTACTCCATTTTGTAATTGTACCACATTCTCTGTATCCGTTCTTCTGTTGAGGGGCATCTAGGTTGTTTCCAGGTTCTGGCTATGACAAACCATGCTGCTATGAATATAGTTGAGCACATGTCTTTGTGGCACGATTGAGCATACTTTGGATATATACCCAAAAGTGGTTACTGGGTCTTAAGGAAGGTTATTTCCTAATTTTCTGAGAAATCTCCACACTGATATCCAAAGGGACTGTACCAGCTTTCACTCCCACCAGCAATGCAGGAGTGTTCCCTTTTCCCCACAATCTCGCCAGCTTAAGTTGTCATCAGTGTTTTTGATCTTGGCCATTCTTACAGGTATAAGATGGAATCTCAGAGTTGTTTTGATTTGCATTTCTCTGATGACTAAGGATGTTGAGCATTTCCGTAAGTGTCGTTCAGCCATTTTAGATTCCTCTGTTGAGAGTTCTCTGTTTAGGTCTGTACTCCATTTTTTTTATTGGATTATGTGCTCTTTTGATGACCAATTTGTTGAGTTCTTTGTATATTTTGGAGATCATACCTCTGTCTGATGTGGGGTTAGTGAAGATCTTTTCCCATTCTGTAGGCTGTCATTTTGTCTTGTCCTTTGCTTTACAGAAGCTTTTCAGTTTCAGGATGTCCCATTTATTAATTGTTAATTATGAATGTTGTGCACTGGCAAAGCTATTTTAGTTTCCTGGAAAGAAGAAAGCACGTTGCTTAATCATTCTTCCCCAGCACTAGCTATCCGTGTAGCTATAATTTAAAAAATAGTCTATGTAAAGTCGCAAATCAATGGAAAAATTCACATGAAGTTAATAGTACTGTAGTTTCCTGTTGGAAGGAGAGAGGTTTGTCTCAGTCACCTGGCTAGCTTACACCCAAAATAACCACACAGAAACTGTATTCATTAAAACACTGCTTGGCCATTTGCTTTAACTTCTTATTGGCTAACTCTTACATATTAGTTTAACCCATTTCTATCAATCTGTGTATCACCACAAGGTCGTGGCCTACCAGAACAGTTTCAGCACCTCTACCTCTGGCCTCGCATCCATGGCATCTCTCCGACTCTGCTTTCTTCCTCCCAGAATTCAGTTCTGTCTTTTTTGCCTACCTAAGTTCTGCCCTATCAGACAGGCCAAGGCAGTTTCTTTATTCATTAACCAATGAAAGCAACACACAAACAGAAGGAACTCCTACACCAGTTCCTTTAAAAATTAAATGAATAAGTATAGGGTAGAAATTTAAAATAACAAAAATTGTCTATAGATTTGTATTAAGTTTTTTAAATATTCATAAAATACAGAATTTGGTCAATGTATAATTATTTTTAATCTTAATTCACTGATATTGCATGCTTGATTCAGAGATGCTTGTTCTTTTAAATTCTATATAACAAAACAAAATTACCTGCCGCACAGGACAATTCTGTAATGTCAGTATACATGACTAATGTAAGAAATTGCTATTCTGCTAATATTTGCTTGCAATCATGTGACAAGCATGTTTCCAAATGATTTGGTTCCATTTCTTTGTAGGACATAAACTATGATTATCTATTACTCCAAACTTTATAATTACATGCCCTTCAGATTCCACTGGATTGTAGTTGGGAGTTACTACATAACTCAATCATAATTGACAGGTTTAAAAGTTTTAGGGTATCACTTCAACCTACCAAGCATGTAGTTCTTGTGCACTAGCATGGCAGCAGCCATGTATTTACAGTGTAGTCATGGAGTAATTGCAGGTTAGCATTGTAAAATAAAGTGTTTCTACTTGTTTTCTATGTAAAGGAACTGAAGGACTTCCTACCCTGGTCTCATGGTTTGGAATATTTACATACACAGATCTCTGCAGAATACAAACTAAAACTTGCATCAGATGAATTTCGCCTTTTTATGAGAGTGCTCATGAAGAGAACTGATAATTCACCTCTTCTGTTTTGAGGAGTTCAACCTGTTAAAAAAAATGTTGTTTTTAGTGTAGAAACATAATATTGGTCTTAGTATCTAGATATCAATCATTGGTCCATTATATGAATAGGAAAACACTTAAATATATTAACAGTGAGGTAGAAAAATATTTGAAAGAAATTAGCATGATTCATAATTTTAAAAATTACCCCCAAAGTCTAAAAACAATAGACTGGAGAGAAGCTACCTAGATATGGCGAGAACATCAAAAAAAAAAAACCTAAAGTATTAAAATGCTACTTTATAATTTGAAAGTCATTCATTTTTCTATCTGTTAACCTAATACGGAAAGATTACAACCAACATTGTCTATGGGGCTAGCCTGAATTGCTTCCCCTTGAGTTCAATCATAAAGTGAGTGGCCTATTGATCCCTTTCATTCAACATTGGACTGATGTTCTGGGTTGGGCAAGGAAAAGAAACATAGTTAGATTGGTAGACAGAAAACATCATTACTCAGTAATTAAATTTGTATAAAAGCCTAAGCCAGGTACATATGAATAAAAATAATAGGAATGTTTAGTATCATGTATGCATGTGTTTAATATACCTAATCAAGTAGCCATTAAACTTTCTGCCCCTCTCCTCAATTGGTAATTGTTAAAAAGAAATGTAATATGTACATTTCTGTATGTGTTATATATTGTTGTGTATATTTGTTATATATACTACATTGACTTATTTCAATTAACAAATGGGTAAGGCACAGAATTCTCATGTATACTAGCATCAGAAATATTCACTTCAAACTCAATCTAATAAACCATGTGGAGTAAATTATAAAATTTTAATGAAAAGACTGAAATAGTAGAGAGAATTGATAACATTTGTGGACTGGACAACTCATCAGCTTTTGAGATTTATAGTTTAATTTGTAGGAACGAAACTCTGACAGCTTTGGAAACTGACAAGCTGATTGGAAATTCTCTGTGGAAGAGTGTAAAGGGATAAGAAGGGGAAAGGGAACTTTTTACAGAAGCAGAGTGGGATGAAGAGCAAATTCTCCCAGATATGGGAGCTTATTTTTAAGACTATAGTGATTAAAGGAACACAGCGTGGGCTCAGAGATAAACACATAAACCAGTGGAACCACGCAGAGAGGAGAAATGTGAAATCTTAGCACAATACTGGAGTCCCTACAGAGCATAGAATTTTTTAGTAGATTTTTTTTTAGTATCAAGAAACATCTAGCTTTTAAATCTAACTTTAACTCCATATACTCTAGCTAGAGCTACCCAATTATTTGAGTTAACTCTTCTTATCCAATTTATACAAAAGTCATCAATGTCCAACAGCAACCACATTCATGAGGTTCAGCGACTTAAATATTGATGCTTTTTGACTTAATTGCTATCTAAAATATCCTATAAAAAGTAGACGCTATTTGTATTTTACCAATTTAATAATGGTGGACAATACTACAGTGACCCCTTCCAGAGTCTCATTTCTATCTCTAACCATTTAAGCATAAGTAAGATAATTCACAGGGCACAAATAACTGAATACCAGGGAAACATATGGTCAATCTAGTTTTAAAATATGTAAATCTTTTAATTAAAAAATCATGTTGCTGTCATCTGTTACCTCCAGTCCATTAGGCTAAACTATGTTCTTAGTGATTTTTTCCTTTCTTGTGAATGCCTGGCCTTAACTTGGCTTGTTTCTAGTCAGTTTTTCTTAGGTTATCCCATCTACCTCTTGCTTCTGCGTTTTTTTTTATCTTTCTTCATTCTATATACCTTTCTTTCCTTCTTACTCTGTGGCTTGCTGTGTAGCTGGGTGCCTGGCCCCGGATGTCCCCCTCCTCTTCTCCTTCTCTTACTCCCCTATCTATTTCGCCAAATTTCTCCTCCTATTTATTATATCTACCTGCCAGACCCGCCTATCATTTCCCCTGCCTTGCTATTGTCCATTCAGTTCTTTATTAGACCAATCAGGTGTTTTACATAGGCAAAGTAACACAAATTCACAGAGGTAAACAAATGCAACATGAAAGAATGCAACACACATTTGCATCATTGAGTAAATGTTCCCCAGCATAAACAAATGTAACACATTTTTAATATTTTGCAACACTAGATGTATTCATTTATAATTATAATAAACATTGTCATTTTCTATTTTAGGTATGGCAATCCTATCTATGTAATATGTCAATGTTATGTCAAGTACAAAAGGCAAAAGAAAAAGAACTGGGTCTGGGTCATGATGGCTAATAGTTTTGATATGACCCAGGATCTTCTCCCAATAGACTTTACCGGCTGTTCCTCTCTCCTCAGGCAGCCTTCCTACACTAGCCTCATCTACATGAGATGCTAGAAAGGGGCTCTCTTAGGTAGAAGTGGCCTTATAATATCTAATAAATAATGTCCCCCCACATGCTTGTTCAATGGGGAGGTGAGGTGTGAACAGGGACTACTGGTAAAAAGCTATGTCTGCAGAGAATGATTGAAGAACTGCGTGATAGGGAGAGGTTGGAATGCTTCTTCCTAGTCCAGGCTAATCACCTGATTCGGGACTAGCTTTAACACCCCGAATAACCATTTCTTTCCCACCTCTGGAAACTACCATCATTTGACTAATAGATACAGAGCAGACCACTAACTTCCACCAAGCCAAAAGCTAAGGCTGTCATCAGAGAGCTTCTTAGGCCTATAGAAAAAGCTTCCTCCATCTTGCTGTCCCTGCCTCTCTGATGGACACACCGACAGATTTTGAACTTGCCTTGATTTATGACTTTCTTCAGTCTGTAAAACTACAAAACTTCCTGAAACTGCTTCCACATCGGAACAGGGACGTTTGGGAAACCTAAATCCATGTTTCTTGTCCATGGCCATGCAAAATGGCTTCAGAATTAATTATCTCTTAGTCCCTTTAAAATGAGAGTTGTGGTTTTTGCACTGACAACATTGGATGGAAATGAAAGGGAGATAGATGCTCTCCACTTCTTAGTTGCCAGTAGACTCATGGGAATGGAATCAAAGAATTAATGGCCTTGACTGAACTAAGCCTTTCCTCTCCAGTTCTCAGTTTTGATCAGTATGGTGGATGAGTACACTCTCTCCAGCTTTTATATGACCCTTTAGTTGATTTAAAGAATGTGTGATGAGTTCATCTCTCATCAGAAACGTGAAGACAAGGAGCCTGGGAAGGTGGGTTACTCAATAAAGCACTTGCTGCTCAAGATCCGAGTTCGGGTCCTCAACACAGCCTGAAAAGCCAAGCACGTATTTGCAATCCCGGATGAGAAGACAGAAGTACCTATGACTTATTGGCCAGCTAGTCAAGCCAACTCCGTGATCTTCAGGTTCATGAAGATCCTGTCTCAGAAACAGAATAAAATAAGGTGGAAATGATTGAGGAAGGAAGATGCCTGAAATTCACCTCAGGCCTCCACAGGTAGGTGCATATATCCCCAGTGTATGAAAGGACTGGGGGGAAGGACAAAGAGGAGGAAGAGAGATGAAAAGACATGTGTGGATTCCCTAGCCCTTTACAGACGCCTTTAAGGATGTCACTCTCGTGTAAACACAGATATGATATGAACACAGTTTCACTAGCCTGGAAGGAACTTGTCTTTCCTGTCTGTGCTATGTTATTGACACCTTCTTAAGACCCACTATGGGAAGCAGCTACAGCAGGGCGTGACACATGAAGTCCTTTAAAGCCCCTGAAGAGCATTGCACTTGCCCCAGGAAACACTCTAGTAAATAGAAGAGGAAGGGGACATGGGCCTTTGGTCCTCTGTTGGGATGGCTTGAGCCCCTCACAGCTCTTCTTGGGGTCTGTAACATTTCTTTTTTGTTTGTTTGTTTTTGTTTTAATTTTTTTTCTGTAACATTTCTTCTGAGCACAGAGCTTAGTCTTCTGCTCACCATGAGGCATAATGACCATGACCAGGGACAGTAAGCTGGTTGTTGCAAGAGGACACAGGACATGAGCATGTGGAGGTAAAGGGTGGGAGAGTGAATCCCTTTCAACCTGTGAGACTATGGCCTTAGGCTTATTAAGGCCCCTTGTAAGTGTCCTCATGGTCACTGTCGTCCTGTGCCCTGAGGACCTGTACTGGAAATTGGAGTATACTTTAGGGATGTCAACCCTAGCTAGGGTTGAGTGAGGTGACAGAAAAGCTGGTGGTGAGAACCCTTCATTCAGCATAACTATTGTCAGGGACTAGTGCCTTTCCCCTTGCTGCGCTCAGGTTGACATCTCAAACTTGAACTCTATGCCCGTTATCCCCTGAAAGAGAAAGAAGACACATTAGTCCTCCACCCCATTTGGAGGTACCCAGATTTGATTTCTCAATGGGGAATATAAGTTGTCCTTGGACCGCGGGAGGTTCCTTTCCTGACATGGTCCCAGAGCCTCTGGGCGATCCTCTCTCACATCCCTGACCCAGTAAGGGATACTGTATCAATCTCCATGACTTGGGTGTTTCCAGTGATAGCAACAGGGATGTTGCCTGCTTCTGGAGAGGTGCTCCTTGATTAGAACTTGGATTCCTCTCCTAGACTCTACTTAGGCTACATGTTGGAGCATGGATGCAAAATATGAATTATAACACATAAAATATTACTGGGAATAGAGGACTGGGATCATGCAGGTTTTTGAGCCAACGTTCAGGTCAAGGTCCCTTTTTCAGCCTTAACTCACATTAGCGAACTCTATGAGCTTCAAGTTGTCTACTTATGAAGCAGATTAGATAGGCTCTGTCTTTTAGGAATAATGGGTGTGTGGAAAGTATGCCACAATCCTCACACAATGCCTGGTGAATATGGAGACTTCTTAAAGTGGTGAATACTGCTGTGGTTATCTTACCTACAGGTTAGCATTGTGTTCCACACTGGTGGTTTTTTTTTTTTAATAATCAGATGTCAGAGAATATGTAAAATTTAAGGCAAAGAAAGCTGAATAAACCCAATTCTGCTTAGTTCTTTAAATTAACTGATAATTCCCCATTAGTTTATCAGTCGTTTTATGTGGGTGTGGTGAAGGCTTCCTCGGGTGACTGTACCATGAATGTGTTTTGCAAAAGACCAACAACTTTCCTCCCTCTTAGTTCTCCTGTATTTTACCTATCTCTCTTTTTTTTCCCTTTAAATCATCACCAAAAATTTAGACCTTGCTTAGAGTTTACCATAGATGCCATATACCTATACTACATTGCCTTTTAATGAGGCAATCAAGTTCCTTTAGCACAGGAAAAAGAAAGACATCCAGTGGTGAGTTGGGCATCCCACATGGGGCAAGTTTTCCCTTCTCAGAACTCCCTAACATAGAGTGTACATGATACCTTTAGTGTGCCCTGTTCACCTGCACAGAAACAGAGTCCTTCTGATTCCTTTACATGTGGGAGCTCTCTCTGGTTTGCAACATTCCTAAGAAATATTAGGAGCAGTTCTCTGATGCAGATGTAATTTCTTCATTTTCACACCAATTATCTGAGAGTCTGGTTCCTGTACACCCATCTCCTGTAGCTCCTATTTCAAGATAGCTTAAACTTCCCTCCCTGGCTCAAGGACATGGCTTAGGGGGCACAATGCTTGCCTAGCATGCATGAATTGCTGGATTAAATCCCAGCATGAACAAATAAATAAAAATGATAAAATAAAATCCCTACCCACTGAGACTAGTTGTTTCTCCTTGTGCCTACTTGCCTTTTCCCAGAGACTGGGCTGCTTTGATAAGGAACCACTACTGTCCCCGTATCTCCCTGCTACTGGGCCTAGGTTTTACACAAAAGATCACCATGTTTCTTATGTGATAGGTGTTCCTGGGCTCCCAAATGGGCTTAGGTGAGATTCTGTGTCCAAATATCCCTAAAACTAGTAAGATTCTTTTCAGTGAGCAAATGCGTCACTGAGAGTCAGTGAATACCAGTTCTCATTTCTGACTTGTTTTCTCACATGTTCTCAAATGAGCAAAGAAAATCCAGACATGTAGCTTTTAATTTGACATGAGAAATGAACAGGAATGAGAAAACCCAGAAATTGGCCACCTTCCATTTTTTTTCTTCACGTTTCATGATCCCAAACCTTTCATACTGGGATTCTTCCACATTTTATAAGTAAAGTCATACTCCAAGGCTGTGTTTTTGTTGTACTGGATAACAATAAAAAAGCAAAAACTCTGAATTTGTAAACAAAACAGTAAATGTGGTAAATGAAAACAACTCATCTATGGCATTCATAGACTTAGATTTGGAATAGAAATCAACTCTTTTCGAAAGGAAAACAATGTCAGCCAGGAAAAAAAGATAAATCTCCAGGTTATTTCTGAACAAGAACACAGAAAAGGCAAACATTGTGGTTTCTCTCACCCCACAATGCTTCCCACTATGGAGAAAACGGATGGCCTCTTTCAGTCTCAAAGTGAATACAAGTCCTTATGTTCCCTAAATCTCTGACAAGGTGTCAAATGTGTCCCCGACATGGGTGGTAGTGCCATTCCTGGCTCAACACTGGCTCAAACTCACCTTTCTGCATCTCACAGAGCCTCCTCATACTGGGATGGGAAGCCAGTGGGAACAGTACCACTGCTCTTGGCTACATGTGCCCAGACTTGCAGCTTGCTTGTTTTCACATAGCCCCTTGGACCCAACATGAATGCATACTATGTGGATCAGTGGTTCTCAGCATGCGGGTTGCGGTCCTTTTGGCAAACTTCCATCTCCAAAACTATTTACATTATGATTCATAACAGTAACAGGATAACAGTCATGAAGTAACAACAAAAATAATTTTATGGCTGGAGGTCACCACAACATGGGGAACTGTAGTAAAGGGTCAGATCATCAGGAAGCTTGAGAAGCACTGCTGTAGAGGATCAGAGTTGGGCTGTGTGGTACTTTTAGTACTCTAGGCACAAGAAATCTTCAGTGATGAGTTTCCCAGCATCCCCAAAGAGGAAGTGCTCTTCACCATCATATAATCCCATTATATTAAGGAATTTTTACATTTTGCCTTGGTGACACTCTCATTATTCATTAAGATCAGACATAGGAGAGGCCATTCCTGGGAACGTGCCAGTTTTCACTCAGAGTTCCATCATTCGGAAGGGACAACTTGGCAACAAGGCTATAACAAATCACCCTCAGAGTTGAGTTCCTCAAGTTCAAGGCCAAAGACCAGATCTGCACATTCAGTTCCTACATCAACGAGTTCAAGGCTATGTCCCACTTTCTCTTCTGTCTGGTTCAGTGTATCTTGTTTTATGTTGAGGTCTCTGATCCATTTGGATTGAGTTTTGTGCAAGGTGATCAGTATGGATCTATTTGAATTCTTCTATAAGCAGCTCCCCCCCCCCGCTAATATGGCGTGGACAATTCTCAGTGTCCAAGGTCTTCAGAGCTACTCTTGGTCCAACCTGTTAAGCACCTGTACTTAATAGCTTTGACTTTTTTCTGAACTTAAAGAAGGGCCAATTCTGACAGACTGTGAATATGCAGACTCATCTGACTCTAAATTCAAGTTGTACAAGTGTTTCTAATATGTATCCCTTAAATCATAAGGCAATTGTAGTCCCCCCTCTTTGCAGGGGGTCACCTAAGACCATTGAAAAATACAGATGTTTACATTACAATTCACAACAGTAGCAGAAACACAGTTAAGAAGTAGCAACGAAAATAATTTTATGATTGGGGGTCACCACAACATGAGAACTATATTAAAGGGTCGGTGGCAGCGTTAAGAAGGTTGAGAACCACGATGTTAGGGAGCAAGCTACAGGGGCACGGGTGATGGTTAGAGGAGGGGCAAAGGCCATGTCTTTGAGGGCAAGCAGTAGTAGGGTTGTGTGGATGATCTGTTCATGATCACAGGTCTTACCAGGCTAGACTGGAAGTTTTCCTCAAGGTTGGACCAATCAGGCTGTCTCTGAATACATGTGGGCAAATCAGTTCACATCCAAAGTCCTCAGCTGACAAGACCTGAAGTGTTACTGTCTATTGAATGACCTATAGCTAGACCAATCAGATCAAGGCCCCTCACCTCTGGAAAGCACAGATCTCCACAGCTTACATAGAGACTCATATCCCTGTCAGGTGGTTCCTGGTTCTTCTAAGAGTCCCAGCAAAGGAGAGGGACCTGTGAAGCTCTTCATATGTCGATCTTAGCACCAAGATGTCTTCCTTTACTAAAGTAGCACATTAGACTTTGCTAAAACTCTAGAGGGGATGTTTGGAAAAACCACATATCCCCTCCTGGAATTCCTGGGCTGACAAAAGTGGAAGAATTCTGATCAGATATTTTGGAGAAGAGATTCATTCACTGTCATTCATATGCCCCCAGGACTTCAAGTAGGACCCGTGTCCTTTTCAGTAGAACCAGGGTTGCTACAAATAGTTCAAGGTCTTCCTCTTAAAGCTGGAGAGATGACTCAGTGGTTAAAAACACTTGTTCATCCAGAGGACCCAGGTTTAAGTTTTAGAATCCATATGGCAGCTCACAACTGTCTGTAACTCCAGTTCCAGGGGATCCAGTAACATCTTCTGGTCTTCATTAGCACCAGGCATGCACACAATGCACATACATACAAGCAGTCAAAAAACCTATGTACATAAAACAGTGCAAGCAAAACATTTATACACATAAAATTAATATTAAGGTGCTCCCCTTCCTGATGGTATCCACACAGAAGGATGTTCAGTAGCTGTGTTGTGTGTTGCCTGGTGCTAATACCAGGGTAGGACTTTATGGGGTCTTCTTGGTTACATAAAAAAGGCCTCAGAAGAGAAAATTGTAGAGCTCAATAAATAATCAATAAAAAAGGAAAAAAAAGTAAAAGATGCATTTCAACCTCTGAAAAAACAGGCTTCCAGTCTACTAGTCCTTGTTACAAGGGCCAGTCCTTCAATTCTACTGATTGAAAGTCATGTCTCTCAAAGAAAAAAAAAACCTTACCTTCCTATAATTCCTAAGGCAAAAATTGAGGTACCCAAACTGGGTGGGGCTGCATGGTGCCAGCAGAAGTAGGATTCTGTTATCCTTCAATTCCAAGTCTAGAATGTCTCTCTTCTAAAGTGAGACCACCAATATCAGTCTTCTCTGCCTCTGTAGATAGGTAATTCAAGGTACATTACATCTGGCTCCTCCCATCTGGGACTCTGTATCTTGGTTGCTTCCTTTTTTGAGAATCTCATTTCATAGTAGGACTTCTTTTAAGACTTAGATTTCTTCCTTCAGTGAAAGCAGGACCACTTCCTTTGGTAGAGTCATTCCCTTTCTTAGGACCTCCCCCAGGCAGAAAGGAGGGGATCCTGAGTTGTACTAGCAGGACTAAGAGAAAGGCCCTGGAAATGCATGGCCCTCGCTGCTGATGGTGGCAGTTCCTTCATATTACTCAGGATACTGGTTTCGACTTTAACTCCTGGATCTCTACTGTCTGCAGTACTAGGGTCAGCACTGCTAGGCCAGAGTCTTCCACTTCTCAATCTCCTTAACCTACGTGTGCCTCCTAGGCTACAGACGGGATAGGGATAACTAGGAGCAGGGCTAGGGAGTAACTTAGAAGTTTGTGGTGCTTTCTCTGTTCCTGTCTATGTGAGGGTTTTTCTTAATCTTCCCCAGCTTTTCTCAGTTTGGCACCTTACTAGTCTTGAGACTCTGACCCAAGAGTATCCCGGATCCAGGTCCCATCCTGGGATTCAGGATGAGCCAAATGCAGTCATATTCATTCTAGACTCCAAGAACTGAAGCCCAGAGCAAGATCCTGTTCTGGAACGGTCCTCCTCTCATTCTTCCTCTAGTACAACCACCTCCAAAGACACGAGAGTCTCCCAGTCTATTCTCCGCTGATTTGAGTTGACCCTCCTCAGAATAAGCCTCTCATGATCCTGAGGTCTCCAAAGCATGACTGTGGGGTTGCTCAACCTTACAGATCTGCCGGTTGCCATCAGGGTCAGAGAGCAGTCATAATGGTATCTGTGGAACCCTTTACGTTCTCAGATGGAACTTTCCACTTTTTCTATGTGGGATTTCATATTTTGACTCCCGTTTCATTGACTAAAGGCTTCCTTCCCAGGAAATGCCACCAAAGCAGTTTCCCTATTAGAAACCTTGTAGAGAATAGTTCCTTGCCCAAGAAGTTACCTCAAGGTAGAGGGACTTGGGCAGGTGATGCACTATTAATAATAAATTAATTATTAATAATAAAGCCAGCCCATCTAGTCCTTCTCGCTTTTAGCTAGACATAGTATCTATTGTGACTTTCCACTCTAATAACTTGACTTCCTTCAGGAAACTACTAGGGCCACATGATTTTGCGTGCATTGTGTGTGTGTGTGTGTACATATTCATGTGAGTGCATATATATATGTGTGTGTGTGTGTGTAAGCATGTATGTAGGCTAGATAGATGCTGATACTGGGGAGTCTTTCTTAGTCACTCTTCACCATTTTTAAATTTTTGTTGTGTTTATTGACTTTTGTGTGTGTGTGTATTTGTGTTTGTTTAAGTCACAGGACAGCCTACCAGACAACCTACCTTGTAGGTCCTGAACTCAGGTTGTCAGTTTTGGCAGCAAGTGCCTTTGCCAAAGAGCCGTCTCACTGCCCCCCCACTTTCGTTTTTGAGACCGGATTTCTCTCTGGACCTGCAGCTCACCAAGTCAGTTAGACTGGCTAACCAGTGAGTTCCAGGGAGCCACGTGCTTGCCAAGTGCTGGGGTTGAATACATGCATCCCAGCAGCTGGGGCATTGTGTCGGCGCGGGGGACCCTAACTCAGTCCCTCATACTGACATGGCAGGCACTTTACTGGATGACCCATCCATCCAGTCCAAGATCCACCTGCTTTTGTGAGTCCTTTTCAGATGACCTCACACATGCCAGTGGTCCTCTGGCCATTGAACACCAGCTCCTTCTCTTCCTTGTACCTTTCATTTCTTTTGACATTCTGCCTACAGAGGCCAAACCAAGTAGTTTGTTTACGAGGTCTTTCTTGCTATCACCTGAGGTACAAGTTGTAAAGCACAGCAAAGAAGTGTAAATGAACACACCTAAGTGTGTCTTGAGCTAGGCTGGGTGGGACAATGTAGAAGTACTTTACTACAAATAAACAATACTTGTGAACTATTATCAAGGAAATTTATTTGGTTTTATCATGGGCTTTGTCTAGAGTATTCGTCCATAATGAAGACAAATCTCTTTGACAAGTTTGATCACCTATGGTAATGTATATTAAGGAGCTCTCAGAACGTTGAACTGTCTGTAGTTGTGGGCAAGAGAGCTCTGTTTTCTTTCTCTCTTGTCTTGAGTGGCTGTGTGTTGAGGGTGGTGGTGGCGGTGTGTGTGGTGTCTGCGTATGTGTGTGGGGGTATGGTATGTGATTGTGGTGTGTTGTGGGGGTGTGAGGGTGGTATGTGTGTGGTGTGTGTGGTATGTGTGTGTGGCATGTGTGGTGTGTGTGTGCCATGTGTGATGTGTGTGTGTGATGTGTATGGTATGTGGTATGTGTGTGTGGTGTGTGCATATGTGTGTGTGGTGTATGTGTGATGTGTGTTGTGTATTGTGTGTATGTATGTATGGTGTGTGTATGTGTGTGTGCCATGTGTGGTGTGTATATGGTGTGTGTGGTATGTGTGTGTGTGATGCATGTGCATGCTTTATAATGATGAGTTATTTCAGCTTTATTCGGGGCTTCCAGTCAGTGTGCTTGCCTACAATCTGCTTTTGCAAATTGGACAGCTGTTTCTAACACACTAGCTTTTGTCCAGTCATTTGTATCTCATTAACCTTCTCAAGACACTCAGTAGCCCATAGCATGGTAGATGGGAATCCATGGACTGCTGGAAAATTCACTCTGGCATGGGGAGAGGTTCACTGGTGAGGACTAGGTGCTTGTCAGTTTTATTGGAAGTTATTAGGTAGATACTTGTATTTGCTTAAAATGCAGGACTAATGAATGAACTTTGACTCTTTCTGCTTCACTTTGGCTGCTTGTGCTCTAGGCTAAGGTAGTGAGAAACTGACTAGACAGAGTTCCAGAAAAAGAAACTTTATGTTCATTAGTTCAGGCCCTGTAATAGACACTAGGGATTGAGGTGAGGTATAAAGAGTAGGTCCATGACCCCCAAGTAGTTGTGTTAGTGTCATGCAGGGATCAGCAAACTAGGAGTTTCAGGGCACATTTTAGTTTTGCAAATACTAGTTTATGAGGCAAAGCCACTCTCAATTATTTCCATTTTATCTAAGACTGCCTTCATTCTGCTATGATACAGTTGAGTGGTCACCACAAAAACTCTACGTCCTGTAATGTCTAACGTATTGATTATCTGACACTTTATAGAAAATGTCTTCCAATCCATGTTCTAGTGGGCAATAGCAGCATTTATACAAGTAAACACAATTCAAAGCAGGGTATGAAATGCTGGAGCTAACAGACATTATAAACCAAATGGACCTAACAGATAATTACAGAGCATTTCACCCAAACAGAAAAGAATGTACCCTATTCTCTGCACCTCATGGAACTTTCTCCAAAATTGACCACATAATCATACACAAAGCAAATCTCAACAGGCATGAGAAAATTGACATAGTACCCTGTATCCTCTCAGATCACTAAAGGTTAGAGCTGGATATCAACAATGACAGAAACAATGGGAAGCTTACAAACCCATGGAAACTAAACGGTTCTCCACTGAATGAAAAATGGGTCAAGACAGAAATTAAAGTTTTCCTAGAATTGAATGAAAATGAATATACAATGTACCCAAACAAATGGGATGAAATAAAGACAATTCCTTAGAATTGTAAATCAAGTTTAAAAAAAAAAGTCTGCGTTAAAAAAATTGGAGAGCTCTCACACAAGCAATTTAACAACACACTTGAAAATTCTAGACCAAAAAGAAGAAATCACACCCAAATGGAGTAGATGGCAAGAAATATTCAAACTCAGGGCTGAAATCAATAAAATAGAAACAATAACAACAAAACAAAAACAATACAAAAATCAATGAAACTAAGTTTGTTCTTCAGGAAAATCAACAAGACAGACAAAGCCATATCCAAACTAAATAAAAAGTAGAGAGAGAATAAACAAAGTAACAAAATCAGAAAAAAAGTGGCACATAGGAAACCCAGAACATCATAAGAACATACTTAGAAACCTTTACTTCACTAAATTGGAAAATCTGAAAGAAATGTATATTTTTCAAGATACATATCACTTACAAAAATTAAATCAAGGTCAGATAAGACCTATAATGCCTAGTGAAATATAAACAATCATTAAAAGTCTCCTAAAACAACAACAACAAAAACCCAGGGCCAGATGGTTTAGCAACAGAATTCTACCAGACTTTAAAAGAACAGTGCGATGGTGGCGCATGCCTTTAATCCCAGCACTCGGGAGGCAGAGGCAGGCGGATCTCTATGAGTTCGAGACCAGCCTGGTCTACAGAGCTAGTTCCAGGACAGGCTCCAAAGCCACAGAGAAACAAACAAACAAATAAATAAATAAATAAATAAATAAATAAATAAATAAGAACAGTTAATGCCAGTACTTCTCAAATCATTTCACAGGATAGAAACAGAAAGAACATTGCCCAATTTGTTTTATGAGGTCACAGTTACCCTAATATCTAAACCCCATAAAGACCCAACCACAAAAAAAGAGAATTATAGACCAATATCCCTCATGAACATTGATGCAAAATTACTCAATAAAACACACTCAAACCAAACCCAATAACACATCCAAAAGTTCATCCACCACAATCAAGTAAGGGTTCATCCCAGAGATGCGGGGATGTTTCAATATATGAAGATCTGTAATCCACCACATTAACAAACTTAGAGAAAAAAAATGATCATCTCATTAAATGCTTAAAATGCTTTTAATGAATCCAACACACTTCATGATACAAATACTGGAGAAATTAGGGGTACAAGGAATATACCTAAAATTAATAAAGACAGTTGACTGCAAAGCTATAGCCAATGTCAAATTAAATGGAGAGAAACTCAAGCAGTTCCACTAAAATCCGGAACAAGACAAAGCTGTTCACTCTCTTCATACTTATTCAATGTAGTACTTAAAGTTCTAGAGAGAACAATAAGACAATTGAAGGAGATCAAGGGTATAAAGATTGAAAAGAAAAAAGTACATGCATGTTTTATGGTAGAAAACATGGTAATATATATAAGTGACCCTAAAAATTCCACCAGGGAACTCTTACAGCTGATAAACACTTCTAGTAAAGTAGCTTGATACAATATTAACTCACAAAAGTCAGCAGCCCTCCTATATACAAATGACAAATTGTCTGAGGAAGAAATCAAGGAAATAACTCTCATACCAATAGCCACAAATAATATAAAATATCTTGGGGTAACTTTAACTAAACAAGTGAAAAACTTGTATGATAAAACTTCAAGTCTTTGAAGAAAGAAATTGAATAAAATGCCAGAATATGGAAAGATTTCCCCATGCCAATGGATTGGTAAGATTAACATAGTAAAAATGGCTATCCTACCAAAAGCAATCTATATGTTCAGTGGAATCGTAATAAAAGTTCCAACACAATTCTTTACAGACCTTGACAGGACAATTCCCAACTTCATATGTAAAACCAAAAAAGTCCAGGAAAAGGAAAACAATCCTGAACAATAAAAGAACTGCCAGAGGTCTCACCATTCTGGATTTCAAGTTACACTATGGAGGCACAGTAATAAAAATTGTGTGATACTGGCATAAAAACAGACACATTGAACAATGGAATCAAACTGAAGACCAAGACATAAATCCACATACATATGGATACCTGATTTTTCATTAAAAAAAGCCAGAAACACACATAGAAAAAAATGTAGCATCTTCAACAAATGGAACTGGTCAAACTGGGTATCTTCACACAGAATAATACAAATGGATCCATCCTGTTCACTTGCTCAAAACTCAACTCTAAGTGGATCAAAGACCTCAACATAAAACCAGATAGACCAAACCTGATAGAAGAGAAATTGGGGGAATAGACTTGAACTCATTGGCACAGGAGACAACTTTGAAAAAACACTGTTAGTGCAGGCACTAAGATCAACAATTAATAAATGGAGCCTCATAAAACTGAGAAGTTCTGCATAGCAAAGGACACTACCATTCAGACAATGTGGCACTCTACAGAATGGGAAAGATGTTTACTAACTATGCATCTGACAGAGGGCCAATCTCCAAAATATATAAAGAACTCAAGAAACCAGACACCAAAAAAACAATAATCCCATTACAGGATCTCCTGATTAAATTAGGAGCATGGGGACCTTGGGAGAGGATTGAGGGGAGGGGAGAGGCAGGGAAAGGAGCAGAGAAAAAATGTAGAGCTCAATAAAAATCAATAAAAAAATCAATGAAAAAAATAAAAAATCAGTGAAAAAAATAGGATAGAGAGAATTCTTAACAGAAGAATCTCAAATGGCAGAGTGTATACTTAACGAGTTTTTCAACATCCTTAGCTATCAGGGAAAGGAAAATCAAAATGACTTTGAGATTCCATCTTACACCTATCAGAATGGTTAAGATCAGAAACACTAATGGCAGCTTATACTGGAGAGGATGTGGAGTAAGGGGACCACTCCTCCATTGATGGTGGGAGTGCAAACTTGTATAGTTACTTTAAAAATCAATATGGGTAGTTTCTCAGAAATCTGGGAATCAATCTCCCTAAAGACCCAGCTAAATCACTCTTGGGCATATACTCAAAGGAAGCTCAATTATACCACAAAGCACTTGCTCAAATATGTTCATAGCAACTTTGTTCATAATAGGCAGAACCTGGAAACAACATAGATAACCCTCAATTTAAGAATGGATAAAGAAAATGTGGTACATTTACACAATGGAATATTACTCAGCTATTAAAAATAATGATATCATTACAAGCAAATGGATGGAACTAGAAAAGATCATCCTGAGTAAAGAAACCCAGACACAGAAAGATAAATATGGTATGTACGGACTCATGTGTGAACATTAGCTGTAAAGTAAATGATAATCAAGCTACAGTCCACGGACCCAGAGAGGTCAGGTGAAGAAGAGGGGCCTCAGAGGGACACATTAATCTCCCTGGGAGTGAGAAAATAGAAGAGATTTTATGGGTTAACTGGGAGAGGGCGGGGACAGGAGCATTGGGGAGAAGATCAACGGGGGAGATGGAGTGGAGGGAGAGAGTGTCCTGAGAGATGGCTGAAATTGTGGGGCATTTGGGGGTGTTGGTATGTAAACCCAGTACAGTGACAACTTCTTCCAATGTATAAAGGTGACGGTAATGAGAGTATTCCTAGAAATGGGAGATAGGGAGTCTCAGCTGGCCATCTCTTGCCACCAGGAGAGGCTTCAAGTGGCAGAACTAGGTTGCATTCAACTAGGTTGTTGGCCAATGGGGCGGGGGAATCACTGAAATTTCCAAACAATCCAGGCTGTTGCTAAGACAAAGTGTTGGTGTCTGCAAACTGTCAATAGGGCCCCATTTCTGGGGACAATGTCCACACAACTCATTGAACATGAACAAGCCAGGCTGGTGCCTACATGGAGCCCTCACTCCTACATTCTAGTCTCGTTATTGCAGGAAGGTACTCTGCAGGCTACCAAATGAGAAACATGAACACAAGTCCAACCACAAAACCTCTGACCTACAATCTATCCTGCCTGCAACATATACCAGGGCAATGATGGCATGGAACTTGTGGGAGTAGCCAACCAATGTCTGATTTTTTTAAGGCCCACTCCATGAGAGGGAATCCTGACATTGCTTGGGTATCTAAGAATCAGAGACTAAAATCAAAGATTACTGGTCGTTAAAACATATGAAAAAGATTATCAATAAAATGAGACCTAGTTAGATTCTTCTATACTCATATGCCAGTGCCTTGTGCAGCCACCATCAGAGAGGCTTTCTCTAGCAGGAGATGGGAACTGATGCAGAGACCCAGAGCCAGACATTACCAGAGAAAGAGAGGGTCTAAATGAGTGGTCCGCATAAAATTTTTCCCCTAAGAGCTCAGGGAATCCTGCGGAAGAGGAGGAGGAAGGACTGCCAGAGCAAGAAGGAATGGAGGACATCAGGATACTGAAACAGCAAGCGCAGGGTCTACATGAGTCAGCACCAGATCCTCTGTAACAGTTATTAGCTTATTTTATGGGACTTCTCAGTGAGAACGGGTGGGTCTCTGATTCGTGTGCCTTCTCTTGAGACTCTTCTACTTTTAGGAGGAACTGGAAAGGGTAGAGGGAGGGAAAACTATAAATATAATATACTGTATAAGAAAAGAATCTATTTTCAATAAAAGTGGGGAATGAAGAAGAGAGAGAGAGGGACCATCACTGAGGCAAATCTGGAAAGTATTTTCTCATAGTCAGCACACAGAATCTGTGGTCCAGAGTGGACCAAGGCTGTACCCTGTACTGTAAGCCACACTTGGTAATGTGTAATAGTCTCTCAGGTGATACAGGTTTAAACGCTATTAAGGGGTCATGGAAAGCAGATGAAGCTTGGTGCCATGAGAGGTCCGGTTGTGGTGAGAAGTTGAGGCCTGGCATGATGCGGCAGGGTTGAAGTCCCTGAAGTGAGCCCAGGGGATACTATTGATGAAGGTGTAGCTCAGTTGTAGCAGAGATCCCAGCATTTTAGAGATGGTAGCAACATTGTACGATTGCTAGGGACGGAAGCAGCTGGGGAGTGGAGCTGGCCTGAACCTAGAGATTGCCTGTGTGTGCTGGCAATGGTAGTAGAGCTGGAGAAATCCCCTTGAAGGCCCGAAGCTTGTGAGTTCCAGATGTCTGACACTAAGTTTTACACTGTTGGACATTAGTTCTGCTTTGATTTGAATCTAACTGTACCCAGGCTCTTTCCTCTTAGAGTAAGAAGTTATATGACTCACTATTTTTTTTTTACTGTACTCACAAAAGTGAGATTTTGGAATTTAACAGAGACCTTGAACTTTTAGACAGACTTTGGATATTTAAGAAAGACTTGGGAATTTTACAGAGACTGAAATTTTAGAGAAACTTTGAATATTTTAGAAAGATTTTAGAATTTTAGGGAGGCTTTTTAACTTCGAAAGCCTTCGATGTTTTAAAGAGACTGAATCTCAAAGTGTTTGGAGTTTTAAAGGCTGTGGGACTTTGGAATGTTTTATAATGTGATTTTAATATTCATATGACATCTTGGGGATGAACAAGAAAGGAAGGGTTATGGTTTGACAGTAATGTATTGATATGCCAAACTGATAAAAAAGTCAGTTGTCCTGGTTGATTTTGTTTGTTTGTTGTTAAAACTTGATACAAGCTATAATTATCTGGAAAAGGGAACCTCAGTTGAAAAAAATGCCACCATCAGATCACCTAAAGGTACTTCTGTAAGGCATTTCCATGATTAATGGTTGATGTGTGCAGTCCCAGCCCATGGGAAGAAAGATGGTACCACTTCTGCGCAGGTAGTCCCGAGTTGTTTAAGGAAGTAGACTAAACAAGCCATGAGGAGCAAACCAGTAAGCAGAACTCTACCATGGTCTTGCTTCAGTTCCTGCCTCTGGGGTCTTCCCTGCTTGAGTTCCTGCCCTGACTTCCCACAGTGATGGGCTATGATCTAGAAGTGAAAGATAAACTCTTTCCTCCCCAAATTGGTTTTGGTCGTGGGATTTTATCACAGAAATAGGAACCTTAACTAAGATAGATACTCTGGGTACAGGGGAAGGCTTATTGGAGCAGGAGATAAGTTGGGAGTGGTGGGGAGTCAATATCTACTTGTGTGAACTTTGCTTTAGTTAATCACTGAATGTGGTGGTGAGAACACCATGATACAGATGTTTAAAATGAAGCAAGATATAGAAAATATTGTGAAGAGGAAATAGAAATAAGAGCCTAGCTAGGCACAGTGGTGGCACACCCGTAGTACCAGCTACTCAGCAAACTGGGGCAGGAGGACCACTTGATGTCCTAAGTTCTGTGCTACAGTATGCTACGCATTTATATAGTGACCTCTAGGGACTGGGGGACACCATATTGCCTAAGAAGAGGTAAACTGTTTTAGGTCAGAAATCAGAGCTTGTTAGGAGTTATTTGAGAGGGTTTTGGCAGAACAAGGAAAACATCTGGGATGCTAACATATGGCTAGGCATATTTAAAAGTAGGGAGCAAAATGATAATAACTTAGGCATGCTACAGGAACTAGAAGGGCCTTTGCAATCTAGTCTTGTCCAGACCTCTGCTTTGGAGGCCCAACCTTTTGCTTTCTGCATGACAGAGAAGCAGAAATATAGAAGCTGAGACTGTAGGGAGCACTTAGGCTTTTGGACTAGCATCTCATTGCTGAATGGAGTCCTTAAGAGATGGGCTTTTTGCTTGAGACATTTTTAGATGGACATTTGTAGACCTGGGGACTGACTGATGTGAGTGATCAAAGTGGAAGGAATCAAAGATGATGATAAACTTTAGAGGTTTGGTGATGGAGGAAATCTTGACAGCCTTTAGAATGCAAAGACAAAAAGTGGTGAAGCATCTTAAGGAACAATGGTACTGATTTTGAATATAATCAGCCCAGGCATCAATGTAGGAATGGATTTTGTTATTGGGTACCTGAAGAATTGAGAGAAACTTTTACGTTTTCTTACAATATGCAAAAAGGATGAAGTTTCAAGACATTTTGACACCTGTAGATCAATAAGGGACTTGTTGCCTTTGTTTTCTCGTCAGAATTCAGATAGGCCCCAACTGGTTTCATTTCTTGACTTGTGAGATAGTTCCCTTTTTAATGTGTCAAAGCAGAATGGTATCCTCCTGCTACACAGAGACAGCAAAGAAAGACGTAGCAGAGCTGTTTCCTCCAGGCCTGATAGGAACATTGCCTATCATGAAACCGAGATTCCTCTGCTGACCTTCAGCCTAACTTGGTCCAGCAGTAAAATATGGTAATGGTGGCAGATCTATGGTAATAATAATGAGGCTCTTGGCACTCCCCCATAGGAGGAAAGGGGCAATCCCTGACCCTCTCCTGAGCATCCATCTACCACTCTCACCTGCTTTCCCATCTGCATCATCTGTATATGATCGTGAAGGGTTTCAAGAGAATATAGGAGATGAAATGTTGACTGAGGCAAGACTTCATCCGTGCAGCTTTGGAGAGGCTGTCACTCATTCTGGAACAGGGCCTTATAATGATACAGCTGAGTTTGAGTCACTCAAACTTCTGTACATAATCTCAATAAATTCATTGGTTCACCAGCATGGGCTTGGATGAAATCATGTCTTTAGTCTGTCAGTGTCCTGTCTGGAGTTTGGCCACATCTCCGTAGGAAAGGTGCTACCAGAGGCTTGCCTGGTATCAGGAATGTGCTTGTAAACAGGCAGACACAGTCTCTTCTAACTCGAATAAAATTGAGGGGACTGTGTCTAATCGGAAAAACAGTACTTCCTTTGAGGTGGATTAGATGGGCAGATAGCTCTTATTTCTATAAAATAAGCAGATTCAAAGGTTTAATTTTTAAGATTTATTTGATTTTACTTGTATGTGCAGTTTACCTGCATGTATGTATGTAAACCATGTACATGCATGCTTAGTGGAGGTTGGAAGAGCATGTTGGAGCCCCTGGAACTGGAGTTACAGATGGCTATGAGCCACAATGTGGGTGCTAGGAATAGAGCCTGCACCCTCAAGAAGAGCTCTTAACTACAGGGACATCTCTCCAGCCTCCAGATATCAGTTTTTATTAGTGTTTCCTCTGAAGATTCTCATGGGAACGCTGGACATATAACATCACTAAATTAGTTTCTATCAGGGAAAATTAGGTTTTGAGGGCAAAATGTGACTTCGGTTCAGTAGACCGTAGCCATTGTAGGCTGACCTCATTTACTTCCCACAGGAATGGGAAGTGTTGAGTGAATAGACACCAGATATACCAACACAGATTTCTCTATAGTGAATGATGTCTTTGCCCAGTCGTCATGAATTCAATGTCTAGAGAAGCTTGTATCTTACATTATATTGGTTAATTGTCACGTCCTCTTTGAAATCACCAAGAAACTGCCACCCTCCATTTCCAAACACGAGCATGTTCATTTATTTCAAAGTGTCCTCCAAAGTCCCTTGTCAGGGTGTGGGCTGCCCCTTTGCTAACACTGTGGCCAGGAGGAGGGTTGAGTAATACAGTCTCAAAATAAAACCACTGTGTTTTGGAGAACAGTTAAAAGGTGAACCAGCAACAGAGGCCAGTGTGGTTTTATGCCATGAATGAGCGTGTGAATGAGAAGCCAGAAATCTATCCATGGGAAGCTTGTTCATGGAGAGAAAGTGCAATCAATCGGGAACTCCATCTGACGCCCTCAGCTTCCTCAGTTGGTTTCTGCAGGATGTTACCAGCACCCAGTTTGATAATGTTATCTTTAGGCGGCACTATTCATTTATTTTGAAGCCTCATCTGAGGGGACATTTTCTTCTGTCTGGGAGTCTTTCTTTTGGGAACTCCTGCTGACTGTCTCCATGGGGTTTCTCCAATAAATTTCTACTGGATATTTCTGATCCATGATTTGGTGGTGTTACATTTTGTTTGCTCCCTCATTTGGCACACTTCAGTTGTCTCTACTGGATGTTTTATGCATCCAGTTAATGCTGTTTTGCTAGCTGATGCTTGCTATTTAGTGTTTTGCATGTTATACATTCCATAAATTCACTCATTACAAACTCAAAATATAGCTATCACAGATCATTCTCTGGGATCACGAAGAACAAAATTTCTTAGTGATCTATTAAAATGCCAATTTGGAAACAAAGGCCCGAAATAGGGTGTGCAAATCTTAATTTCAACCAGCTCCTAGGTAATGATTCACGAATCATACACAAGCTACCATTGTCCTGGGTGAACACACAAAAGTAGCCTATCCTAGTAAAGAGAACACTGGTTGGAACTGTTGCAGCCCCTTTGAAAAGCCTAGAGGATCTGGGAGGAGTTAAAGTTGGCCTGTGGTTTGGAGCAAGGTGTTTGGCTTTCCTGACCTCAAGTCCAGAAAAGGGTTGTACTTTCAGAAATTCATTTTTATATTAGTAAACACAATTCAGTCCACATGCAAAGGATAGGACTCGGGCTTCTGTGTTGTTTCCTTGAGAAATTACCCCATATCTCTTGTGTTAGAAAGCATCAGTTGTCAGTGTTGAGCCTAATGAACAAGCTTGGTGTGTTGCAGCATAGTCCTGTACAGCCCGGCCTTTCCCAGAGCAAAGGGGACTGTTGAAACCCCGCCCACTTCATCTACATCATCTCCAAGCCCATTCGTTTTCATTTTCCCAAATTCTGATGACTAAATGGAGCATAAATTCTGACACTTTTCTTGAACTTCCTCATTTGTAAATTTAGGGGCTATGTATGGCATTCTCTGGGATGTCTTACAACACTGATAATCCATGCGTCTGAGAGAGTATTAAACTCTCTATACTACAATCTGTGGATTAGTAAAGTTTTCTTTTTCTGATATGGTAGGTAAAACGCTTACAAAGAGTTTCAGAGAGGAAATAACACTTGGGCTTTGGATGAAACTGAGTGATCACAGTGGAGTCACCTTCCATTCAGTTTGGCATTTTATTTCCTGGATAGCCCAAAAGTTTTAGCTGGACTGTCTCTCCATATGATCCCTGAAGCATTACTTTAGGCACAGTTATGATATGAAAGTGTTGACACTTCCATAAAGCATTTACAACTTAATTGTGGTCTGTACACATTAGGTATCAAGAAGGTGGAGTACACGGCAGAACACATGCAAGATGAGAAAACTTCCTTGCGTTCAAAGTCTACCTTCTGGAAGCCTCTTGGCATGGTGACAAGTGTGCCCTTCGGGAAATTTTCTGACTACATCTGGTAGGCACCCCAAGTATTATCTCTTCTCACCAAGGCACAGAGTCTGGGTGGTTCTTATTTACACCCACTGTGACTATGCCATTGCTTTGCTGTCAACTTCCTTCCATTAGCCCATTTTCTGTTACCAAGAAAGACAGATTTATAAGGAAAAATCTATGTTTT
Source organism: Alexandromys fortis (assembly GCF_014885135.2). Classification (NCBI taxonomy): domain Eukaryota; kingdom Metazoa; phylum Chordata; class Mammalia; order Rodentia; family Cricetidae; genus Alexandromys; species Alexandromys fortis. The sequence continues at coordinate 2,306,839 of NW_026067999.1, forward strand.
TCAGCTCTGAAGGGTCAATATCAATGTGCCAGGGCTGGTGATGGTCTTTTGTCTGTTTTGCTTGTTTTGTTTTAAGACACAGTAATGCTTGTAGATCTGGTTGGCTTGGAACTCACTAAAGAGCCAAGACTTGTCTGAAACTTCCAATGAGCTTCATGCTTCTGACTTCCAAGTACTAATATTACAGGTATTCTTGAGCCACCAAAGAGGATGGTTTTCTTGATGGCAGTGCAGGGCAGTGAGACAGGTGCTGTGTGTGTGTGGTGTGTGTATGTGTGTTCCTTGTGGCTTCAATTTTAAATTTTATTTGATTTTTATATGTTCTTATAGATTTATGTTATACATAAAGCACCTTACCTCTAATTATGTCCTCCCTTTTCTTGCCCCTCTCTCCTCCCTTCTGTTCCCCTGTATCCCTAGAACAGTTTCACTTCTGCTTCATTTTAAATATGCACACATGATTTTGTATACTACATGCAATGAGAAACTACAAAGAGAGTATGATATTTGGGTTTCTGATTTCTTCCCTCCTTTTATAAGCCATCAAAATTTAATCATGGGGCCGGGCGGTGGTGGCGCACGCCTTTAATCCCAGCATTCGGGAGGCAGAGGCAGGCGGATCTCTGGGAGTTCGAGGCCAGCCTGGTCTACAAGAGCTAGTTCCAGGACAGGCACCAAAGCTACAGAGAAACCCTGTCTTGAAAAAAAAAAACCAAAACAAAAACAAAAAAAAATTAATCATGGGGACCTTAGTTAATCCACATCACCTGAAGGTTTCACCTCTAATGTCATAGTTGGATTAAATTTGATCCTCTTGTTACCTAACAACAGAGGCTTCAACTCAAGACATGAAGCCCTAGGAGATACTCAAACCATATCAAGCCATAGCTGCTGTTGAGTATTTTAAATATTTCAAAAGACATGATCACCGTGCAATACACACACATTTTATGTAAGTGAATTGGTGACAAAGAAGAAATAATTAGCTTCCTGAACACTGGTCCTATAGAAATGGATAGAACAATTCATGAACTCAGTGCCAAATAGCTTTTGGAAATACCATCTTATAATCTGCTTGTTTTTCTTCGCAATCAGCCATAGAGTAGATAGAAAAAAGAGTAGAACTCAACACGGGTAATGTGTTAATTGTCTTGTATCTGTTAACTGGATTTCCTCACTTTGATTCATAAGGATCCCCCCCACATGCTTAAATTGAATTTTTTATTTTCATTAGCATGTTTCTTTCATTAGCATATATTCATTATAAAAATGATGGGAGGAATTCTTACACACATTTGCCTTTTCTTTTTTAATATTTCGAGAATTTCACATAGCAAATTTTGATCACTTTCATTTCCCTCTCTCAACTCCTCCCATAGCTGCCTCCCCAACCAAGGAAAGACTGTGTCCTTTTTTAAAAATAAAGCCCATTAAATCCAATTTATGTTGCTCAAATGTTCTTAGGTATATAGTCTTCTATTGGACCATAGTAGGCCTACCAGGGGATACACGCATATAGAAAACTCACTGTTCCTCTTCCAGCAACTAATAATTGCCAATATCTCCTTGGCTAGGGGTGGGACTTCATGCCCACTTCCATCCTTATGCTTTGGTCTTGTTTAAGCCATAAATTTTTAAGAGCTTGTCTGCCTTGTGTTATCTAGGATAATTCCAGAAAGCAGGGATCCTTATATTTTAGCATCTAAGTCTTAGGGAGAAGAGTTTGGAATAATTGTTGTCACAATTATAAACTCTCGTTTCTGCAATTCTACATTCTAGAATTTTCCCTACAGAAACATTTTCACATGCATGAAATTACAAACATATTATTTTTATTATTTATCATGTCATTGTTGATGATAGGAAAACACTGAAAAACTCCAAATAGTTCTCCAATGAGACTGGGTAAAAAAAAAAAATGAGGTTATGCCATGTAAGTTTAGTAAAGATAAAGAAGCATTTCAGGCACTGGTAGCAAAAGATCTTCACAATATGGTGTGTCATGAGTAAACAGGGGCATGGCGACCAATATGCTACCATTTCTGTAAACTGAGGATGGAATGGGTGAAAACGTTTTATTATTACCCATATACGTGTGTAGGCACTGCAGCAGACACAAAAACACACTAGTACCAACACAACAATGATCACCAGCTGCAGGGTTTGGGGCTGGATGCTGAGCATTATGAGGAAAAGGGGCAGTAACAGTTAAGTAACTTGGTGCTAGATACCATTTTCCATGCCTTTAGTTCTGAGACGTGTGCTTTTAGTTCTTTTTTTATTTTTATTTATTTATTTATTTATTTATTTATTTATTTATTTATTTATTTATTTAAGGTTTCTGTCTCTTCCCCACCGCCGCCTCCCATTTCCCTCCCCCTCCCCCAATCAAGTCCCTCTCCCTCTTCAGCCCAAAGAGCCATCAGGGTTCCCTGCCCTGTGGGAAGTCCAAGGACCACCCACCTCCATCCAGGTCTAGTAAGAGGGTAGGGAGGATAAGAGCAAACTGCTGGCTCCGGCATGAAAGAACCACTGCACTCACAAAGTCCTAGCGGCAGCGATTGCCTGTACAAGAGCCAAACAAGACCAAGACTGTCAACATTCTAGCATGGAGGAAGAAGAGGTTCCCAAGCTCCTACTCTTAACTGAAGAACTCTGATCACTTGGTTTCTGAGGGTGGGGAGAGTCAATTTTCTTTAAGGGTATACTTCCTGATAGGCCAACCCTGCACTACCAGATGGTTCAGGAGTATATGGACAGTGCAAATTCAGAGTCATGGAGTTATTTAAAATAAGAAGAAAAAGACAACATGAAGTGGCAGGGTACATAGGAAAGTGGGGTGGTCCTGGGAAGATTCAGGGGAGGAGTAAGAAATGGATAAGATCAAAATATAACGAATTAATAAAATCTGTTTCTACAGATACACATAAAATCTAAAAGAAGTCAAGGAAGAAGGCTCTGTTGATCAAGACTCAGATTCATCTGCCATGGTGAAATATAAAGTAAGTAGGAAAATCTTCTGATTTTCTACTCTTTGTATGTTGTATTAGTAGTGACAAAATGTCAGACGGAGGGAAAATCCTTTGATTTGTGCAAAGATAGTTTGCATTCCATTTATGTGTACACATAGATGAAAATTTTTTCACATAGCAAGTATTTTCCTAACACATCAATCTCCCTGTGCATATTTTATGTTTTATGACTCGATGATCACAAACCCCTTCCATACTTTTTCATAATGCATAGTTTATTTATATTGTATGTGAAAAATTTAACTTTCAAAAGTACATTAAAATATCCACATGTTTATTTTTATTGATTCTTTGGGAATAGTGAGCTAAAATAAACCCTTTCACCTCAAAATAAATAAATTTAAAAAATAAAAAAGTAAAATAGGTTTTAAAATGCTAAGTATATAAGCAAAATGTAATAAAACTCTAGTTATTGAGAATTATGTGGAGTGCATGTTTTTCAATGCAGAATGTTCTATATTAATAAAGTATTAGAAACTTTATATTTTGTAACAAATCGGCTTGATTGACTTTGATGTAGGTCTGAGGAACCAATTATCTAAGGGACAGGGCTGTAGAGATGGCTCAACAATTAAAATGTGCTTGCCACTAAGCCCGAGAACTGAGTTTGATCCCCAGGACCTACACGGCCAAAGAGGGAACTGCCTCCCACAAGGTGGTCTCTAATCTCCTGCATGTGTACCAGGCTGTACATGTACCCCTAAATTAATAATAATAATAATGGTTATTATTAATAATAAAAGGGACACAGAGTCACAGACTGCAGTCACACAACTATTTTATTGACTATTGGATGCATGCATCTGTCCAGTTCATAAATTATGTTTTACTGTGTTAAGAAATAAGAGTAACTACCTATCTTCTACTACTTTGAACATCCAGTTCTCTACACTGGATTTGAGTTACTGTCACAGAGAGCACACAGGATAAGATAGTAGCTTTGGAAGCATTTCTAGAGAACTCCGAATTCAATCACAGGGCACACTTTGTACAGAGCGAGTTTCACACGGCCATACAGTTACACACATGGCAAAGGCGAAAGCATCTGAGTCAGTCATGTTCATATTGTGAATTTCTTCTACAGAATTCATCAGTCCAAAGAGTCTAGAAAAGCCAAAAAGCCAAGCTATGACATTATTTACACTGAGTACCATACCTGGAACTCGTTCTGAGTTATTTAACACAGAGTATATTTTTCAATGCAATAAATATTTATGGCTAATATTAACAAGTACAACTGTAATTTACAAAACATGTGCCTAGTATTTAAAACAAAACATAAAATGACACTAAAGAGGCGTGTGTCGTGTGGTTTCACAACTCACTGGAGTGTGTCATCTCAAACGCTGTTGTCTCGAATGCAAGAAAGGTCATGTACAGATCAGTAAAGCTCAGCATACAGAACAGAATATCGTTTAGGGAACACACTTTTCCTTTGTCATTGTTATAGTCATAGCTAAAGCCAACACAAAGAAAATCTTGAATACACAAGAGGCCCAGATTATACAATGTGTCTTAAATATCAAGGCCCTGAATTATACCAAAAATTTCAAGCTTACCTGGGAGTTAATGAAGTCTTGAATGTATGAAGTTTTATCATCCATTAAAATTATTCTCTTAAGAAACCATAAAGTTATTAGAGTCTCTGTGTTCTATTACTCTGGGAGTGAATTTTGGAAAATATAAATCTTATCTCTTAGAAATGTAAAAACTCAGAGAGGGCAGAGACAGTGAATGGGATCTGGGTTTCTAACAGGCATCCAGACAACCTATTCCTTATTTGAGTTTTTGCTCAAGTCCCTTAGTCCAAGAAATAGTTTTTCTATTAGAGGCCATTCCTGTTGTAGCCTGGCTCCCCAGGCTCCAGGAAACCATTCATTGTCATATTTATTTAGTAAGGAAGATGGGGGATGAGTAAGTGGCTCTGCCTCATTCTTGATACCCTTTCTCCAATGAATCCTGACCACACAGAGTTAATTGTTCGGACTTGGGTCCTCTTCTTTGACTTTGTCCATTGCTGAGTTATTTGTCGTTGATTTGATTTTTTTGGTTGTTTTGTGACAAAGTATCACTATGTAGCCCTGGCTGTCCTGGAACTTGTAATAATTCTTGTGCCTCAGCCTCTTGAGTGCTGGGATTACAAGCCTGTGTCCCCAAGCAGCCTGTTGGGTAGGTTTTTCAGCTAGCCACAGAAGCATGTGGGTCCTTGCAACTAATCTGTGTCTCTGGGTTGGGATGAAGGTATAAGCTAAGGGACTTCCCTGATCAACCAGTTTGTACTGCATCCCTGCCTTGGTCTTCAATGAGTCCTTTGCCTGATCCCTTTTCATTCTCTCACTAGGTCAGGCCTTTGGGTAACATCTAGAGTAGCTTTGTATTAAGTCCTAGGAGCGCCATTATAACACTTCCTTATAACAGGGGAAGTTATTACCGCTTCTATACAGACAACAATAACCCTATTAACTCCCTTGTGCCAAAGTAAGGAGTCTCTTTCTAGGGTTATCAAAACGTCCTGGAAACTGGGGAAGTAATGACTGTCATTTTCACAGAATGAGCCACAGACTCGTTCAGAATGGTTAATTCAGATCAGAGAAAAGTGAAATCACATTAAATTGCAGTGGATGAAACAGCCTTTTCCTTTTCGTGGGTCAAATGTGGTTTGATTTTGACAGCTCATGCTTCAGTCCCATGATTCCATGGACCTTTTAATTCAGTGCTAGACGGTCACAAGTAAGTGACTTTAATACTTCTAAATTCCCATACTAAAGGATGTAAACGGGCTTTTCGGTCAGTGGGAAACACGTTGATTTGATGAGGTATTGAGTGTGAGAATACTTTTTAGACCATGAACATGAGGTAAATGCAATATTCTTTTGAATTAATCATGGACTGTAATCATCTAACCCAAGGTTCCTACAGTGAATACATGTGCAACCTTGAAACTTTAAGAAAATATTTCAACTCCATTGAGTACATTTCTCACATGAGGTTTCATAAAAGGCAAGTTTGTTCTTCGTGTGCTATTTGTTGAGTGCTCTATAATATATGTTCTCCTGGAGCATATGCTTGCTCCTCCTTTGCCTAACAAAGGATGTCTTTGAAGGCCCAAATTATAATATTTCAAACCTTCTTTTTATTACCTTTGTTTATCTATGTGTGTGGGGGGAGGGGTGGTTGTGTGGAGGGCCCCTGCATGTGCCATGGTGCACGTGTGGAGGTCAGAAGACAACTTGCAGGATAGTTCTTGCCTTCAGCCACATGGGCTCTGGAGGTAGAATTCAGCACGTCTGACTCAGCAGTAAGTGCCTTTACCAGTTGCGCTGTCTCACTGGCCTTGAAGGCCGAAGTCACAGCAAGAGTGGAGCAGTGTTGAAGTTGTTGTGTCTGTTCTGTGGGAGAGGTGTGGCTGGGAGGAATAGCCGTGTAGACTCAGAGTTTAGGGTGGTGCGGTTTCACTGAATAGCATGTGTGTGTGCGCGCACACACATGCACAGACGCAGAGAGAGAGAGAGAGAGAGAGAGAGAGAGAGAGAGAGAGAGAGAGAAGACAGATGCAGAGAGCCAGAGAGATCTGTCCCGTAAAGTAAGGCATTCTTCCTTCTTTTCAGCTGTTAGCTCATTCCCCGAAAATGGGGCCAAAGTTACAGGAATTTTGTGAAATATGCTCTGCCCCTCCTTGAACCCCAGGGTGAATTCTAATCCTTTCTCTCACAACCTCTCCCTCCTAGTACGGATGTGAAGAGAGCCAATGGCAAGAAAGTGCACATCACCCCCCCCCCCCACACACACACCTTAAAAAAAAACCCCATGATTTGTTCATTCAATCCTCATACAGTCAGGCCCTCAGGGCAATTGTTTCTATCCAGCTTCTGAGGAAAGTGACTTAGCCGCCACCTTTTAGCCCACAGGTGAGGATGCCATTCCCCACATCATTCTCTAAACAAAGATAATCTCCTTTGCTAGAGGCCAGCTGACACAGGATGAGGCTCAGAAACCAATAACCAACTGCTCCTCTTGGCGGAAACATGAACTTTACAACCCGGGTTCTCCCACATCTCACAGTCTAGTTCATTTACTTGTGCTCAGTGTGCACTTTCCTACCAGGATGAGACATGGCTTCGTCTGTAGCAGCTTCTAAATAGCTTCCCTACGGGCTCTTCAGCCTCTAAGTTGAAGAACCAAATTATTAGTGGGGCAAAGAGGCTTTGCTAATGAGGCAGAAAGCTCGATTCAGTCGGGAAGGGAGAGCAGCCAGAAGTGGGCTGAGCCATGCCCATTTGTGGGGATCATAAAATCACCGGCAGGGAGGGGCCTTGTCTGCACTAAGCAGGGAGGATCATCTTGCTGTAGACTATCGCTCCCAATGGCAGCTGTACCTTCCCTGCCAGCAGCAGCCCTTGGTGGGGAGACTGCTTTGTTTATTGCTTAATCTATCACTGTTGAGCTGCCTGCCTTGGGGAGGCTCAATTTAAGATAGATTGAAAGGTAGTATCTGTCAATTGAATAAACACAGATGGGTTTCCACAGCAAAAATTGATTTTTTTTCCTTCGCCAAAGACATAAGGGCTAAACGTGATTATCTTTGGAAGCCAGGCATGAAATGGCTCAGCTCCAGTCCCAATGTGTTCTGTCCTGGCACAGAAGGGACACTACATGGGTCTCAGGTTTCTCGTATGATTTTAGGTTCTTGATTTTAAAATATAACTTGAATGTAGTTAAAGAAAGAATGGACCAATGAAGTCTTTGCTAATAAGAAGGTCTGGTTCGACCCATTGTTTAATTCACCCTATGGTTTATCACTTTGGGTCATCGGCTGCCAAAACTCCCCCCAACTCTTTCATTTACAAGCCACAAGGAAATAACAAGATTCCTTAGAACAGTCAGCAATAACCAGGCCTTGATCTTCTCACTGTTTGTCTAGTGGCTAATGAAGAGACGCACAATCTGCACCTCCTGGTAACTGAAGGAGACAGGAGGCTGAAACCTGTCCCGGGAACATCTCTAGAAGCAGGTCTATCAGAGAAGCTAAAACTACAATTCCAAATTCCATATGCCAGAATTCTAGCCATCCCGGAACGCTGTCTATGTTAACAACTATCTAGACACAAAGCCACTTATGCTCATGGGATTTGAAGGGTTGAGGCAAAGGCAAATTGTGACCCAGGATTTTGATAGAGCAGGTGTATGAAAGCTAAAGAAGAGCAAAGAGCAAGAGTTCCCTTTGAATGGGGAGAAGACTGAGCCATACTTTTTTTTTTTTTTTAATGTAGCTTTCAGCTCTAATTCTAACCCTGTAAGCTCATGGAGCTTTCCTAATGTGAGTGATGCCAAAAAGCCTCCAGGTAGCAGAACAACCTAGCTTCTTTCATCCCACCCATGTACCCGGGGGCATGGAAGAGTGGGTAAGGGGTCTCCAGTGACTTCTGGTCATAGAAGAAAGAGAAGTGTACTAACTGTAAGGAGATGGGCCACATGGATGCACACTCAAGACAGAACTGGAGGGGATGAAAAGACACGGGGGGGTCTTAGCAATAGAAGGGACTTTGCTCTGTCTTCTCATTTTAAACATGAAATGGGAGCCTAGAGGAGCGAAAACAGATAACCAAGTCATATAGCTAGAGGTGATGTTGGGATAGCAAGTCTTCTTGATTTTTTTTTAACCTCTGCTGTCTGTCTCGCTTTTCAAACAGTGCAGTGTAATGAAGGACTACCAGGAAAGCTTGTGTTTATAGTACATAAAAGCCCAGAGAAGGCGGGAATGAAGAGATTTTGTTCCAGCTGGTACAATTGTAAGCAGCACAGATCCTTACACTGTCTTGGGTCTAATGCCTAAAGTTCCACAGCCAGCCAGTACTTCCCCGCATCAACCGACAGAAAGCTTTTTATATGTGCTATGTGCTTACTGTTTATATCTCACCCAGGCAGAGAAAGCTTGAAATAAAATTGCCTTAGGATTTAAGGGATACACATTAAGAAACACTTGTACAACTTGGATTTAGAGTCAAGTGAGTCTGCATATTCACAGTCTGTCAGAATTGGCCCTTCTTTAAGTTCAGAAAAAGTCAAAGAAGGATTTCTCAAGTAAGATAGTCCAAACTTTACAGGGTGCTGCTTTCTATGCATTTAGAGAGAGATGGAGCCACCGGTCCAGTCTTTATCTGCATGTGGGCTGTGGGCTATTTCATACACAGTCTTTTAAAATAGCAACAAATATGTACCTTTTTTGGTTGGGTCAAAAATTTAAGCTTTCTGTGACTGTTTTTTAGACATGTTCAGACACAAATTCATGTTAATAAAACTACATTAATTTCCTCCACACATTTTAGGGGAACTATACAGCCAATATAAACATGATTTTACTTCTCTACAGTTATGATCTTCCTCGTATTGAAACTCCTGCTTCACCATAGCAAACACAATTAAACCTAAGTAAAGGTACTGGATTCAAAACATGTACACCAAGAATAAATGCCATCCTTTATACATTTATAAATAGTTGTTACTTGGATAAAATGAACATTTTCCCTGTAAAAAGATTTCACCTAAATGGCAGAATGACACTACAATCGCCCAAATTGGGTTAACAACAATCCGAATTCCTATGAAACAAGAAGTCAGAACATAAACTGTTGCTCTATATCCATATATGGACCCATGTGTTTGGTTGTATTGTGCCTTACAATTTATATTGGGTGTTTCTCCTATGTCCTCAGCAACATCTTTTTAAAAGTCAATATTTAGAGGTTTGTTTTATATTACACTGGCTTCCAATGTTATTAATGAAGTCCATTCCTCATACATGGGACTCTTTTTTGGAGTTGGCTTCTTATTTTAGGAATGTAAATTAAAGTTGTCCCTTGGTTTACATATTATAGATATTTCTGGAAAAAAAGAGTCAAGCCGTGTTTTGAAAGCAATCAGCTTCTGTTTAAATAAAATCTTTCACAGAGTAGATATTCAGTGTGTGGTTTCTCGGCTCTCTTTGCTCATACAATTCCTATGACTTAATTGACCATACTTGCATTGCAGGACTTGGTGCTTTGAATAATAATTTCCAATTTGTTCCTTCTTTTTTAAAGGAAAATTTGATCGCCATCAGAAAAAGCCCTCCCAGGCTGAAATGGAAAAGGAAGCCTACTGGCTTACTTTGAGATACAATACTAGTTGATGCATTTGGTCATCTCTTCTACCCATCTGCATCACTCAGCCTCCTGAAGGGTCTTCAGAAGGTCCAGAGATAACAACCGATTCCGGGGCTTCCAGCCATCCATAAAACAAAATCTGGAGTCCCTTAGGAGGCAAGGTTGAAGGGTTAGTCTAGACGTACCCCTCATGACAGATGTTTCCGTTGATGAGGCTGAAGGTGGCCGAGGGGTTGGTGCTCTTGAAGGAGGTCATGCAGGTGGTACTTCTGCCAGTGCTGTGGGAGCGATTCATCAGGCCAGGCTGGCAGCAGAGGAGCTGAGTGTTGAACTGCTTCCTGAAGCTCTTGCTCAGTAGATAGAGGGCGAAGGGGTTCACACAGGAGTTGGTGAAGGCTAGGAGGCGGGCACAGATGCTGGTGACAAAGTGGAGCATGGACGTGTCCACCTCAGAGTAGTGGTAGGAGCGGTACAGGTAGATGACATGATTGGGGAGCCAGCAGAAGGCAAAGAGGCCCACAAACACCAGTACTGTCTTGGCAAGTCGCTTCCGGGATTCGATCTGAGCAGAGAAAGAGGCAGAGGGGGTGCAGTGTTAGAGGGATGAAGACAAACGGGGACAGGGAAATGGATGAGGGAGCAGAGCTACCAGAAAGAGTTCAATTGGAGATGAATATAATGAGGCGGAGGAGGGGGGGACTAAATCAGAAACAGAGATTGATAAGGCAGGAAGCAGAAACACGTGAGGTAAAATAGTTACATCATACTGCTGAGACCAGATCTTGAAATAAAGTTGATTACATGCTTGAATGGATTGCACAATGAAATGCTAGTAAATGCCCTCTTTTCCCTCCAGAGAGCATTGGGGCAGTTTATCAGCCATTCGACTTCATGCCTTTCTTTACTCTACAGTTAATTATTTCTTATCCCCTCTGATGCTCAAGACAGCAGCCAGCTTTATTCTTCCTCATTGGCCAAGCTGAGATAAGTCTGTATTATTATTTTTTAACCTCTAGCTATTTCTGGATGACACAGTGAGGAAGGTGATTATTCAAGGCAGAGTGAACATCTCTTTTTGTGCTTAACTACCTTTGTGACTTCAAGGGGGGACTTTTTCCTCACTAAACAATTTGCGGTAGAGTGGGTGTTTGTTTATTAAAGGCCTTTCAAATAGATAGTCAGTTGTACTGACAACTGTTATTTCTCCTTGGTAAGGAACGAACTTTGGAAGGGGAACCGGACTCTATGAATGTGGCTGACGGTGGAGGCTGACGGGGAAGCCAAGGACAATGGTGCTGGGTTTTGATTCTACTGCATGGACTGGCTTTGTGGGAGCCTAGTCTGTTTGGATGCTCACCTTCCTGGACCTGGGGGGAGCAGGGAGGACCTTGGACTTCCCATAGGGTAGGGAACCCTGACTGTTCCTTGGACTGGAGAGGGAGAGGGAGGAAGTAGGGGGAGAGGAGGAAGATGGGAGGAGGGGAGGAGGTGGAAATTTTCAATAAAAAATAAATAAATTAAAAAACAAAAAATGTGTTAATTCTTCGAATAAAGAAAAAAAGAGAAATTGGCTATTCACTTCCATGGAGTTGGGAAGTCTTTTTGTTCATATATATATATATATATATATATATGTGTGTGTGTGTGTGTGTGTGTGTGTGTGTGTTTCATTTTTGTTCATATATATATATGTGTATATATGTGTGTGTATTTTTGTGTGTGTATATATATACACACACACACACACATACATACATATGATCTGCATTTGGGATAGGAAGCAAAAAGAAGTGGCTAGGGCTGGAGAGGTGGCTCGAAAAGGACCTGGGTTAAGTTCCCTGCACACAGGGTGGCTCACAACCACATATTAATCTACTCCTATGGGATTTCATGCCCTCCTCGAACTTCCATGGGTACCATGCACACTCATGGTGCACATACATTTTAGGCAGTCATATACATCAAGTTAAAATACATAAATCAAAAAATTAAAATACTGGCAAAAAGGAAAACCAGAACCCTTAGTTTCTACTTGTCCCTCTAGGATAAAATTTCAGGGCTCTATGGAGATAGAGGGTAGAGTGACCTAGGGGGTTATTCTGCATTCTGGGACTTGTAGCTCTTACACATGCTCTCTTCAACTCTCAATAACCTTACAAAAGAGAAAGTATCACCATTATAACAGTGATAAGAAAACTGAGGCCTCAAAAGGGAAACTCAAATCTGGGTTTGAGTCAATCATTCTGCAAGCCTAGGTATGCATTGCCTAGATTGAGATGGTTTTCATGAAGACGTTGGTGTTCAAGCATGTCATGTCCTTTGACTTTAGTCAGCTCTCTAGCTGTTTTTAGCCAGATTATCTTTTTCCTCACCCAGTCTCATTTTCCTCTCCCTCTGCTTTATCTGTGTGGTCCCTCTCTTCCTGGTCAAACAGCATGATTAAAATTAAAAGATAAATCTATAGAAAGCATTGGAGTCCCTGAAATTATATTTTTTTTCACTGTTCCAGGGGACTGAATCCGGAAGCTTAGAGTATGCTATGCAAGTGCCCTATCACAGAAATAACCCAAAGCCCCTAAAGAGGCTTCACTCACTTCCTAGAATCTCAAAATCAAGTGAGTGGTCACTTACACACCATACTTGTCACTAAGGTTCAGAATTAGTGCAAGAGGCCAAGTACCTAAGGAGGAAAATGAACCGACAGTAAGCACCCACCTGTTTCTTGACATGTATATTGCCTTCCACGGGAAGATTGTAGGCGCTCTGAATCAGATTTCGGGCAATGAAGTAGTAGTAAACAGAGATGATTGACAGTGGGATAATGTAGAAAACCAGAAAGGAAGCCATAGAGTGGATTTTGGGGTGCAGCTCATTAGAGTGTGGGTAGGGGGCACAACTAATGAAGGTTTGGTTGGTATCTTTCACATGGAAGGGATGGAGGTCAGAAAACACAGCCTCTGGGATGGCCAACAGCATCGAGACGATCCAGATCAAGGCAGCTTTGAGACAGATCTTCATCAGGGCATGTGATGCCTGGATATCCATTGGCCGGACAATGGCTTTGTACCTGGGGCAGCAAAAAGGAAACGAATGGTTCTATGTAAATTGTTCAACATCATGATGGATGATCCCACAGCCAGGACCAAGGTGAAGCAAGTTAAGCTGCTGAGGTGCAAAATTTAAGGAAGTACTCACCATTAAGTCATGAAAATATTTACTCTGAATTCTCATAACCCCAAAAGTGAGTGCCTTCTGAAATTGCCTTCTAAAATTTGGCAACCTGATCATGTCCCTTGCCTCATTCTAGCTGGCCTATAATGTATGCCTTGAGAAGTAACATTATGTTCTCTCTCTCCCTCTCTCTCTCTTTCTGTGTGTGTGTGTTTCTCTGTGTGTGTTCTCTTCTCTCTGTGTGTGTTTCTCTGTGTTCTCTCTCTCTCTCTCACACACACACACACATTCCTAAATATATAATACAATGTGCTCAGTAATTTAATGTTACTTGTATGTATATAATTTCTGGACTGAATGTTTGGTATTGAATAACCAATTAGGTGAAGTCTTCCCTGGGGAAAACTATTTCTCCCCCTCTCATCATTCCTTAGATGCCCAAAGTTGTTTTTGTCTAGGCAAGGGTTCCCATGAGATTTTTCCCTTTAAAAATTATATATATTTATTTATTGTGTACAATATTATGTTTCAAAATATATATACATTATACAAAGACTTGAGCTAATTAGAATATGTATTATCTCACATAGTTATCTGGTTTTTGTTTCTATGAAGCCAATTAAAATTGACTCCGATTTTCAAGCATATAATACATTGTTAATAACCGCAGTCACTGTGCCACACAATTCATTGTGACTTGATTTTAAGAGTGCTTCTCAGAAAAGCTGATGTTCCTTTCAGATTTCTTAATAAATTGCAGAAATGAATAACAAAGCAAATTGTTACCTAAAGAGAGACACAGTCTTCATTTTGAATGTTCACATCCATTTCCAGGAACCTGAAGTCATTAAATATTTTCAACATTTCTCTTCTTTCTTTCAAAGATTGAGGAATGAATAGGCCATTGAAAATGCTACAGCCAGAAGGAGGCCTGTAATTAGCAAACTGATCTTCGCTTCACCGTCTTATTCTCTTCCTTCTGCCCTAGCTCTTACTGTTTTGTGAGGTACCTGTACCATTGCTGCCTTGGGTTAAGGACTCTGGGAAGCAGGCACAAGCCTGAAGTCAACGGTCTATTGAGGTGGATAGCTGAGCTGAACCAGCTAATAAACTGTTTACTCAGGTATAGAAGAGATTCTCTTTCTCTTAAACATCTAACCAGAAAATATAGCTAGTTAACGATTGATACTGTAGAGAAAAGATTTTTGCTGTCAAAGAAGTGATCAGAGGAGCCGTGCTTCAACTCTGGAGAAGATAAGAGAGTAGATGGACTGGAAAAAAAAAAAGGATGAAGCAGACATAAGAGGAAACAGAGACAATGTGGCCCTAAGTCACAGAGGGTCCTTCATTTCTGACCTATGAGCTACTTTTGAACATACAACCTCGTGTTATAATTGGAACATTCTGTCATTGCCGTTTTTCTTGAGTTACATTAAGTGGCTTCCATTTTTGTGACCAAAAGAGCCTTATATGAAATGGTCAACTACAATGGCCATTTGAAGCTGCTACCATATTTATTCCCAGGATAGTTTCCTGTCTTAGTTAAGGTTTCTATTTATGTGAAGAAACACCATGACCGCAGCAACTGTTATAAAGGAAATAATTCATTGGGGGCAGCTTGCTAACAGTTACCAAGGTTCAGTCCATTGTCATCATGACAGGGGACATGGAGGCATGCAGGCAGGTGTAGTGTTGGGTTAGTAGCTGAGAGTCCTGTATCTTGCAGGCAACAAGAAGTTGACTGAGACACTTGGAAGTATTCTGAGCATACGTCAAATTTTGCCCCCACAGTGACATACTTCCTCCAGCAAGGTCATATCCACTCCATCAAAGTCATACCTCCTAACAGTGCCACTCCCTATGTGATTATGGGGACCGATTTCCTTCAAACTACCACATTTCTCCTGTATCATTTCCAACCCTTAAAAGAACAAGCCGCCTCTTTGTACTCAAGGAATAGATATGAAAATGCTCAAATCTCCATTTCATCTCTGCTTCCCTCCCTCTTTCTTCATGCTCAGTCCAATCTGCCTACATCTGAATTCGATCCTTACAATTCCTAGTTTGTCATCTTGAATATTTTGCAGACTAATTGATGCATCAAATACTCTCATTCTTCCTCCTAACATAGCTGAATTTTTATAGGGTTATCAGCTCTTCTCATCTTACACTTACTATGCACTGTCTTTAGTTAATTGTTTGTGGTACTGAGTATTGGACCAAGACCTTGTTCATGCAAGCTAGGCAAGCCCTCTATATAGTCCCATATTTCTTTTTGCTTTTCATTTTGAGACAATCCTTGTAAATTGCCTAGGTTTGTCTTGAACATACTCTATAGCCCAGGTAGACCTCACTCTTGCAATTCTTCTGCCTCTGCTTCCTTGAGTAATTTGGATTATGGGCTGCACCAACTGGCCAAACATTAATTTATTGCTTTCTAGTTTTTTATGGGTATGCCTCTTCTACCTGACTTTTTCATCAGTTTCCTCCAGTATGAAGATTCTGACTTCTTTCCATTTCTTTCTATATCATGCAAAATGTCCCAAGTCCCTTGTTCTACATATGCTTAAGTAGGAGCTCAGCAGACACTTGCTATTGGTTGTCAATATATAACTTGCAGGAGAATCTCTTCTTCCTAGGGTCTCACAAATGAGAGAGAGAGAGAAGGGCTTTACTATTACACACTTAGCAATAATCATTCTTCTGTAGATGGGCAAATTCACTGTGCTGATAATACGAGACTCGTGGTAATTCTTTCCCATTTCTGAAAACATCTGTGCTTCATTTTTCTTGTGTCAACATTGGAAAGGGTGAAGGATGGTCTTCACAAAATTAATGTGTCAAAGACTCAAACTGATTTGACTCCTCTGTCCAATATTGGAAACCTTCATCCACAGAAAGGCATGACTTTTACTCAATTGATAAATCAGATGATAGTTTTAGTTCATTATTTTATTCAAATATTTCACCCCTTGTTTGTCTCTAATTATCTACTATAGTCAGTAGAAATTGTCTAACATTAACCCTTTAAAACTCCCAGTACAATCCAAATGCTCACTATACAAGGAAGACTGGCCTAGAAAAAAAAAAAACAAAATGAGCAAAATAGTCTCTGAGGTATGTTTCCTGAAATTAAATTAGAATCCTACAGATAAACTTTGACAAAACCACAAAACCTTATATTTATTTTCCATTGAGAATAGTACCTACAGTCCTCCTTGAAAAAAATGTGAGGCTGCTAATAGCTGATAGTAAGATGCCTATAACCCAGAACATAGAGAAGTGGAATCTTTCAAAAAGTTTTTTCCATACCATATATTCTGATCATACAGTTTCTTCTCCCAACTCCTCCCAGATCCTTGTCTCTCTCCTCTACCCCATCCCTTGGAGCTATTTCTCAGCAAGTAGGTTAGTGGTTCTTGCAGAATATTCAACTCTTTTCTTTTAAATATGGGACATATCACAGTCATTCTTTTCCTATTTCTCCCCAGATTAATGGCTCCAGTGGTTTTTTTTTCATCCTGGGAATCTGAATATACTCTAAATCTTCTGGATTATAACTTAGGCTTGTGATCAAAACAGAATCCCCAGGAAAATGGCTGGATGGAGGGACAGGTTGAGAAAAAAGAAAAAGCCATAAAGGAAGGAAATTAAGGGAGAGTATAGAAGGAAGCAGGAAATAGGAGATGTTGGGTAAATGGAGATGACAGAAGGAATGAGGAGAAGAAAGGACTAAACAGTAGGCTGACTCTTTAATATGGTTCTCTTCTTGTCATGTCATGCACTCGCATTCACCTGGACTTTGCCAATGCACCTCACTGTCCCAAGGAAGCTAGTGTAATAGCGGTGGGTAGTCGAGAGGGAATCAGACACTGTTTTTTTTTTTTTTTTGTTTTGTTTTGTTTTTGTTTTTTTTTTTTTTTTTGAGAATGCTTTAAAGACTAAGCAGGGGCTGTCACTCAGAAAGTGGTAATTTTCACAGTGAAATGCAACTCTGCCATATAAAATGCATGCCTCCCAAGCATGTGCAATGGGGTAGGCACTAGTAGCACAAGGCAGCAGATCCTCAATACTTGCAGAGTTGTTAAAATTGTTTCCCTTGTTTCCCTCTCCAAGGCTTGGTGGAAGTGGTATGAACAAATAAAAGTTGGGCATAGAGTTGAATTCGATCTTTCTTCCCTATTGCAAAGGTATTAAAGAAGATTTTCATTCATATTAAATGAAGGATGATAAACTAAAATGCCTCAAGGTGTTACTTAGCTTCAAATACAGGGCAAAAGCACTACTCGTTGTACTAGTTGGGGATATCACTCGAGAAAGAATAAACAGACATGCACCTTCAATGTATGTGTTTTCCTTTATAAATAATACATGTACCTTAAGAAAATATTCTAAAATTATTGCCCACTAAAAGAAAATGGAAGCTCTTGGAGGAAATGTTTAATTCTATCCTGAAGTAGGAATTGTATAAGATGAACTTCAAATACACTATGGTGACAGGCAGAAAGAAAGTGCTTGAAGGATGAGAGAGTTGTAGTAATGAACATTGAAAACATATTGAAGAGTCTTTTCAGAACAGTGTTAGCAATAAAATTAGAGCAGTGGTAATAGATAACTCAGTGAATTTAAAGCTATTTAAAATCTATGCTGTTTTATTATTTTTATTTTATGTGTATGTGTTTGCTTCTGCTTGAGTTTATGTTCACCATGTGGAGACCAGAAGAGGAAGTCAAATTTCCTGGAGTTGCAGTTACAGGCCATTATCAACTAACCAGCATGAGACCCAACTTGGGTCCTCTGCAAAAACATTACCTGCTCTTAACTCCTGGGCCATCTTTCCTGCCTTTCTTTTACAATTAAATCACAAAAGAAGAGGACCATCTAACAAAGAAAAATATGTTTAGATGATGTCTATTTGTAACCTTCTATACAATCATTGATTCTGTTGAAAACAATGAAACCATTGAGTCTAGAGGTTTGGGAGTAATAAGACATTCACACAATGTGCTCACTAAAGATCACTACTTGGTTACAAATTGGAAAATACACTTTTATGATAGAAGGATCTAGAAGTTACCCCCTAACATATCAAATGCAAGGGAAATTTTTCCTTTAAACAGTACATGTTGTAACTGATCTGGAAATTTTCTTCCTGCTGGCCAGTTTTCTAGTGCAAGAATCTGATGCAAAGGCCACTTTGGGGTACGGTGGGGAAATTCATCATTATATACCCAAGAGTGAACCCTGCATGCTACAATACCAACTCTCAGACATGATGTGCCCACTCGTGCAATAGTGGAATAATTGTCATAAAGGTAACCAACCTCTTTAGGATTGGGTTTGAGATCTGAACCGCAGGAAGAATTCATGCCTAGTACTATAAACCTGCTCAAAATTTCATGGTTGGAAAGGTCATAAATTCTAGAGAACTTACTACTGTTGTTTTGCAAGATAGATGGGTCAAAATCCCTCCTAAATATTTATGTTTGAGACCAGAGAGGTAAATAGCTCTGCAATTAAGAGCACTTGTTGCTCTTGTCAAGGACCAGTGGTGGTCTCTGTGGTTTTGGAGCCTGTCCTGGAACTAGCTCTTGGGAGAGAGTGCTGCAAAATGCTGTCTTCTGGATACAAGATTGCTGTTTTTCTCATGAACTCAGAGCAGTGGTGGTGATCTGCACAAGATCAAACCAGTTAACATTATAGCATGACTGGGGAGGAGGTCATGAAGCCACACCCTAGTTGCAGAGTTATTGACTGTTGGTGGCAACTGGTTGGTTTCTCATTCTTCATTGGAAAGTCTTAGGCTCATGCACACATGGGAAGCACTGATTCAACTTGGCTGGGTTATTTTTAAAAAAGAAGAAGAAGAAGAAGAAGAAGAAGAAGAAGAAGAAGAAGAAGAAGAAGAAGAAGAAGAAGAAGAAGAAGAAGAAGAAGAAGAGACAGAAGTGGGAGGAAGATGTTTTGGAGAGGGCCCAAAGGGAGTTGGGGGGAAGCTGGGGGTGGAGACAATCAAGATGCACTATATACATGTATGGAATTGCCAAATAGCAAATACAAAATATTTAAAAAATATCAGTGTTAGGGTTGGAGAGATGGCTCAGTGGTTAAGAACACTGACTCCTCTCTCAGAGGACCCAGGTTCAAGTCCCAGCATTCACATGCCTAACAGCCATAGCAAAATGCCAATGCACATTTGAAAACAAAGCTGGATGGTGGTAGCGCTCTCTTTTAATCCAAGCATTCAGCAGGCAGAGGCAAGCAGATCCCTGTGAGTTCGAGGCCAGCCTCATGTATAGAGCTAGTTCCAAGACAGCCAAGACTGAAAAAGAAAATCAATATTATTGCTATTAAAGAAATTGAGAGTAAAGAAAACGGAAGATTCTACATGGAATGTGCTGGAAGAGGTATAATGCATGTAATACATGTAATGCATAAGCCTTTAATTTGGTCCATAATTATAAAAAAGAAGATATAAAAGATTTTTAGAGGACAATAAGGGAAATTTGATTATGGGCTAAATATTATATATTGTTAAAATTATCATTAAGTTCTCTCAATATGATAATGGTATACAGAAGTGTGTGCTGGCTAATTTTATGTCAACTTGACACACAAACTAGAGTTACTTGAAAGGAGGGAGCCTCAGTTGAGAAAAATACTTTCATGACACCCAGCTGTAAGGCATTTTCTTAATTAGTGATCAATGGGGGAGGGTCAAGCCCATCATGGGTAGTTCCATTCCTGAGCTGGTGGTTCTGGGTTCTATAAGAAAGCAGGCTGAGCAAGTCAGGGGGAGCAAATCAAGGAGCAACACTCTTCCATGGCCTCTGCATCAGCTCCTGCCTCCAGGTTCCTGCCCTGTTTGAGTTCCTGTCCTGACTTCCTTCAATAGTGAACAGCAATATGGAATAGAAGCCAAATAAACTCATTTCTCCCCAAATGGCTTTTTGGTCATGGTAGATTGTCACAGCAATAGAAACACTAAGACAAAGAGTGTCCTTATTCTAAGAAAAAACACTCAAGTATATAGGGATTTACTTTTCAAAGCTCAACATAGAACACAGCAAGCAAACATAAACACAAACATTTACACCCATACATACTACATTGTAAAGGCAAATTGAGGAAATGTTTTTTATTGGATGTAAGTAGGTATTCTAAATACATATTTTTAAAAGATAAGCTAACAGTAGACTAAAGGTAAAATAATGTGTAGTGGTTTGAATTAGGATGAACCCCATAGACTCTCACATTTGAATGCTTGTTCTCCATTTGGAACTATTTTGGAAGGATTAGGAGGTGTGACCTTTTTGAGGAGGTGTGTCACTGCAGGCAAGCTTTGAGGTTTCAAATGCCTACACCATTCCCAATTAGTTCTCTCTCTGTCTCTCTTTCTTTCCCCTCTTCCTGTCTCCATCTTCATCTCCCTCTTTCACTTTCCTCTCTGTCCCCCCTCTCTGCTGTGGTTATTGTCCTAACATATAAGTTCTTAGCTACTGCTCGAGCACCATGCCTGCCTACCTGTCTGTTGCCATGCTTCCTGCCATGATGTTCAAGGACTAACCCTCTGAAGCT
This sequence comes from Alexandromys fortis, assembly GCF_014885135.2. Lineage (NCBI taxonomy): Eukaryota > Metazoa > Chordata > Mammalia > Rodentia > Cricetidae > Alexandromys > Alexandromys fortis. The sequence continues at coordinate 2,327,762 of NW_026067999.1, forward strand.
GTAAACCCAATAACTCTTTCTTCTATAAGTTGTCTTGGCCATAATATTTATTCTCAGTAATAGAAAATTAACTAAGACATAATGCCATATATTTTGCTTAATGCCATTAAAGGTAAAAGCCTTTGCCCTGTCAACAACATTATTAAATTTTAATTGAAATGTGACTGAATGTGTCTATCAGCTCAGGACCTACACCAAGAGCAAGAGATATATCTTCCTGGCTACAGTCACATTGTTCTCTTGGGTTTGGAATTTTAATATTGTCTACAACCTGTGAGGTTCTGTTGTGTTCTCTTCTGTTTCATCAGGACTATTTTTAAGCCACTTGTTCATTGAGGGAGGCCAGTTTAATTAAAACTAGATTACATACAAATACACATCAGTCCAGAGTGGCTGGCTGTGAGCTGAGCCACAGGGAAGAATGAGGCTGCCATTGGGTGGGGGCACCACTTCTGCTGCCTGGTGAAAGATGGTAATGGATCCTGTGGTAGAGTGGTCAGGGAGTGAGCTTCAGTTTAGACCCTAATGTTTAATTCATCCTTACATTTAAATAGAAGCCTATATAAATAGGTTTGATACTTTCCTTTATTACCCATTATCTAGGTCTCAACTCTCTCTCCAAATGGGTGATCTCCTCTTTGGGGTCCACTGTCCCATAGGAAAGTTTCCAGATGATATAGCTAAGGTTTTAGTGGAATTCCTAGAAATCTTCAACAGAGAACTTCCTTCTTTGGGAGGAAGCAAACTTTAAAGCTAGGCCAAGGGAGTGAGTCATGACCCATGCTGTGAAACGTAATTGGACTTCCTCAAAGAGACCAAAATGTAATTGGTTTTCCTCAAAGAGATCAAAAAAAAAATAGTCTATGTAGGCAGAGTCCTTCCACGCCCAAGACAATTCTAAAGTTTTTTTTATCTGGGTGCTGCAATTTCTCCACCATATCCTCTCCCAATAGACACCCTGTATCTCCTGGAGAGCATAGCCAGCTTTGGGGAGGAGAGAAAATGTCGCTTATTTGTTCCATAGTACAATGAATGTCATTGTGTTCAGCTTCCACTAAGGAAAGAACACTATTTCCCAAAGAAGGATTTTAAAATTCCCCCACCAGGTTAAGAGTTAACAGGCAGCAATATTTCCACATATTTCCTTTCTTCTTCAAAGTCTCACTTTGCAGCCACCATGTGGGAATTTCTTTTGTGTGTCTCTATGTTTATATGTGTATCTTTATTTGTGTACATGTGTGTATGTTTATCTGTGTATGCACCTGATGAAGGCCAGAGATAGATGCACGTATCTTCTTCACTTTTCCACCTCAGTTTTTTTGAGACAGGATCTCTCACTAAACCTGGAGCTCACTAATAGAGAAACTGACTGAAAGCCCTGGGACTCCTCCTGTCTTTGCTTCTCTAAGTGGTGGGATTACAGGTGCAGGAACCCGTGCTTGGGGTCTTTCATGTGGGTGCTGGGGATTTGACTAAGATTGAGCTGTCTCCCCAGGCATTGCTCATTTGTGTGGATTTCTGAAGACTAAAACATCCATCTATGGGTTTTAATAAGCTTGACGCAGTAACGAATCACCAGCACCGGAACAGCTGGAGCTCCGGCACTTGTGCTCGCACTGACGGTGCTATGTTTTGATTAAATGATCATGGTTTGTCCTCATAGCAATCCCGTAGGGTAGACACCAATATTACTGTTCTTTAACAGATGAGTAAACTGGGCTTCGGTACCTTTTCCAAGACCACCAATGTTAAACATTAGCGACAAAGTTTGAGCCTATTCATCATCGTGAGAGCTTCCTAATCTGATGGTCCTGCAGTTGATCACGAAACCTGGTATTCCTGATATACTAAAAAACACGCACACACATGCACATACACCCCCAATACACAGAGAGAGAGAGAGGGGGGGGAGCGAGAGCGAGAGCGAGAGCGAGAGCGAGAGAGAGAGAGAGAGAGAGAGAGAGAGAGAGAGAGAGAGAGAGACCCCGGGTCCTAAAAGGGTCATCTGAATGAGACCCTGGAGCTGAGGTTTAAAAAGAAAAAAAAAAAGTATTGGCATCAATGAAGAAGCAGAAGCCTACAGGCTAGCAGCTGGGATCATGCCAGGAATATTTCAGAGAGAAAGCTAGTGATTCTGGGAGATGAGATTGGATGTGTAGCTCAGTTGTTGAGCACTTTGCGCAGCACGTGCGAGGCTTTGAGTTCAATCCTCAGTACCATAAAACAACAGCCACAGAGCCCTCTGAGTCTAGGATATGAGAGCTGTGAAACTCTTAGGGGTAAAGTGAGAAGAGAGAGGTAATCAGTTGTTGGACATCTTTCTCATAAGGAATTGGGCACGAGTTGAACCTGAAGTCAAAAATGAGTTTCATCAAGATGATCTAATTACAGAGTTCAATGCTAATCTCATAAGGAAGCTTTTGAGAAGGGATATAAGCAGGCTGAAAGATCGCCCTTGCCCTCAGGTATGTTTAAAATGACAAAGGAAAGCAGTAACCCAGTTAAACTTCAGTAGGCATGCAAGGATCTTGGCACAAGCAGTTCATAGCCCATTCTTCAAAAACTTTATGGAGGGAAGAACATATATTTAGATCTCGTTACACCTTTTCAGCAATTTATGAGCCTCAGAGTTAGAAGACCATTTCCAGATTCCATTTTCACACTGAAGTCAGACATAGTGAAGTCACTCTACCTTACAGCCTAGAAAATCACTGAAAATGGAGAAATGAGACAAGCCCCAAAGACAAGGTTCACTCACAGCCTGGGATAGAATGTATCGTTGGCTGGGGTCATAGACTGTCTTCAAAGCTGCTCATTCATCTCAAACAGACTCAGATGTAAAGATTTAAATGAAGTAAGGAGAAGTTACCAGAAAGTCCAGGAGAGTGTGGAAAGCAAGACAGAGAAGGAGGAAGAGCAAGGGAATCCATAAGAGCCTCGGGAGCACATTACAGAACAGTACCAGCCAAGGACAAAGTGACAGCATTTACCCACCTGTCCCTAGCCCTCTTTGGCTGAGACTTGTTGAAGGTTGTTAATTCTGGGATGGCCTCAGCCTGTCCCGAACCTTCCTTGGGCACAATGTTTGCCCTTGATCTCTGAAAGGAAGCCCAAGTCTCCCAGGGAACACCAGGGGGATACAACCACCACCTGCAACAGAAATTCTTTTCCTGCTCCATTTAGTTTATTCAACATATATGTAAACTTTAAAACATTGGAGACTGTGTTTGGTTTTAAGTATATTTCACATTACTGGGGCCAAAAATAGAATTTTTAAATTACCCTGACAAAGTATGTTACAATTTTTTCCAAAACAAGATGCATTGAAATTCAAAAATACCATCATGGCATATGACTCATTCTGTCGAATTACAAAAGTTCAAAAGCAGCATATTTAAATAAACTTTGGTGAGAAGTTTGAGAAGTAGTAAGATGGGTGGCTCAGCTCAGTAACTTACTGAGTTCTCCAGCTTAGGTTGGCATTGGCGGTGTTGGGGAGGGCTTATTGTGTAAGGAAGGAGCTGGGGGCAAGGAGAGAGGCAGAGTGGGGCTTGGGGACCCGAGACTCTACTTTCACCATTAACAATTTACCATGATTCTCTTTTGACTGTTTTGTTATTTAATGAAAACTCACATTGCATGTACTGTATACCTGGCACACTTCTCGATGGCTTTCAAGAATTAACTTAAGAAAGAGATAGATGGACACTAAATGATAAAAAGGTCTTTAATTCAAATTTTACTATATAAGAGATGTATAGCTCTTGAAATGTTTTCTGTCATTAAATTCTAAATCTCACTTTAATGCAGTTATGCCCATACCTATTAGCATCCTCCGTTAAATGCCTTTGGAACTCTTGCTTGAGGAAAAAAAGCCTAATATTCTATGAAATACTTTTCAATAGTTACTCTTACCTTTATAAGATCCTTATTGTGGTATAATGTTGTCAGTACTATTTATCATTTCTCTCTGCCCTTCACATTCTTTCTCTCCCCTCTCTCTTTTCTACCTCTATTCTTTCTTTTCTCTCACTCTCTTGCCTTTTCACCCCTCATTCTCTCTTACACAAATGGAAAAACTAGAATCTGAACAGAGGCTATCTGGCTCCTGAGTCCAGGCTTAGAGCAGAGATTTTAGAGGCCCCGTTTCCTTTATCTGTGAAACCTTGGGTTCTACTTCCAATCTCTCTCTCTCTCTCTCTCTCTCTCTCTCTCTCTCTCTCTCTGTGTGTGTGTGTGTGTGTGTGTGTGTGTGTGTGTCTTTCTCTGTCTCTCTCTCTCACACACACACACACAAACACACACACACACAGAGAGAGAGAGAGAGAGAGAGAGAGAGAGAGAGAGAGAGAGAGAGAAAACAAGAACCAAGTGACATAGTTACCTTAAGTCAGTAAAGATATCAACAAGGAAGGTGAATGAGAGGTAGTTAGCACAGTGCATGAGTCCTAAGAGTACCTCATGAAGAGAGAGAGAGAGAGAGAGAGAGAGAGAGAGAGAGAGAGAGAGAGAGAGAGAGAGGAGAGAATTCTACAAACAAAACAAGAATTACTAAGCAGTCTTATATGTGATGTTTTGATATAATTCTTCCCGATTACTTTTTTTGGTTGTTTTTACAGGATTAAAATTAGAATTTTTGTGTCTTTTAACATCAGTCTGTCATATAAACATTTTGTGATATCGCACAGATGCCCCTCTAGACATCAGGCTGTACCCTGCCAATGCTAGCAAGCCTCTTTGGCCACTGTTTTTTCAAGGAAGTCTGGTGATCTCTAGAGAACAGAGTGTCTTCTTTCTCATGTCTCTGCCAATTAGCTCAAATGAAGCAAAGCACTCCCAGCTACCCAGAAAGGAGCGTGTCTGGTAACATAGAAGAATATTTAAGTATCTATTTTTTGCAGGTTCCTATACTAAGAACTAGCTAATGTGAATGAATCCATAAGCTTGGACATGAAGTGACTTTCTTTTTTGCATACTCCATTCTGGAAATGAAGGACGATGATTCCGGCTGGGACGATGACTCAGTGGTTAAGAGCACACACATGCAGTCCTTCCAGTTCCCAGCACCCATGTTTGGAGGCTCACACCATATGTAACTCCACTTAAGGAAACAGGTTTGAGATGTTCAAGTGGCTCAGTTCTCTCCTGCCATGTGATTAGCTCAAGAGTCCTCTCAAGGGCTCCCTCAACATTGCTCTGAACACCTTACAGACTCCAAATTCTTTCCCATTCTCTGGCCATTTCAAGTCTTCAAAATTCACTAGGGATGACTGAGAAATGATCTTGCCAGACCCAGTTCCCTCCCCATTCCCCCTTTATTATTCACAACTTATTAAACTTGTTCAGTGAGCTCGACAAAAAGGTCTTGGAGGAAGCAGCACCACGCACAATGGTGAAATGCAAAGTGGAAGGCAAGAAGCAGAGTGTGTGTTGGAATATGGCTAAACTTTGCCGTCCGAAGCCTTTCCTTTTCTGGGTTCACAGTGTTCACTTCAGACAACCGAGGACATGCAGGAAGAAATAGCTGACTGAAAGACCTTGGCTTTGCTCTCGATTTTCCTGTATTCTGATCATGCGCTCTAGAACCCCACCTCACTGTTTACAAACATAGATGATAGTGGTTCTTGATGATCTGGAAAGCTAAGGTGGATGTTACGGCAGGAGACTTGAACCACTACAATAGCAGAGAGATGTAGGACCCTGTGTGTGTGTTCATGTGTGCCCCAAGAGGTCAGAAGACAATGTTAAGAGTTCCTCCTCGACTGCTGTCCACTTTGCTTTTTTTTAAGACAGTGTCTCTCACTGATCTGGAGCTCATAATATAGGAGCTCATAATTCACCTGGATAGTGAATCCCAGGATCACTCTTGTCTCTGACTTCCTAGAGCTGGCATTGCAATTGTGCACCACGATGGGAAGCTTTTTCACATTGTTCTGGGGGATTGAACACATACTTGCAAGGAAAGTGCTTGACCAATTGAGCTATCTCCTTGCAAGCCAAGATTTTGGATTTTTTATATATAATGTTCACTAGCAACTCCGTCCTGGATAACTGGAATGGGATCATGGACTCTCCTAGGCCCACTCCATTCCAGAAAGTGTGCACACAAGTCTGCATCATGGACAGTAAACTATTTGGGACTTATTGACCAAATCGGGTCTTTGGTTTTTTTGGTATGGTCATGATATAATAATGGTTCTTTTTTTACATTTTAAGTGGGATGTGTCAAAATTACATGGAATTCTAAGTTCCCATAAATAAAGTTTTACTGGCACATGGCCATGCTCATTTGTTTACATCTTATCTATAGCTGTTTTCATGCTACAAAAGTAGAATTTAGCGGTGGCAATGACGACCCTGTGGTCTTCAAATCCTCAAATGTTTATCATCTGGCTCTTAACATAACTGTTTGCCAAGTTCTGGCCTATGTGCACTGAATATGGGGGCATGGCCAATGTTCCTGTGTTCTCTGCTTGTATCCCTCCAAGCTATTTATTCCATCTTTAAATAGCTGTAAGCCTGCCTCCCATCACACAACACTGCTTATTAGCCTTATTAATTCGTGATAATAAAGACAATAGGCCACTGAGCCCTATCATTGGGCTTCTAGTAACAAGCTCTCACTGCTCAGCACACTGAGTCAATTCATCAGGACACTGAAGGACTAAATTGGTATTTCAGGCTCTGCTTGGCACTCTGAATGTAAAAGTTCCTGGCCAATCAGGGTTTAAAGTCTAACTGGAGAAGCAAGATATCCCCCAGAAAAAAAAAAGTCCTTAATGAATATGACAATGACTTCAACATAGATCTTTGTGAAGAGCCCTTAGAGATGACGGCAATGGATCAATATGTGAAATACTGCTACCACAATAGAGACAAATGCACATATCCTTCTAATTCCAAATCTCTCTTCCATGGAACTATAGGCCTGAAAGCAGGAAGTCATCAAGTGTCATTTCTTTCACTTGAAGAAGATACCACTGTATCCGAGTTCCATTTCCAGTTAGCTGAGAATGTCCCAGAGCCTAAGGCTCTAGATGCCCCTTCTGTGATGATTTCCCATGACTGCCCAATTTTTAAACTTTTATTATTGCATTATAATTACATTTCTTCATTGCCTTTCCTCCTTCCAAACTCTCCCATATGCCCATATGCCTTCTCCACTCTTCTTCAAATGCCTTTTTTCATCAGTTGTTATTGCATATATGTACATATATATTATATATATGTATATATACGTATATGTATATTCATATATTCAGTCCATATAATGTTATTTGTATGTATGTTTTCAGGGCTGACCATTTGGCACTAAACAGCCAATTGGTATATTACTCCCTGGGGTAGACCTCTCCAACTTCAAGGTTTTCTCGGGTACCTATAGTTCTTTGTGTAGACGTTCCTATTTCTACTTTGACATGCCCATTGGTGTCATCCTTGTTCAGCTCATGCTTGGAGAGTCACGTTGGTGCAATTTTGTTGGTGTAGCATCTGGTATTACTAGGAGACACAATCTCATAGAAAACTCCCTGTTCCTTTGGCTCTTACAATCGTTCTGCCCCATCTTCCACAATGTTTCTTGAGCCTTAGGTGTGGTAGTGTTTTGTAGATGTATTCACTGGAACTGAGATCCAGAGCTCTGTGTTTTGATTGGTTGTAGTTATCTGCAGTGGTCTATAGCTGTTGTAAAGAGATGTTTCCTTGATGAGTAGTTAGGACTGTACTAATCTGTGGCTATAAGGGCAAATGTTTATAGACAGCTGTTAGGGATTATATTAGTGTAATAAATTGGCAATTCTCCTCTAGTTACTATGATTTCAGTAGCACTAAATAGTTAGCTAGCTTTCCAATACTAGGCATTGTTTCCATCTTGTTAAGTGAGTCACCAAGTTATGTAAACCACTACTGTACCCTTAGAGTTATTGTGCCATGCTGGTCATTGATGTGGTACATAGCATCATGGCTGAATAGGACCGTTAGTTGCCTCCCTCCTTAGGATGCTTGCATAGTGCCTTCTGGTACCCTGAAAGCTAGTTTCAGAGATGGAGCAAGACCATTGTTCTCTAAAACCTTGTGTCTTCCCTTAAGGCACAAGTAAAGAATGCTTAAAAATAAATACTGCTAAGCACTGGACCGAGCTTCTGAAGTCCAGTCAAAGAGAGGGAGAAGGGATCATATGAGCAAAGGGGCCAAGACCATGATGGGGACACCCACCGAAACAGCTGACCCAAGCAAGTGGGAGCTCACTGACTCCAGACTGAGAGCAGGGGAACCTGCATAGGACCAAACTAGGCCCTCTGAATGTGGGTGACAGTTGTGTGGCTTGGGCAGTTTGTGAGGCCACTAGCAGTGGAATCAGGATTTATCTTTAACTGGCTCTTTGGAGCCCATTCTCTATGGATGGATACCTTACCCAGCCTAGATACAGGGAGAAGGGCATTGGTCCTGTCTCACCTTGATATACCAGACTTTGTTGACTCCCCATGGGAGGCCTTACCCTTTCTGAGGAGTGGATGGGGATGGAATTGGGGAGGTGGGGGAGCTGGAGGAGGGAAGACGGGGAACTGCAGTTGGTATGTAAAATGAAAAAAACTTTTAAATAAATTTTTTTAAAAAATACTGAATGCTGACTATATTGATGAGCATCCTACGGCAATGCCTTCTTCACACTATCATTTTAATTTTCAGTTCACTTTTCAGTTCCACTTTTGTTGACAATCTAAGAAAAAATTGTGCTCTAATTCTTCTGTAATGTGTTTGATCAACTAGTGTAATAACAGGCAATATCTAATTAGATAATCACCCAATAATGAGATTCTTTTAAAATTTAGTTTGGATCATCATATTTTGGACGGCATTCCCAGGGCTGGAGAGATAGCTCAGTGGTTAAGTGCTCTTGCTGTCTTTGCAGAGGACCTGGGTTCAATTTCCAGCACCCATTCGGGGACTCGCAATCATCTGTAACTACAGTTCCATGGGACCTAACCCTTTCTTCTGGCCTCTGAAGCAACCAGTTATGCAAATGGTGCATAGACACACATACAGAAACAACATCCAAATAATAAAAAAAAAGATGTTTTTAGAAAAGCATTCCCCATAGGTTTTCATGGAAAAAGAAACTACCTGCTGTTTTATTGTAAGATAATTTTTCATTGTTCTGAAAATTGTGTTTAAAGTACTTTTCCTAACAGACATTTGACCCAGATGTGACACTGCCGAACTCAACAGAACAGAACAAAACAAAACAAAATTAGCAAAGGGCAAAAGGAAACATTGAAAAGCTTGAACGTGACCTATAGTTCTATTTATATGTAGACAGTATAAAGAAAGAAATGAGTCACACAGACATGTTATTATCACAGTAAGTCCTTCTGCTCAAAAATAAATTTCCTTATTGCCAAATTTCATATTTCCCCTAGCTCTTTAATATGATCATCAGTAGTTTTCACTGACCAATTAGCCTAAGTAGAATACAAAAGAAAGAGACAGAGATGAAAGAAATAGAGACGAAGAACAAGAAGGAGGAAGGCAAGGGAGACGGGAAAATAATAAAGAAATAAAACTAAAAATAGATTTCCATAGAACCCAGCTATGCCACTCCCGGGTGTTTACCCAAAGGATTCCAGGCTAATATATCACAGAGCTATTTGCACATCAGCATTTATTGCAGCACTGTTCATAATAGCTAAGCCAGGGAACTAACCCAAGTAGCCAACAACAGAGGAAGGGGAAAAGAAAATGTGATGTAGATTGGAATTTTTTTCAACTATGAAAAAGAACCAAGTCATATCATTTTTGGGAAAATAGGTCTTAGTTTTCTTTCCTGTTGGTGCAATAAAATCCACAAAGACAACACAGAGGAGAGCTCATCTTGGCTCACAGTTCTAGGTTATATAGTACTTCATGGTGGTGAAGTTGCAGCAATAAGAGCTTGAAGCAACAGGTCACATTAAGTCCACATGAAGAAGAAAGGTCCCATAATTACCTATGTGTTGCTCCTCAGCTCATATATATATATATATATATATATATATATATATATATCCCAGGATCCCCTGGCACCGCCCACAGTGGGCAGGCCTTCCCACCTTAGTTCATGTCGTAGACCTTCTCAGAAGCCCTTCTCCCAGGTGATTCAAGATTACATGGACAAGGAAAATTAACCATCACACATAACTAAAGCAAATTAAGCCAGGGTTACAAAGACATCATATGCTTTCTTTTACACCTGGCTCCTAGATTTTATATTAGATATATAAACTGTGCATGGATATATTATGTGAAAGTAGAAGGAAAATCATCTGGGGAACCAAAAAGGAGTAATGAGAAGGAGAACGGGGAAGAGTAGAGTAGGGTGGGACACTTGCTCAGCATACAATTTGTATTTCTATGACAATAGTTTTATGTCACCCACCATTGGGTACAACATAATGATACACAATGGCTTTTACGATCAAACTCAAACTGGTCAAAGTGTAGAGAATAAACGGGCCATACGGTCACCAGCCTCAATCAGTACATCAACCCCATACACACTGCAGGCTCGGGGGACAGTTTGGAAGAAGAGGTGGAAAGACTGCAAGAGCCAGAGGACCAGGACGCCACTGTGAAATAGTGTCTTCTGGACATAACGAGTTTCTGAAAGAATCCATTTCTTCAGGGACAAGTCCCTATTCAGTCCCAAGGGTCATCTATAAACACGTGTACACCATGGACAACACTAATTTGACTTAGTAGGATGTGTACATTTGTGAGTGAGTGAATGGAGATTGTAGTTTTGTTTTCCAGCTGCCCAGACCTGAATAATCACACAAAAACTATATTAATGCCAATACTGTTTGGCCAATGGCTCAGGTGTATTTATAGCTTGCTCTTACATCTTAAATTAATTTTTATTAGTCTATGTATTTTCATGTGGCCATGGCATTACCTCATTTTCTACATGTCTTGTTTTCTCTGCAGGTGGCTGGCATATTTCTCCTTCGGCAGCTACATGGCATCTCCTTAAGTCCACCTTCTTTCTTCCTTTATCTCTTTTTGATTATCCAGCCTAACTATATTCTGTCCTGCCATAGGCCAAAGCAGCTTCTTTTTTAACCAATGGTAATAAAACATATTCACAACATATAGAGGGGCATCCCACATCATGAGTGTGTGTGTATGTATGTGTGTATCTATATCATATGCATTGTCACATATGTATGTGACAATAATAATTACAGAAAAAGAGGCAATGAATTTAAAGAGTGGGAGACATAGGAGAAACTAGAGGACAGAGAGAGGGGTGGGCATGATATAAATATAACATTCAAGTATGAAATTCTCAAACAATATTAAATAATGAAATTTAAAGAAACACATCTTAAGAACACTCTGGCTCTTTTCTTCCCATGAAATTTCAACCCTTACAAACGCATTGTGTAACTAAATTTCAGCTTCAACTCCTGCTTACTGGGCTGAGAGTCCTGGCCTAGTTTCAGGATCCCTGAGGCTTTGATGCTCCCGCACTCCCCGCAATCCCCGCACTCTCCGCAGTAGGTACTGCTGCAGACCTCTGCTGAGGTTTCTGACTGACTCACTTTGAAGTGAGCCAGAGCTCGGTTCTCTGATGCTAAATTGCTGAGGGGGTTTGAGACTCTCAATGCTGACCTCACAGGCCCAACTAGGTAGCTGGAAACTCCGTGTTAGCCGAGTTGGGCTGAGCAAACAAACGCCCCTTTCAGCGCAGCTTAGAAGGTCTTTCAGAGAGGTGGGGTAAGCTTTTCCACTCCTGATCATGGCAAACTAGCTAGTGACCAGGCAGAGCTTCAGAAACAAAATGTTAGGGGGGAAAAATCTCTTTGAAACCCATCAGAGGCGATAATAATGCGAGAAGCTGGAATCCTGCGGAGAAATGAAGTGCAGACGAAGGCTGGCATTCTGCATTATTCTCCCTTGAAGCCTTCACAGATTTCAAGCAGCTATTGGGTGAAGATGGGTAATAAGTGCAGTCCAGGAGCCTCTGAAGGAGGGGCTTCCAGGCTAACAGCCTGGAGGTTAAGCTGAGATCCCCAGAGGGGTAACCATCAGCAGAAGAGGAAAACTGGAACTGGACAAGGTTACAGCTTGGGCCTGAAGTACCCCCAAATGCAGACCAACGCTCACAGAGGCCACGGATCAGCTTCCAATTTGTTCAGTTCCAGTTAAGATTGATTCAGTACTACCTTCCAGCTACCAACAAGACTATATTTTCTGAAGATAATAGCACCCAGAGCCTCAACTTACCTATAGGTTTTCATACACAAACATAGGCATTCAAACAAAAATTGCTTGGTCTTGCAGGAGACAATATAGGTAGGTTGCCGTAGGACAATGAGGAAAAAGTTACAATAGAAAGAGATATCCCCAAACGGACTAAAACCTTCAGGACACAGATTGAAGAAATAATATGAACCCCAATAATGTGAACAAACAAACAAACTATACATCCATATGCACCACAGTAATACCATTCAAAGTTGAAAAAAGACAAAAAAATGTTAGATTAGAAAAAAAAACCACAATATTGTTAAAGAAACTACAATAAAACTGTGACTTCACAGAAGAATTCAGATGATGATGAATAGTAAGAGTAAAGTGTCAAGAGACAGAAACCCTCCTCTCAGAATTCTGAAAATATTCTCCAAAAGTAAACCCCAAATAAGGCAGTATCAAACATAAACCGAGAGGACGTGTCGCTACTGGACTCACTACTAACTGGGACACCATAGGGAGTTCTTTGGCCAGGAGGAGACTGATCTCTAGAGATCACAAAGGAAAGAAAAATGCAGGGAAGACAAATAGGAAGATACAGCAGAATCTAAAGTGAGCATAGGGAAGAGAGGGTGGAAGGGAAGTGGGGAGGGAGAGGAGAACATGAGGGACCAGGAAGGTCCAGTTGGTAGAAAGTTGCAGAGAGAGAGTAAGGAAAGAGAGATCTTGATAGAGGGAGACATTATGGGGTTAGCGAGAAACCTGGCACTAGGGACATTCCCAGGAATCCACAAGAATGATCCCAGCTAAGAATCTAAGCAATATTGGAGAGGGCGCCTGAACTGCCTTGCCCTGTAATCAGATTGATGACTACCTAATTGTCATCATAGAACCTTCATCCAGTAACCCATGGAAACAGATGCAGAGATCCACAGCGGAACACTGAGCTGAGCTCCCAGAGTCCAGTCAAAGGAGGGAGTGAGAATGTGAGCAAAGGGGTCAAGAACATGATGGGGATACCCACTGAAACAGCTTACCTGAGGTGATGGGAGCTCACTGACTCTAGACTGACAATGGAGGAACCAGCATAGGACAAAACAAGGCCCTCTGATTGTGGGTGACAGTTGTGTGGCTTGGGCAGTTTGTGGGGCCACTGGCAGTGGAATCAGTATTTATCCCTAGTGCATGAACTGGCTTTTTGGAGCTTATTCCCTATGGATGTCCTACCTCAAGTGATGTGACAGACTTTGTTGACTCCCCATGGGAGGTCTTACCCTCTCTGAGGAGCGAATGGGAAGTGGTGTGGGGAAAAGGTAAAGGAGCAGGAGGAGGAGAAAACACTTGGGGAGGAAAAGGTTTATTTCACTCCCAGTTCCATGTAACAGTTCGTCATCAACTGTGAGGGTGGGAACTCAAGCAGGGCAAAAACCTGGAGGCAGGAGCTGATGCAGAGATCATGGAGGGGTGCTGCCCACTGACTTACTCCCCATGGCTTGCTCAGCTTTCTTACAGAACCCAGGACCACTAGCCCAGGGAGAGCACCACCCATAATGGGCTCAGTCCTGCCCCATTAATCACTAATTAAAAATGCCCTCAGGCTTGCCTACAGTCTGATCTTCTGGAGGCAATTTTTCCTTGAGGCTCCCTCCTCTCTAATGTCTTGTGTCAAGCTGACATACAACTAGCCAGCACAGAAGGTAAGAAAAGAGAGACAAATTATAGACCAGGTGTGAACAATAAAAATATCAAGTAATAAGGTAAGATCTTTGATTTCGATATATAAGTAGAACCGAATTTACCAGTGTGTGTTCGTAAAGCAGAAGCCTGTGACCAAATTACAAGTTGTGGAAGTTGGATGGAAACTTTTCTAACCTCTACTCTAATAACTGATTTTAATCATCTATGATAGAACACAGCCGTACCCTTCTAATTTCTGTTTTAAATTTTTCTCCTCATTTTAATGTCAAATTTTCACTTTTCAAGGAAATTGTAATTGCAAGCCATGGTATCCTATTTTTTTGACAATTTCACACGAGTACCGTATTTACATCATTTCCATCCCTCCTCCTCATCCATCTCCTCCTATGTTTCTCCCAGTTGTTCTTAATCCATGACCTCTTCTCCTAGAATTCCAATTCATGCATACAATATACATATGCCTATAGAAATACAGTCCGCAGTGTCTATTTCGTGTTGCTCTTATGAGTAGTGCTGACCACGTGGGAATGGATAAGCTACCAGGGGGCTCATTTGAGGGGAAGACTGATTCTAATTTCTTATAGAAATGACTGTTCTCACGACTGGGGGTGTGGCTCAGCTGTAGAGTACATGTTTAGCATACGTGCCTAAGGTCTTCAGTTCAGCCTCAAGCGCTTAAAAAGAAAGCAAAGAAAAGGAAATAATATGTCCAGATGATGGTTATTTTAAGAGGAGACAGATGAGGATGGAGCCAAATTATTTAAGAAAACAAGCATGGTCCAACTCAGGAAACTAGTTAGTAGGTATTATCATACTTTTCTAAATTTTGTGATGACTATGGAATTTATTAACTCTTTTAACTTGTAATTCATTTGATTATCAACTCTGTTGTATAAGTTCTAAATGACTTTAAATATTTGTTTGTTAAACCTTTTGTTCAAAATTTCTTTTGTTTTTTTTCTTTGTTAAAAACTCTCCTCAGTTTCCACAAAGCCTAGCTCCTGTCATCTGTGGCTGGCGCCACTGTTGTTCTTGTGTTACTCTGAATCATCAGAGGAAATGAACGTGATTTGCAGATCATAATCAAGTATTCTAGGTGCATCCGGTACGAGCCATCTGAATTCATTCATCCCTTTATTCCTCCTTTCATGAATCTTTCATTTCATCTACTCAGCAAAGATATCTTGAGCACTCAGTGCAGGCTAGAAACTGCTCTGGTATCCGAGAATGCATTAACAAATGAGATTGATTCCTACTTTATATGTGTATATAATCAAGGGTGTACCCACCCTGTGTGCACACGTGGACAGAGGTCAGCAGATGACATTATCACTCTTTATCTTATATTTTGAGACCGGGACTCTCACTGAACCAGAACTTGACCATTCAGATTGAATGGCTGGCCAGCAAGCCCCCAGTATCTCTCTATCTCTGGCTCCCCAGTGCTGAGATTACAGGCATGTTTTGGGGATCTAACTCATATCCTCATGTTAGCATGACAAGCACTTGGCCAACTGAGCCATCCCCCCAGTCCCCAGACTCCCATTTTTTGTGCTTATGTAATTACAGTATGACAAAAAAAGGAAAGAAATTCTCAAGAAAAATAATCATGGATTGTACGTACTCGGGAGAATGGAAGCCATATATCCACACTAAAGCTGTAAATGAGCACTTACGCCAGATTTATTCGTCATCACCCCAATCCGAAAACACTCCTACTGATCACAAACAGGAGGACAGATAAATAAACTATGGCACATTGATGCTGTGAATATGACACAGCAAAATAGGAGTGGGTTACTTACAGATGCAATACAGTGTGGTAAAAGGTACCAGACTATATGCTACCATTTATGGAACATCCTGGAAAAGATGGAGGTTTTTAGGAGCTGAGGTGGAAGGAGGGGGTACACTCCTAAGGGACAAGAAAGAATTTGAGGAGGAGATAGAAATGATATTTATTTGGACTGTGTCGGTGGATGTGATGTGGTAAGGTGGAGAATTTCAAAGCTTATTGATGTCCCCCCTAAGAACTTACTATGTATAACTTCCATCCCAATAAAGCTGGAAAAAAGAAATAAAGTGGTTGGCAGGATGGCATTGGCCAGTTTGTTAGACCGAGTGGCCAAGGAACGTCTCTTAGCGAAGGCCACTACTGTGGAACAGAAACCTTTTGCATGTCCCTCTTTGCTTTTACTCAGAGGTGATAAAGAGGAAAACTTCTGTTTTTCATTTTATGTTGAAAGCATGTGTTTTAATTAAGAGAGAATGTATGCAACCCCACACACCAGGAAGATTTATAAGTGCAAGAATGCAAATTTGGTCTATTTTTAAAGAATGTTATTGACAGGCACAGTTCAAAAAGACCTCACCAGGGAGCCCTTCCATGAGATGCTGCGTGTTTCATGATGAAGTTTGTGCTTTTTTTTGCCTTCATGCATATTAAGTTGCCAGAAATGATACTTAATTAATCACATAAAAGCCTGACACTTGAAAAGATAATGTGTGAGAGACAAGATGAAGGTTTTTGTTGCCCGCCTCTCTCTCCTCTTCTACCTCATTCCAGTTGAGAGATCCTGGCTGGGAAGCCCACTTCCACAGCGCCTGGACCATACTCATTCCCAAATCTGGTGGCTACAGTGCTGGTTCGCCATGGCTATGGGCAGACACAAGTTATACTTCCTTCCAGAGTGACAGCTTATGCCTCTGAAAACCAAACTATAGAGAACTTGGAACTGGCAGCCCACCCAACTTCCTCTAACCGACGGACTTTTTTTGGATGAATGCTTTAGAAGAAACTAAATTGAATCTTCTTTTTGTGAGAAAGAGATCAATCTCCTCAGAATCCAGGAAGCTAGCCATAGTAGCCGGAGACCTGTTGACGTGAACAGAGAGAAGGATCCTTTCTGTGTTGGTTCACTCAGCACCGTCTTTTAGAACAGCCCGATTTTGAGCCTGTAGCTCCCAATGTCAGGAGAAGGGAAATGGAATCAGACTGTAGTTTGAGTGTTGCTAAAGAAAGTGTCAAGTTTTGCTAAAGAATTTGTGGCTTGCAGTGAAGGGAGTAAGGCTTTAATTTCCCTTCCCTCCAAGTTTGTCCTGAAGGTTAAATCGCATCACGTGTTTCTTGTTTCTATGTTAAACAAGGGTTGGAACTTGAAAAATTCCTGCTTTGACTGCTAGCTGCTTGCTCAGACTATGTGCTCACTGCTCAAACATCAACCAGACTCTAGTTCCTCAACTCTTATAAGTAGAGTGGACCCTGGGTGTTAAGGGGAATATGAACTTTCTAGAGCTCCCCCGTGCTGAGAAGGCACAGAGACAGGTAGATCTCTAGGGCTTGTTGGCCAAGCAACCTAGCCTACTTGGTGAATTCTAAGCTAGTGAGAGACTCTGTCTCAAAAAAACGAACAAACAACCAAACAGGAAACATGGACAGCTCCTGAGGCTGACCATTGGCTTCCACACATACATGCATGTGGATATATGGATGCACACAATTCTCTCTCTCTCTCTCTCTCTCTCTCTCTCTCTCTCTCTCTCTCTCTCTCTCAACAAGACAAGCTACCAAACTCTGCCATTTTACTCGGCCATTTTACAGGTAATTAAGCCAAAGCCAGAAAGTTAGTTAAGCAACTCGATCCAACTCCCCCACATGGATAGCAATAGCAGATAAATGTCTAAAACACAGGCCTGTTGATGTATGCATGGGGATGAGGAATGGAACCGTATACTTGTAAAAGAAAGAAACATGTTGAAGAGTGGACTCAACAAGATGTGACCATGCATGAGTGCATTAGTGTATTGTGAAGGCAAGTGCAAATGGAGAGAGAAGACGGGAACCAAAAATGGAGAGGTTGTTATGTGAACCTGAAATTGGTCAGCTGTGATAATCCTGGGATTCCACTTATTGAGACGACCTTGAAATCTCCTTTTCTGGGATGGTGACATTGGCACAAAGTTTTCTAGGAACATGTTCTTTCCTTAGTAACAAAGACTCAACCTCACCTGTGGATAGAGAGGGCTGCAGAAGGGCGGTTGACCTGAGCACCGGCATCGCTGCCAATCTATGGTGGGTAGGCACAGACGGTTACTGCTGTGAGTCCCATTCACAAGTTGGAAAGCTTGTTTCAGTAGCTTCAGGTGGGGCCTAGGTTTCTGTAGGGTTTGGAAAACCCCCTTTGGTTATGATGATCAACCACCCTGGACAATTTGGTTGATCCTTTTACCAAGCTATTATATATGAAGGCTCATCTGGAAACTGCCAATATTTATTAAATATAGGCACTCATAACTAATGCATCTCAGACTTGAACATATGCCTGGAAGAAATGAAGTATTATGCCAACCAAGAGATATAAAGTCCCACCTCTAAGTAAGAAGCCGTCTGCAATTGATAGCTGTTGAGAGATGGAAAATCGATTGTCTTCAATAGAGTGGCACTTGGTATATCAACCACACCCCAGAGCAGGACACCTGCTCAGGAGCAGCTGACCAATACAAAATAGACTCCATGCTTGTTATTTGTGTGTGTGTGTTGTCGGTTTATTCTTTTTTTTTTTTAAAAAAAAAGAGAAGAGCATGAAGTTGGGGGGTGGGGAGGTGTTAGGATCTGGGAGGAGTTGGGGAAGGGCAAAGAATATGATCAAAATATATTGTGTGAAATTTTTGGGGGAAAAAAAAAAGAAAGAAAACCACCAGGCAGTGGTAGCACATGCCTTTAATTTCAGTACTCAGGGGTCAGAGACAGGCAGAGCTCTGTGTTTGAGGCCAGTCTGGTCTACAGAGCGAGGTCCAGGAAGGCTCCAGAGCTACAGGGAAATCCTGTCTCGGAAAACAAAAACAAACAAACAAAACAAAACAAAAAAGAATGGAATATCCAGAAAAGGTTCTCAGCCCCAAATAAAAAATACATCAGTGTTCATCAGGATAACTGAGGTCTTTTCTTTTAGTGGGATCCTGCACACAATCAAAAAACTACTGCTAAACACACAAACACGGACGAATAGCACAGAACTCTGCCAAGCATAAGAAGTCAGATAAGTTGTATTCATTGTATGATTCCATATGAATACAATAAATAATACTGGGCGAATGAATCAAAGTAACAATTGCCTCTCTCGGGAAGGGGCAAGGTACTGGAAACCTTTAATATCTCAACGGTGTAGTGGCTACACAGTTACATGTAAAAATATTGAGCTGCTAACTTACTCTACCGTGTACATAGATGACACATTGTAAAGTATAGAATTCATATTTACATTGCCAAATCCATAAGGCCATTGTAAGAATCTTGTAGCTTTCAAACATAAGATAAATAGGAAAGTACAGTCTTGTGTTATCATCCAACTGGCAGGCCGCTGAAGGCAGTGTGGTGCAGCACCTGTAATTCTGGTGACCCAGCAGCCTTTGCAAGGCCTAGCCAAATACAGAAAGTTAGTGAGGACACATTGCAGCTGCGGTGGCATTCAACTCAGCTTTGCACGGAGCTTTCCCTGACTGCTGATGGCGAGTTGGGTTTGCTTTGCAACTCTGGGAAGAGGGTCCCTGCAGCTGCGGTTTTCCATTCCATGCCCTCCCTCTCCACTCTGTTCGCCTCCCCGAGGAGACAGTAAACACCATCTGGACCACTGCATTCACCAGCCCGGAAACCCAAATCTCTTCTTCCCATCAAGAAAATTATACTCAGCCTGACGTGCCCTCCACCAGTGGAAACTAGCCATGGAGCTTCGGCCAGCTCCAAAGTTTGCTGGCCCTGAATGAACGCAGAAAGCTATCTGTGGTCATTAGTACCTGGGGGTAGGGGGAGGCGAAAAGGCGATGTGCAAGGAAGATGAGGGTGAGTGGAGAATTCCTGTCTGGTCCACCCTGTACCCTCATTTCTGAATCATTCCTTTTAAGTCTCTGAGGATATCATCTGTACTGAGCAGTGTACTTTAAGTAGCTTAGGATAAACACATGGCCGCAGACACTGATAACACTATCTTTATTTGTCCATTACTTACCAAGGCCAGCTCACCTGAGGACAGTTTGTTCCTTTATAAAAAGAAACTCCAACACCACATGTTTAAGATGTAGGCCATTTTCTTCAGATTCTAAACTTTTAAGAAATGTACCTATGCTTTTTCCAGTATACACTCTGGTCCTATGTATCCTTAACATATACCATATAGTTAAGTTAACAGCTTGTAATCTCTGGTCCTCTGGACCTGTTTTTCTTACTTTAGCTATTTAGCATATGCTGTATCTGATAGTCTAATCATTTCTGTATTCAATCTTCAGAACATTAGATATGGTCAACAATGTATGTGAATATCCTGCAAATATTTCTTTCCTTGCTGTTCAAACATGGGTTTTATTTTTTTTTAACATGGTAGATGTTGGATAAATGCATGAGGACAGGTTTTAAGATTATGTCAGTGCAAAATCACACACACACATATGTATATATGTGTGAGTGTTATATATATGTATATATATATTCACAAAGATTTATTTTTCCAGAATAAAAGTGGACATCCAGCCCAATAGGTTCCAAAGACATTGAACATAGAAGGGCATTAATAAAGTTATTAAAATTAGAAGTCAACCTTGAGCAACACTTGCTTAGCCAGACCAAAGGGAGCAATCATGTTTAAATGCACAGAAGGACAACTTGGAAAAATCAACACACAATTGTTCTGTTCAGACACACCTAAAAATCAGCCGTAAGAAAAGTTAAGACTGTCCCAGGAAGACAAAGTTCTGAGAAATGGAGCCTATTTTTCTTTCTCAAAGATTTCACGGAGGGGCAGTGGAAACTTCTCTGTTTTCTGAAAGGTTCCAAATTGCTTCTAAGACACATTAGCCTGATATTGAAACTATGGGGTGTGATTGTCCTTTTCACTGCTCAATTAATTTTTTAGGGAGGGAGAAGACAAGATAGACAGTAATTTTTCTTCAGGAAAAAATGTCCCTCGGTCTCGGGCTTAGAGATTTAATTCTCATTTGTTTCCTCCTGTCTCCGCTATTCACTCATTTTTTCTTTTCTTAAACTAATATGCCACACTCCAGACGTAATTTCCAGAACAAAACCATGCCTGGAAGGGAGTTTGAATTTGAGTAAAACTTCCCTTTCCTGACGGCAGCTCTCCTGTGTGGTCCACCACCCCAAGAGAGGACATTAAGTTCCCATCAGTACTTACCTGTCTGCGGACAGTGCCGTAAGCGTGAAGACAGACACCCCCACTGAGGTAAGCTGGATAAAAGGGATCAGTTTGCAACCGATCCTGCCAAAAAGCCATCTGTCAGCCAGGTACTTGCTGGCATCCACAGGGGCACAGGTTACCAGCAGCAGTAGGTCTCCCAAAGCCAGGCTAGAGATGAACAGGTTCGGCACATTTCGCATGGACTTGACTGTACAGAAGATCTTGATCAAGGTGATGTTGCCAACGAGGCCTATCACGATGATAATCCCATAAACTGCAGGAATGATATAAATGATTCCCGGGTGGAACCAGTTGTCCATCTTGGGGGGATTCAGACTTTGATTGAAGGTGTTGTTGCAATACAGGAAAGAGTCCACTTCCAAGTTCAGGTGGGAACAATTGTTCAGAGCCATCTCAAGACCTCTCTCTTAAAAAAAAAAAAAGTACCTTTAAGATGCTGCTTCTTAACTTCTGGTTTTGCAGTCAGGTGATGAAGTTAAGATCTGTGCTAGGCTCTTGATCCCCTTTAGTAAAAACACTCTGAATGCACACACACTGGTATTCCAAAAGCTAGCTTAGTACGTTGATGTTGGTTCTGCCCCAGCCTCCACACCACCAGTGAGCAGTACAGTGTAAATGCCCTAAGTTAACAAGCAACAGAAACTCAGCCCAAAGAAAAGCTTAAGATTAAGCCCAATCTGACCCAGCTCTTCCTACCTCCATTCTAGTCTGAGTCCCTCTGGCTGCAGTTTACCAAGAACTTTGGGATTGGTATTTTCACACAGCATTTCCCGTCTTTCCTGATATGTAGAACCTGGAGGTTTAAAGTGGGTAGAAAAAAACTGCACCAAGAAAGCCTCCAATCCTATAGGCAGGATGCTTTGCACGTCACTGGCTTCCCCAGCAAACGGCAGCTCAGGAGAGCTGGGGCTCTGAAGAGGAGCCAGGACCACGTATAGACAGCGAATGCCAGCCCCCTGCTGGACGCTTCAATCACTACCCAGCTGCCGGCTTTCTCCAAATGAGAACCAGCCAGCAGATCGCAATTCCTGGGGCTTAACAGATAGATACCTTTCTTTGCCTTTTCATTTAAGCCAGCAGCACCTATAGTCGGTATTTAATAAATGCTGCTCTCTGCAGCCTGGGAGCTATCTCTGATACTATCTCCATGAGTTCATATGTGACTCATGACACATAACACTGCCCCTTTCTAATCTTTAGTAATGCATTAGAATGGCACGTCCGGGTCTGTGTGTGAGCTGTCCTACTTAGTCGCTCTGGAAAAGGGACTGTTAATAACAATTGCATGCGCAGAGCTCACACCATAAACCTTCGGCCACAGACCAGGAAAAGCAGAAGCACGGTGTACATGGGCTCTTTCCTGAATATTTCCCAAGTCCCCATATTCCTTAACCATGGAGCCGGCTGCATGCTTAATACTCAAAGATC
Source organism: Alexandromys fortis (assembly GCF_014885135.2). Classification (NCBI taxonomy): domain Eukaryota; kingdom Metazoa; phylum Chordata; class Mammalia; order Rodentia; family Cricetidae; genus Alexandromys; species Alexandromys fortis. The sequence continues at coordinate 2,350,327 of NW_026067999.1, forward strand.
AATAATCTTTTCTAGAAGAAAAAAAAATTGCTTTTTCTTCTGATCTAAAAAAATCACATGAACTAGCTTTTGGTGTAGCTTTCAATTTCCTCTGAACTAAACAACAGTTGTGGACTCTCCCAAGAAATGGGGAGGGAAGACTGGCGAAAGAAATGAGCTATGAACGAAGCAGTGCTGAGAAAGACTCTATTAAAAATACTATCAGAATCAGGCTTGACCTTTAGCTGGCACTAATAAATACATTATAAGGCTATACCTTCAAGATTTCTGTGGAGCCGGCCCTTTCTGAAAGCCAGTTAATAACAGACAATGCTAGCGAAAGGCTCATTTTTCAGGACCCATAAGAAAGAAAGAAATGAGGGCTTTCTGCTATGTCGGGGCCCACCAAGAAAGCTTCCAAGTGTGTTGTCATGGACCCTTGCAGCTTTTGGTACCCAGGTGGCTGCTGTAACTCTTTTGTAATAGGAAACGTTCCTCGCAGGCAGAAGACTAATGGTACGTGCTTGTAGGTGGGAGGGTTTCTTAGTGGAGTGCAGCATCACTGTTACTGACTCAATAACCATGTGCCTAGTGGTGTCAATCAGCCGCTAGTAGTACCACTTCCTGATGCAGGACATGGGCTCCAGTCCTGACTGACCGCTCTCATTTATTACCTTGGCACATTGCTTGAGCAAGTTACTTATGCATCTTCAGGTTCACGTTCTTTATCTGTGGAGCGGGGATAATTTATGAAGGTCAATAAAACACAATCCCTGGTAAGACTGGATAGTATTAATTCCATTTGATTAATTTTAGCTACTTATCACGATTACCATAATTACCATTTGGGGACTGACGTGAAAAGGCTCGCTCTGGAACAGCTCAGAAGACTGATTGATCTCAAATCAATAGACGGGAGTTCCACTCACACCAGTGAAACACCAACTCCTTTATTTACCTGAGGGAAATTTACAGCTGCCGGGCCCTACTTACTACACAAGAAAGAGGCTGGACGGTGGCGCTGAGCAAGGGGGCCACTCTTTAGACGCCACTGCCTTTCCAGAATGGAAAAAGAGCAGCCACTGTTTCTTCAGAAAATGTGACGCTTGGTGCTGAAGGTTTGCTAAGTGTGGGCTAGAGCTTTTTGAACAGAGAAAAAGCAGCATGTGATTAGTGGCACAAAGACAGGGGATGACACTGAGCAAGAGAAGCACTAGAAGCCCCTTTATAAAGGTCACTCAAATTAGAAGAGACAGCGCAAGGAAGGTGCGACATAAAACACAGCTGGAGGCACTTTTGTGCGACAGTATTGAATCCCATATTGTTGCTATGAAGTTCTGCCTACACTGTTTGGGTACACAAAGAGGACTTGTGGGCTTCTTGTTATTTCTTCAGACGCCTCCATGGGTGCTGAGTCAGTCTCACTTCCTGAATCCACTTAGGCTATTAGTGCTTCTTCCCATATAAGCAGCTGTTGGCATGTGCTGGCATCTCAAAGCTGCTCTTAACATCATGCCTTCCACGGCAGTATAGACTGTTCTAACGGTATTTTCAGAGTGAAGGTCTATTGAGGCTTGATATCTACTACTTTCTAGACGCAAAGATGTTGGAAACGGCTAGCCAGGGAATTCTGAAGCCATTTCAACTACTTATCTATAAGGACTCTGCCCATCTCTGGTGCCGTGTTGTCTTCCAAGCAAGCCCTGAGTATCCTCAGACCTTTGTTTAGCTTGTTGTTTAGTGATGAACACAAGATGCTTGTGACTTATACAAATGACATGGAACTGTACTTAAGAAAGTCAGTGTCTCAATAGGATTGGAATAGGACAATGTCTTTTCTTTTGTGTTGAGGCGATGATGTCACTTGTGTTCCCCTTGCGGTCAACGGATCACATTTTTTACTCTTCCAGAAAAGTTGCTCTTCTGTGAACTTTAATAGAAGAGGGACAAAGATTTGATAAGATTTAGGAAGGTAGCTGGATTCTACGCAATTAAAGAGAAGAGAGAAAGTTTCTTCACCTGATTATGTGCTGGTATTCTGGTTTTCATCAGCTAAAATTATTGAAAAGACAAATATATATATGCGTGTATATTATATATACACGCATATATATATATATATATATATATATATATACACACACACACAACAAAAGTGAGCTAGTTACAGTGTGGGTGTGTCCAGAGCAGGGCGGGAAGTGCAAAATAAAATAAAGAGTATTGGATCTGTTGGTGAAGACTTTTCATTTAAGATTTCAGGTTGGAGATTAGCCTATAAGGTACAAGTCTTAAAAAAACAAATAGGTGGGCCTGGAAAGATGACTCAGCAGTTCAGAGTGTTTTAGTACTCTTACCAAGGGCTGATTTCAGGCCCCAGCATGCGCATCTCCCAAACTCCAGCTCCAAGGGGACTCGTGCATTTAGCCTCTGCAAGTACCTACAGCAACATGTGTGTACCCACACACATACACATAATAAACAAAAATGTTAATCAGCAAGATTCTTGGGGGTGTATATGTACTCATTTTAAATCTCCAATGCCAGAACCAAGCAATCATTGTTTTTCATTTAGGGCTGCAGGGGATTCCAGATCTTTGCAGTCCTAGGGGTTAATGAGGCCAACAGTATAGGCTCTAGAGATCATGTCAACATGGCAGTACTTATTGTGTCCTTTATACTGAGGGAGTAAGAAAGGGAACAGGTTTAAGAGTTTACATTGTTGCTATGGGTTTTTGCTACCTGAGAATAATCCTTAAGACAGCAGCATCAGCATGACCTCAGAACCAGGGGCGCGGCTCAAATGGTTGAGGTGTTTGCTCAGGTCTAGCAACCTGACTTCAATCCTTGAACCCCACAAGGTGGCAGGAGAGAACTTACTCTTCTGACCTCCATACTGTGTGCTACATTAGTGCCTGCGCATGCTCACACACATACAAAATAGAAAACAAACAAACAAACAAATAAATAGTAAATAATAAATACAATTTTAGAAATGAAGAATCCTAGGCACTCCCTCTTCCCCCTGATAAGCTGCACTCTTCCCTGTAACAAGATGCATGTAGGCCTCAGGAATAGCTGGGATCGATGGTTAAGAAACCAGAGTAGAATGAGAAATGGGCATGAGGCTGGAGGCTTGCTCAAGTTCGGCATGGAACCAGCAACTGAACCACTTCATAATTCAACTACGAACCACTGCAGCCCTGCGCTTCAGTGTGGAAATGCATGTCTGTAGCCCAAACACATGGGAGTCTGAGGCAGGAGAATTAAGATTTCCAAATTGCAGAACAAATATATAAAAAATATTAAATACTGCATGAGGAGTTCTTCATCCCCCTGATAATGGTCAAGAATTTCCTTCAGATTTCTGATAACGACCTAGAGTTGTCCCACTGTCTTAGACTGCATCACTATATTCATGAATAAGACTCTAATCACAAAGATCCACCTGCCTCTGCCTTCTGAGTTTGGAGATTCAGGGCATGTGCCAGTTCTCCCAACCATAGGATGGTGATTTTTTTCTTTATTATAGGAATATCACTCTGAGAATAAAAAGCAAGGATAAGATGGGAGTCATTCTAGAGGGAAATTCTGAACCTGGTCTTGTGCCAACTGAATTCATTGTAGGAATGAAGGAAGGTAAGTGAGTCAATGGAAATGACGTGAAGACAGAGAAGGAAAGATGGAAGAGAACTGAGAAACAAGAATGACGGATGTCTAATAGTCCAAACAGCCAGAGAAAGGCTCAAGAGTAGCGTGTGACCTTCAGCTTTGCTGGGGTGATGCACTGAAGGTCAGTGGGCACTGGGCATGGTTTTCCTGGGAGATTTGTGACGTCGGCATGGGGAAGCTGTGCAGAGGACTGCAGCACCTCTTGCTTGAAAAGAATCAGAGATGTCAAATTTTAGTGCTGCAGCAGGAACAGACAAGGCAGATGACTCTATCCAGATCCTACAAAGCTGGGATTGTTTCAAGTTCCCTTTTCTGTTCCCACCGCTCTTGACTTTTCATGGGCTGGAAAACTTCCGTGAAAGACACAGGGTGGTGTGTTCCCAAAGAGCTGAGCCTCATGAAGCTGCAGAAATAAATGCAAATGACCAGAGAAAGCCTGGATAGGAAGCTCACATTCTTTTTTTAAATTTTTTTTATTTAAAAGTTTTTTTTTTCATTTTTACATACCAACCACAGTTGTGTTTCCTTTTTCTCCTCCCACTCTCTCCCCACACATTCCTCCCACCCACCCCCCATCTACTCCTCAGAAAGGGTAAAGCCTCCCACGGGGAGTCTACAAAGTCTGTTATATCAAGTTGAGATGGGATCAAGCCCCTCCCCCCTGTATCAAAGCTGAGTAAGGTATCCCTCCATAGGGAATGGGCTCCAAAGAGCCAGTTCATGCACTAGGGATAAAGTCTGTAACCACTGCCCGTGGCCCCACAGACTTCCCAAGCCACACAACTGTCGCCCACATTCAGAGGACCTAATTAGGTCCTATGTAGGTCCCCCAGCTGTCAGGGAAACCCACATTCTTAACTCACTTTAAAGCTAAAGGAACACTCAACGTTGTGGTTTTTAACTCCACCTGTTCTGGATGGGTGTGCTAGATGACCTTGATTGTCAACTTGATGAGTTTAGAATCACCTTTGAAACAAATCCCTGCGCTTACCAAGGAGGGAGTTTCTTTTTTTTTTTTTGTTTGTTTGTTTGTTTTTTTGTTTTTTTTAAATGTAATTTTTATTGAAAAAAAATTTCCGCCTCCTCCCCGCCTCCCATTTCCCTCCCCGTCTCCCTTTTCCCCCCTCCTCCCTCTCCTCTCCCCCTCCCCCCACTCCTCTCCCCCTCCCTCTCCAGTCTGAGG
>NW_026067999.1:2359045-2395556 GCF_014885135.2 Alexandromys fortis
GAGTAGGTGCCTGTCTTTGTGGTTGAGGTGTGTTTCTTGTAAACAGCAGAATGTTGGATCCTGTTTTCGTATCCAATCTCTTAGCCTGTGCCTTTTTATAGGTGAGTTGAGTCCATTGACATTAAGTGATATTAATGACCAGTGGTTGTTAACTCCGGTCACTTTTTTAGTCGTAGAGTTTGTGTGTTTCCCTCCTTAGAGTTGTGCTGGTGAAGGGTCTCTAGATAAGGAGGGAGTTTCTTGATGGATTAATTGAGATGCGAGGGCCCACCCTAAATGTGCGCAGTGCCAGTCTATGGGTTTGGGTCCTGAACTGAATCTAAAGAATGTGAGGTAGTCACAGGAATTCATTGTTCCTTGTTTCCTGACTGTTGATGCAATGTGCCCAGCTGCCTCAAGTTCCTTTCAAAGCAACTTCCCATTCATGATGAACTCTACCCAGGAACCTGGAGCCAAAATATGTGCTTTCTTCCTTAAGCTAATTTGTTAGTTATTTGGTCACAGCAATGAAACAAGTAACCAACATAGAATGTGTCTCCTTAGGAAACCAGGATTAATTTCTACTTACTACCTTGATTTTAGCAAGTGAAACAATGAAGAAGGGAGGGATGGTGTACAACTCCCAAGAATAGATAGTAAAAAGCATCACAACCTCTTCTTTGGGGTCACTTGCTCTGGAGGAAGCCAGCTGCCATTTCATGAGGATACTTGCTATGGTTTGAATATGAAATCCAGCCCCCCCCCCCCCCCCCCCCCCCCCCCCCCCCCCCCCCCCCCCCCCCCCCCCNCCCCCCCCCCCCCCCCCCCCCCGCCACCACAGGTCCATTTGAACACTTGGCCAGCAATGGTTTTAGAGAAGTCATGGAACCTTTGTGGCATGGAGCCTAACTGGACAATCTAGTCTGACAGAGGCACACCTTGAATGATGTCCTACCTCTAGTTCTGATTCTCCAAGATGGAACAAGCAGCCACAAGGTCCCACAGCCCCAGACCAAACCACCATGCCTTCCTCCACCATGATGAAATGTACCCTCTAAACTGTGAGTCCAAATAAACCTCTATTCCTTGATGTTGCTCCTATCAGATATTTTGACACAGGTGTTAAGAAATTAACCAAAGCAGCATTAAAATGGCTGTGTCGATAGGCCTATTTGATGAAGAACTGAGATAGCTGTGTGTCATTTTAAGAATAGGGCCCCTAGAGACAACCAAGCCTTCAGATTCCTGAAGCCTTGGCCAACACCTTACTACAGCTTCATGACAGCCCCTGACTCAGGACACCCAGCCAGACCACTCCCAAAGCCCTGACCACCAGAGGATGTGAGTTTAAAAATGTTTGTTACTGTTAAATCACCACTTGATGGTAATGTGTTATAATACAATGGATTCCACTTGGTCAGTAGAATGGATGGACTGGAGGAAAAAAGACAAACTAAAAAAGACAAAAGAAACAAAAAGATCACAAGAAGTGAGTTGAACCTTGTTAGACTAGGGTTCAATGAAGGGAAAGTCTGGTCAAGTCTGGAGAAGTTGTGCAGACAGCAATCCATTTGTCATCCAAGAACACCAAAGTTTCTTATCTGGCTAAGATGTATGTATTTTGGAAATAGTATAAATGAGCTGAACTTAGCTGCTCAGCTATTATATATCTGGAAATTAGACAATTTATATGCCCTCTCTATATCTGTTCAGTGAGCTTGGGCAAGTCAAATCAATTCAATGAACATTATTTGTTACTGCAGTGTTCTGTGCTGTGATTTTCCATCTGAAATACAGGGACATTCCCCCCTTTCCTTTGCCCCAGGATGACAAGAGGCACCGAGTCCTGACCAATAACCGAACACGCAAGAGAGGCACCATTCTAAGATCCGTCATTTCTTTCCAGTCTTCCCCCATCCCCCAGAAGAGTACTAAATGTCCCGAAAAGCATCCCTGAGTTATTTCTGCCTATCCATAATAGATGTCTGACAGGACAACAAGGTGCCAGGAAGAATCCCTTTTTAAATATTTTACTTTGAAATAACTTTAGGTTTACAGAAAAAAGTTGCAAAGACAGGGCAAAGATTCCAGATATATCCACCACCCAACTCCCCATGCTGTTAACATCTTACAAAACTAAGAGATTCACTTTGGTAAAATATTATTGTACAAATGATGGACTTTATTCAGACTTTAGTCCTAGTTCTATTCCAGGGTGTAATCCAAGATGCTTCATGGTAGTTAATCGTTATGATTCCCTTAGACTAGTGCTCTCTCTCTCTCTCTCTCTCTCTCTCTCTCTCTCTCTCTCTCTCTCTTTCTCTCTCTCTCTCTCCCCTTCTCTCTCTCTCCATCCCCCCTCCCCCCTTTTCCTGTCTCCATTTTTTGGGACTGAACCCAGTTTTTCCTTTTCTGTACTTTAAAAAAAGTTTTTGTCAGGCTGTCCTTGGCCTCACTCTGTAGCTGACACAGGCCTCAACTATGTGCTCCTTCTGCCATGCCCTCCTGAGTATCTTTCATTTCGTTTAAACCCGAGTTACCAGACCTAGTTTGATCTTGACACTATTTGAGAGGGCACGGGTCAGGGTATTTCATAGATTATCCTTCAATTTTTGTTTTGCTAAGACTTTATTATCAGACTTGGGAGATGAATTCTGGAGGGAAAAACAGAATCAGGAGCCTTTCACTTCAAATCTTCTCAGGGAGTGTGTGTTAAATGCTTCTATAACCAATTAGCATCCTTAATGCGATCAAAGAAGAAGAATGTGTTCTCAGTTCTGTGTCCTAAAATTCTGAAAGGAATCTTTAAGATTAAATTTAAATTGTTATTCAAGCAGATTCTCTCTAAAGGCTCTAGAGCAGCTGCATATCAGCTATCCTGGATATCAGATATTTACACGACAGTTCATAACAGCAGCAAAATTACAGTTACGAAGTAGCAATTTCATAGTGAGGTCACCACAACATTAGGAACTGCAGTAAAGGGTCACAGCATTAGGAAGGATAAGAGCCACTGCTCCAAAGAGAATTGGACCCAGCATTCCTTGGCTTATGGCCATATTACCTCATTCTCTTTTTCCATCATCACGCTATCTTTTCTTATTCAAGCAAGTCTTCCTCTGCCTCCAACTTATAAGGACCCTTGTGACACACTGGCCCCACTCAGATAATCCAGCATAATCTCTACATCTTAAAGAAGTCTTTGTCTACATAGTTCTTTTGTCATGTGCAGGGGTCTATTTATACTGGATCTAGGACCAGGGCTTGGATACTGTTGGGACCCATTATTCACCCCACAACAGGGTATTTGGTATCCCATGTTAGTCCTCAGTGGCCGTGTTAAACGTGACCACTTGGTTAAGGTGGTGCCTGCTAGGTTATTTAGGGTAACAGGTTCCTGTTGATTACTAGAAATGTGATTTGATTTATGTATGGGTAAAGAAAGATGTTGACATTATGTAGCCATTCAAAGCCACAAAGAAGGGATGCTATTCCCTTACAGAACCCAGTTCTAGATCTCAGAAATACAAAAATTATCAAGCAGTGGGCCCTGTTTCCAAGAAGTTAATTGACTTCTGAGGATAACATCAGTCAGTATAAACAAGCGTTCCTTTTAAACAATCTGGAATTTGCTTCAGTAATATTCTTTGGTTGTTTGATGGGTTTCAGGCAATATAAAGGTGAGAACCAAGGGCTAGAGAGATGGCTCAGTGGTTAAGTGTGTGTAATACTTAACCTCTTGGAGAGGACTGGAATTTAGTTCTCAGCATCCACACTGGATGGTTCAGCACCATCCTTAATTCCAAGTCTAGGGAATCTATGCTCTTTTCTGGCCTTTTTGGGAACTGTAGTGATATATGAGGAAAAAACTGGGTGTGGTGCAGACTTTTAATCTCAGTGCTTGTAAAACAGGAGGATCAGGTAATTGAGGCTATCCTGGACTACATAATAAGAATCTGTCACAAATGAAAAATGATAAGTAAATGAAGAATAAAGTATTGTTCTTAAAGTTTCTAAAGTATTCTTGAACTTACTGTATTTCTCACTTTTCTATGCTCTCTTGAATTCTCTTCTCAAATATAGAGTATTATTTCTCAGAAAAACAGTTAAAAAATTCCACTGGGTTTCTCCTAAGAAAATCTAGCTTTCATTTTGTTTGTAGAAGGTTTTACGGAACAAACAAGCCCAGCTGAGCCTCCAGACCCTGGGTGTTCATGGAACTGGAGAGTCCATACCTCGCATTTCACTCCCCTGCGACAGCCCGGTCTGTAAAATAACGCACTATATTCTTCTTGAAGGAAGATGATAGAAAAGACTTACCATAGATTTTTTTTCCCTCCAAATGCCAGTATGGCACTTCAAACTCCAAAGTGGTTCCATGGGAACTCTCACTCAATATAAACCTGCTGTTATTTTTACTGCTTGAAGGAGTCTCACCTTAAATTAAGTCCAAGTCATGTCTGAAATGTATTTCCCATACCAGCTTCTTCAAGTCAAATACTTTGACATGGAGCAGCTCAGAAACACACAGGGAATTGACCAGTCACATACTACAGGATTCATGGTTCTCTAAGCTCCATCGTATGCAGCAAAGGGATTCTGTTCCAATGGCTTTTTAGCTAACTACCTTTGATTATGTTAGTTTAAAATAATACTTTATTAATCCTTTGAGAATTTCATATGGTGTATTTTGATCATTTTCTCCTCCCAACTCCCCCAAATCCATCCTTTCTACCCTCATCTCCCTATCTACTCAACTTCGACTTTTCTTCTTAAAAAGTTGTTAATACTTCAAGTTCATTTTGTGTTGCTCAGCTCCTCTTGGAAGTGGGGCCTGCCCTGGAATGTGGTTGACCTACTAGGTGTCACACTATTAAGACAACTGATTCCTTCTCCCAGCAGCTATCAAATGCCAGTAGCCCCTCAGATATGGGTGGGATGTCGTGCCCACCTCTCCTCCACCTAGGAATTTTACCTGGCATGAACGTATGGATGTCCTGTCAAGGTGTTGCAATCCCTGTGAGTTCATATGTACAACTGACCTGGTGTAGCCAGAAAATAATGTTTCCCTGAAGCTGTCCGTTATCTCTGGCTTTCTTTCTGTCTCTCCTCTTCTTTGAAGATTTCTGAGCCTTGGGGATGGGGTAATCTAGAAAACCCATTTCATTCTGAGCATGCCACAGTTTTTATTCTCTTTGCATTGATCAGTTGAGGGTCATTTAAAAAACTCTCTGTGCTTCCATGGTTTTGCATACAAAGAGAATTTCAAGAATATTTCGATTGGATTTTCTTTTCATTCTTCTCATTGTAAGATTCAAAAAAGATAACAAATAACAAAGAATTTGAAAACCGATGAACTCCTAAACAATTTCGAGTGACTTTGTAGTCAATTATTATCACTTCTGAAACATGATGGTGATCTAGATTGTCTTTAGAAGGCATTATTTTTATTGTTTAAGTAATTAATCATTTTTCAATCATTTTTGTTTAAAGTAGACTTCTGTATACTTTTAAGAAGCAAAATGATAAATACTTTGGACTTTGTGAAGCTTTGAGGCTGACTCAGGGAAAGACCCTAGAGACTGTAGGCAAACGAATGAGCATGGCTGTGTTCCAGGAAACTTTACTTATAAAATGACATGCTGGCCCACAGAAACTTGCCAGAATAATTATGGCCAAAATGGTGTGATAATCAGAACTTGCTTCAACATCAGGTAGGGAGTGGAGAAATGTGCAGGGGTGAAACCAAGGTAAGGCTGGGTTGACAGTTGCTTTAAGACTGGTTGTACATGGGGGCGCATGCTCTTCAGTCCACCTTCAGGTGTGCGTTGCCAGTGCCCCACATTGGTCAATCTCAAGGTCCGAGAACCAAGTGGCATGGGCAGCAGGTGATTTCACAGTGGCTGCTGACCTGTCAGCTACAAAAATGCTTTCTAGATGCCTTGGAAATTTTCTGTTTTTACTGCTTTCCTACCTAATCTCTTCTCATTTCACTCTATGGACATTATATTTTATTACTGAGACACACTCTTGCTATGTATGTATCGCTTGGCTGGCCAAGTTCTACCTTTGTGGCTCAGGCTGGCCTTGAACTCATGATGATCCTACTTCATGCTCCAAGAATGCTGAGGTTATAGCCTTATATTGCCATATCTGGTTCTGCATTAGTGTATTTCAAACCGGTTTATGTTCCATACAAGCCAAGCTGGTTAGATAGATAATGACTACTGCAAGATCTATGGAAAGAAGTAAGGACAGAGGACACAGTCATAGAAAGAACCAACATTGATTTTCTCCTGGAGTCCTTCCAAACAGCCTATGGGGAAAGGCTATCTGTATCCCCTCCAGGAGAGGAGCTGGGGGAGGAGAAGCAATATGGCTGTGTTTCCATGGCTAACAACTTTGTTCTGAAATTTGGGAGCTTAGGCATGAGTTCACTTCTTTTCAGGGTAAAGAGGTGAAATAGAGAGACTCAGATTCTCCCGGGAGGACACCTGGAAAAAAAAAGAAATAAAGAGATTCTGAGACACGAATTAATAGAAACTATGGATAAAGAATTAGAGAACTGAAAGTGTAGCCAAGTAAAGGAGGAGAGATTAAAAACAAGATGGAGAACTCAGCAGCTATAGCTTTGATTTCTTCTTCGACAAAAAAAAATACATTTTTGCTTTGTTCCTTTTTTGGTGGGGATTTTACCTCCGGGGAAATACATAGGATGCTCATTTCCTATTTCATGTCTACAGTCACATTTCCTTAATATCAAAGAAATTTAAGATAAAGAGTAGAAAGGCACAGAAACTCTCAGAATCCCAGCAGTGACAGGACTGCAGTTGAGCTTCCCTTTGTACTAAACAAGGTGAGACATCCTTCTGGAAACATGCAGCAAATTATGCCAGGTTGTGAGGGAAATGCTGCTAGGCTTCCCAATGACTCAGAGCAGCACTGACCAACTGCTGCTCCCCATCTCACAGTAGGAAGGCTTCTCCTAGGACTAGAGAGAAACTTGGGACTGGGCTGTTCAGTTTCCTTTACTACACCCCATTCCCTGTCGCAACCCAACTCCTGCTTCCTCTCACCAACAGTGAGAAGCCATTTTTACAAAAGGAGCAGCCACACAGCTGTAATGGGCTTAAACTTCATACCTATTCAACCACACACATTCTGGCCGAAGGATGTAGCTCAATAATGGTGTGCTTGCCTAGTACATTCAAGCCCTCCAAACCAAATGGTGTGCTTTTCTTCTTTTCTAAACTCTCCTTTTCTTATGATTAATAATCCCCAGGCGTCTTCTTTGAGTTTTGTCCCACTGCACCAATCATCAAAACACATTCTCTTTCTTAATCAAGGTCTGATAATGTGGAAGCCTTGGGTTTGAAAAGAGATCAGTGTGACACCTCCCACTGCCACCGCCGCCACCGCCCTGCAACCCAGGCTGTAAGGCCAACTTAAGAGCAGGTCTCTTTTTGTCTGGAACAAAGAAAACTGGGTTGCCAAGCACACAAGTCTAACAGAAAAGAAAATGAGTGACTGTGTGGGTTAAAGCAGATGATAATGTTTGTGTGCTTCTCCAGCATTTTGTTTAAGACTTGGTGACTTCAAATGACTTGGGAAGTAAAGCACAATTAATATTTTTTTAAAAAAAACTTTTAATCAAAAATATTTGTTGAGCTGAAAATAATCAGGTCAGAAAAGTACAAGAAGAGGATTTTGTTACTAGGCAATCCAGAAACAAACTGTACTTTGGGAAAAAAAAATGCCTTTTACCCCTTCCCAGAAACCAGGGCACCCAGCTTCCTCCTAGATATAACAGCTGCTTAACTGAAAGTGAGGCACACTCACTTCTTTTTAAAGGTGTGTGTGTGAGAGAGAGAGAGAGAGAGAGAGAGAGAGAGAGAGAGAGAGAGAGAGAGAAACAGACACAGAGATATACGGGGGGGGGGGAATGAAGGACTAGAGGATGTCATTAAGTGTCCACCCATAGCTGAAGTTGCAGGTGGTTGTTAGCTAACTGCTATGGGTGCTAGGTACTTAACTTGGGTCCTCTGCAAGGGCATCACACACTCTGAACTTCTGAGCCATTACTTTAGCTTCTACTTACCTGTCTGCCTGATGCCTTCCTTCCTGTCTCCTTTCCTGTTTCTTTCGACAAGGTCACAGGACACTGACATCGAACTTTCCAAGTAGTTAAGGGAGACTTCAGATTCTCCTGCCTTGCTCCCACAGTAACCTCTTAAATTCTAACTCCAAGCTCTGGGCCTAGTCTAGAATATTTGTAAATTGGGGCATGAATGCCAAGGAAGGTAGGAGCTAAAACTATCACTGTTTGGATTTTGAACCTTCTTAAACAGACACCATTCTTGATCTCATTTTAAAAATAAAGAAATAGAAGCCTAGAAGTTTTTTATATTTTACTCAAGATCACACAGTTTGTCATTTCTAGAGCCTGGTTTCTAACTTAGACACTCTGACACAGACTTCATATTCTTTCTTTTTTGAATTCTATCACAAAAAACAACTTGCAAATAAAATAAACACCATATACCAAAATTAGCCAGACCCCAAATTCGCACACCTCAATGATCCTATATACAGTTGGAATTGTCATTCTTTCACTATTAGAAATATTTTATGCACTTATCCACCATCAAAACTGAAATATCCATGACAGAATTAGAACTAGAAAAGCAATTGTCTTTGTATCCTTTGTCATAACTCGTGGTCATTACCCGCATTCACTCTGTACTCATCCTACTACACTTAGCATTTCTTGTTCTCTTTCTTCATGTATTCTGTACCCACATGTACATGTCTTTACATATATACATATATTAGCTAGATTTTGCATATGAGGAAATCATCTGGTGTTTTTATTTTTGAGATTGTGTGTGTGTGTGTGTGTGTGTGTGTGTGTGTGACAAGGGCTTGCATCTGAGGATTCGCCTGCCTATCTTTTTGCTTATGGAAGCCAAAGACTGACATTGGCTGCCTTCCAATGTCTCATCCCACCTTCTGTTTTTTTTTTTTTTTTTTTTTTTTTTTGAAACAAGAGCTCTTGCTGAACCTGGACTTCACCATTTTGGTGAGACTACCAGACCAGTGAGCCTCTGGGGTCCTCATATCTCTGCCCCTCCAGCATTAGGGTTACAGACATGCATGCCCCCCGTTATGTGAGTACTGGAGAGCTGAACTTAGGAGTTTATGCTTGAATAACATGCATTTTACCCATTAAGCTGTCTCCCCTCAGATAAATATTTTTGATGTTTCTAACAAATTTAGAGGTCACTCATTTGAACAATAGGTTTATTCCTTTCTCTTGTCTTTAACATGAGTGAATTCTTAGTATTGACATACAATTTTAGATTTTTAACAGTCTCCTTCATGAAAGTAAGTCTTAAATTAACATTAGGAGATTCTTACAATCAGAGACTCAGTAGTACTAGAACCGAGTAAGTACCCTTTTCTGGCCCCTTCAAACACTGTATGCACATAGTGCATATAAGCTTATACAAGCAAGTGAACATGTGTGCAGTGCACACAGATGCAAATAATAAATAAATAGCAATTACTTTAAAAAATGAATTGTTTAGAAAACATTTTATTTTTAGCAGTGTGTGTATGTGTGTGTGTGTGCGTGCACATGCACAAGTGCACAAGCATGTGAGTACAGGTGCCCATAGGCTAGAGGCATCTGATTCTCTGGAGCTGGAGTTACAAGCACTTGTACCTTCCTGATGGGTGCTGAGAACTGAATCTGGGTGTTCTGAAAGAACAGAAAATGCTCTTAACTGTTGAGCCATCTCTCTGGTCCCCAATTCTCACACTAGTCAAAATACAGTGCATTTAACTAACTGGAACTGTGTGTTTCGCTTGTTTGTTGATGAGATGTTTGAGCGATTTTTTGTAAGCCATTTCAGAAGTGCCCTATAAGGCTCCTCAGTGGTGCTTGCAATGTCCTGTGGATCTTCTAATTTGTCCTTCAGGCAGCAAATCTCTTGTTTTTACTCCATGTTCAAATGTCACTAGTCCCCCAAGTCTCCCTGGAATCCTCTGGGGGAAATCATCCTACCACTGTAACATCACTGTCACTATTACCCTCATCATATCACCACCCCCACCACCACCACCACCACAATCACCTCATCACCATTGACACCAATTGACCCTGACTTGAATTTTATAAGCACACAACAGCATAGACATTATTGCTGCATTCATTTCATGGTTAAGGAGTCAGAGGCACAGAGAGGTTTAGAGCCGCATATCAAGAAAGGAAACCAAGAGCGTGCCGTCTAAAGACTGTGTGATAAAGTTGTAACCGAAAACATCAAGTTCTATTCTTTGCCTTCCCTAGGCGCCTAGTCTTAAGGTGAATGGCTTGCAATGAGTGATCAATAGTCAGCAGGTTTGCCTGGAGGGGGAAAGAGTGAGAGGGAGGAGACTCATTAGTTCTGCTGCGGATAAGGTTAATCCTGTGGATAAAGTTGATCCTGGAGAGTTTTCAGGTCCTTCTTGTTTTCCCCTCCCTTGGTTCACCACCCTCTCTTTTTCTCTACTCTCTAATTCTTTGAAATACACAGTATAAAAACTGAATGCATAGGTTTAACTCAGAAACAATGTAATGACTGTTATGCCATATTGAGCCACAGTTGACACTCCCATAGAAGAAGATAGATTGATAAGGACAAACCAGAATCTTAATTTATTCAAAGTTTTAGTAGCTCAGAAGGCTTGAGAAATAATCCAGAGAAAACTATTCTTGTGCTTAAGTTCCGCATCCCTCAAAAAAGACAGTCATGCAGACGTGGGATTATACTTAATAGTAACTGGTTGAAAGGGGAAAAAAAAGCCAGTCTCGTCACATTCTACTTGGCCATTCTTTGGGGTAATTCTTTCTTCTTCATAGGCTCTGGACAGTATCTCTCTGGAATGAGGGTCTTCTGATCTAGTGCCAGACAAGGTATCTCGGAGAATTTCTTGATGGCAAGGTCCTACAGTGAAACATGGGAGGAGGACCAGAGCCATGTTTTTTAGAAATTTTGACTGCCTGGGGGAGAGGAATTCCAATTTCTATAGCCTGTCTCAGGAAAGAACAGAAAATAGGAGAAAGCAGGGCAGTCTGTGAGAATTCAACGATGCAGAGAACTACTCAATAAACAGTGGTTTGCTTTCCTACGAATATTGCCAAATTTTGCATGTAATATTTAAAGTCATCTCCATTACCATCTCTTGAACCATATTTCTACAAAATTAGCTAGTTCCCATCTTTTATGAATGGATTTTGTTTTCCTCTGCTACTGCACTGTGTTTATGTGGCTAATAATACAAAGTTTATTATATAAGAAAATTATTTATCATAATATACTGTTTAAGTAGGTGAATAAAATTATTTGATAGGAAACTGATGTGTAAAATTTACTGTAAGAAACAAATCTCATCGGTAAGTAGGAGAAACTTTTAATTCATGATATGAGAAGAGATGTTAGAGCACTAATAAGGCATGAAAGGATAAAATGATTATTAATTGGATGTGACCTTTGGGTAATTGATGCCTATGAAGGACTGGAGTATTAGTGGAAATGACTTTTTAAACAGCGATTACATTTATCCACACATCCACTCACTTATCTGCGCACCTCTTTATCTACCCATCCATTTCTTATTTACACATCTTCTAGCTGTGCCTCTATCTTTTTCACTCATTTGTCAAATTGCTACCCAACCATTCATCTATCCATGTCCTTCCAGTCATCTGTCCAGTTCACTGACTCCTTTCCAAAAATAACATGTCCTTATCGTGTGGGTACTTTCTTTTGGATAAGAAAGAAAATAAAATGGTCTGGAGAGATGGTTCTGCAGTTAAAAGTACTGGCTACTTCTTTCAGGGAACACAGGTTTAATTCCCAGAACCCACGTAGCAGCTGTGCTGGCTAGTTTTAAGTCACCTTGACACAGCCTACAGTTATCTGAGAGGAGGAATCGTCAACTGAGAAAATGCCTCCAAAAGATCAGGTTGTAGGCAAGACTGTAGAGCATTTCCTTAATTAGTGATTGGGGTGGGAGGTATCCGGCCCACTGTGTGTGGCGTGATCCCTGAACCAGTAGGCCTAAATTCTATAAGAAATCAGGATAATCAAGCTAGGATGAGCAAAGTAGTAATCAGCACTCTTCCATGGCCTCTGCATCAGCTCCTGCCTCCAGATTCCAGCCCTGTTTGACTTCCTTTGATGACGAACAGTGCTATAAAACTGTAAGGTAAAATAAACCCTTTCCTTCCCAAGCTGCTTTGGTCCTGGCGTTTCATCAGAACAATAATCCTAAGTAAGACAGAAATTAGTACCAGGATAGTGGGGCATTGCTGTGACAGACCTGACTATGTTGTTTTGCAGAGGATTGAAGAAGGATTTTGGAATTTGGGGAAGGAAAAGTCATTGAGCATTAAAAGGTAGGTGAGCTGTTCTATGGGAATGTAGAAGAAAAGAGAGTTGAGAGAAATGCAGATGATAAAGGCCTGCATTGTGAAATTCCAGAGGGAAGTTTGAGATTTATTTTGACACTCATGGGACTGATGCGTATTTGCTGTTTTGAACAGTGATATGGAAGTACAAACCAAGTAAACCCTTTCCTCCGCAAGTTGCTCTGGTCATGGTGTTTCAGCACAATAGTACCCCTAACTAGTACTGCACTTCACAATCATCTACAACTCCAGCTCCAGGGAATTCAAAGCTCTCTTCTGGCCTCTTCGGGCCCCAGACTTGCACATGGTACACAGACATACATTTAGTAAAAATACCCATATACAGAAAATAGATACGTTTTTAAGAGAAGAAGGTATGAGATAAATATGCTTGATTTGTAAAAGTCTTCATAGTTTCTAGGCATTAGAATTCATATCTGACAGGAAAGACATGCACAATCCCTGGCTATAACAGGGATAACATGTACTCTGCCACTGAAGGATTCCTGAAGAATTGGCAAGTTGCCATGAGTGAAAAAGGTATCATATGTAGACCATAAAGCTGGGAGAAAGAGCAAGTTGTACTCTTTAGATTTAGAATAGTTGTTAAACTATCTTGGTTTAACAGGATGATGGCAGATTAGGTGTGAAAGATAAATTAAGAAAGATCATGTGAGATGCATAGCCATATATAACTATGGGCTGGAAGTGATGGTGTCTTCTTGGCAGGCATGAAAAGATACCAAGATTTTTCTAAGTAGTAGGCAGCAACAAAGCAGCATGAAACAAATACTTTTTAATTAATTTCAATTTTTAATCGGCTACTTAATAGCTAAAATATACAAGAGACTCTTAAATCTTTTTAGATTATAGCTCCCTGTGTGTTTATAATTTGTTCATGGTATCCCAAGACCAAAAGAAAACCTTAACAATTCCATTTATTAAGTTCAAACAACTTGTTAAATATTTATTTGTATCCAAACAACTTAGCAGCAATCTGAAACAGTAACACAAACATCTTTTAAATTTTGGCAAAAAATTTCATCGTTGAACAACTATGGCCAATTCTCCATTGGGGTATGTGTGTCTGTGGGGTACTCAGCAGAATGTCAGCAGACCTTATGTGGAAAATGCAAGTTGCATTAAGGCAGGGGTTTGAATAGCATCCAAAAGATAGTGTGTATGTCCATGTTTCCTTCAAAATGTCAGACGGATTGCTGTGCCTTGATGAATTGAATCCACTATGGCGACCCAGGACTCTTCAGGGTGTAGCATGAGAATTAGGTGTTAAACTGTTACCATTCATCAGCTCTTACCTTAGGCACTTTATAAATGCTGTGTGGGGTGACTCTTAATATTAACCTTAATTTCCAGATGATGAGAGTGAGCTCATAGAGCTGGAAACTGATGGAATTGTATATAAACTCTATAGATAGCATGTCTATTGATTCATGTCAAAGGACATTATATTATCATGATTTGGTAGATTCTAAATAATTCTAGGAGTAGAAATCAACACCCAATGTGTTTTTTATTCAGTGTCAAGAGTATCCTATTTGTTGCTGTTTAGAGGGCAAACTGGCTTTCTTAACTTCAGTACATTTCATTTTTCTTAGAAGATCTTGAGACATGAACTTAACAACATTCATTTGTTGAGGCTGGTGGTGTTGCTTAGTGGTAGAGCATTTGCTTACTATGTCCCAAACCCAAGGTTTGCGCCATGGTGTCACCAAAACAATTGTAGTAATTTACACATGAGATAATTTAGGAAGTTCTAGAAGTTGAATGGGGTGGTGTATTAGGGGAAGAAAAAAGTCAATAAAGGTAAGATTAGTAAACCATTTACCATTGTAGGCAGGTTGAATTTAATCACATAGAAAAATGCTGGGAATCAGAACAGAAGACACGCCTGGTAATTGTTCTTCCGAACAGGCAACAGAGTAGTGATATTCTTAACCAACACCATTCACACATTGAAGGACTGCTCCCAGGGAGATCATCATTTGGGGCACCTTTGGCCTGCCATGTGTGTGCATGGAGAGGGCTTCAATGGCCATAGAAAATTCCCAGGAAGGCAGCTATACTCAATGCAATTTTTGGCAGCTGGAAATAAAATCTGTCTCCTAAAATTGTAAGGCAAAGTAGATATGAATGAGGTCCAAACAATAGCTGCTTTGCTAGCAGAGTATCAAAAGACAGCACTTATAAAAATGATCAGGGAATCACTGGGCAGTAGTGGTGCACGTCTTTATTCCCAGCACTCAGGAGGCAGAGGCAGGCAGATCTTTGTGAGTTCGAGGCCAGCCTGGTCTACAGAGAGAGTTCCAGGACAGCCAGGACCACATAGAGAAACCCTGCCTTGAAAAAAGTAAAACAAACAAGCAAACAAAAGGATCAGGGCAGTGCTTTCCTGTAAGGATGGGTCAGAATACCCGGAAAGCATGGTTAATTTGAGTAAATGTATTTAATATAGTATAAATTTATATTCACAGGGTATAAACACATTTTTATTTTTCAGTTGGTACGTATCGAGAGATGAAGGTAGCTTTCAAGAGAGTGCAGCATGAAAGAACAGCACTGGGCTAGATGAACCTCAGAAGAAGATGCTTCTGTCTGCTGGGGCTGGGACTTGGTGGTAATTGTGTGCTTGCTCAGCATGTGTGAGGCCCCTGTTCAATTTAAGAAGGGCTAATGCCCCCTCTCCTTGCAAAGTGATACCAAAGGAGGAAAATGTATGCTGAAGTGGCTTGCCCATTTCGTTTTCCTGGCTGAAAGAAAAGAAGCTACAGATATTTAAACCGAGAAAGGAAAGTTGAAACATGAGTCCCCAATTCATCTGTTAATACATGTTCAGAGCCCTATTAAAAGTGGATTTGAGCAGGAGAAAATGGCTTTTGAGGATATGTGGGAGCGTTGAGGAGAGGCTGCAGTTTCTAAAGGCATTCTCAACAAAATTAAATGGATTTGCCATATTCTAATTCAACTTAGTTATGCCTCATGAAATTGAGGAGTTTCCTATAAATTACACTGTAGAAATCATTAAGCAAATTCTCAAGCAATCCTTCCCAAGGAGGAAACGGCGAGAACTGGCAAACAAGTCACGAAAACATGATATCCACCATTAATTCCCCTTTCCTTATGAAAATGACTGACTGCCTTGATGAGTTCCAGTTGGGGGATGTTGTTTCTGTTGATCTAAGAGTTCATTCTTTTACACACACACACATACACACACACACACAGCCTTAGTTTAGGCCTGCACTCTAAAAATTTCTCACATGAATTTATGTCTATAAACATTTCCATAAGCACCCTTGGCAGAAACAAGACAAAATTTGCCCTAGCTCACAGAAAAGGGTCATGAATGTTCTGTCTGTGGCTGCCAGTCTCTGGCTCCCTGTGTGAGCTCTCTGGAGAGATGGGCTAAACAAACAAAAAAAAAATCTGAGACATCGCATTCCTGAAAAAGTTCAAAGACACAGGTCAGAAGAAGTGCTGCACTGCCATCCTGCTGAAAACTGTGAATTCGGCTGTAGGGGACATGATGTCCCCTTGATGACTCGAGGATGCAGAGGTCTGAGACATCAACCACTGCCTCCAGGTGGGATAGGAAGCACCGCACAGCAAAAGGAAGACAGTGGCAGGGTTTCTTGGAAGACAGCAGAAAGAGAATTTACAAAACTGGTGAAATGTGCCTCTCTTATTCTGTCTGTCTCTCTGTTTGTCTGTCTGTCTGTTCCTCTCCTTGTCCCTCGCTTCCTTCCTCCCTCCCTCCCCCTTTCTTCTTCTGTCGTGTGTGTGTGTGTGTGTGTGTGTACTAGTGTATGCCTGTGTCTATGGTGGGCAGAGGACACACTCAGATGTCATTTCTCAGGCAGTGTCCACCTTTTTCCTTCCTTCCCTGTCTAATGTCTTCCTTCTTTCTTTCTTTCTTTCTTTCTTTCTTTCTTTCTTTCTTTCTTTCTTTCTTCTTTCTTTCTTTCTTTCTTTCTTTCTTTCTTCTTTCTTCTTTCTTTCTTTCTTTCTTTCTTTCTTTCTCTTTCTCTCTCTCTCTTTCTTCCTTCTCCCCTCCCTCCCTCCCTCCCTCCCTCCCTCCCTCCCTCCCTTCCTTCCTTCTTCCTTACTTATTTTTAATACGGGGTCTAAATATAGTTTACTCCTCACTTGTCTAGAACTCATTGTGTAACCTGGTCTTGTACTCACAAAGATCTACCTCTCAAGTGCTGGGATTAAAGGCCTGCAACACACACACTTGACTTATTTTTTAATTTTGTATGTGTGCGTGTGTGTTTGTGTGTGTATATTTAGAGAGAAGGGAGCGAGAAACAGAGACAGATGCATGCAGAGAGATAGAGAGGGAAGAGACTGAGATTGAGGTATGTGTATGGTTGCCTCTTGAGGCCAGCAGAAGGCAGACATGGGTGCTGGTAACTGAACTCTGGTCTTTTGCAAAAGCACTATGGATTCTTAACCAGTGGGTGAGTCTCTCTCTCTCTCTCTCTCTCTCTCTCTCTCTCTCTCTCTCTCTCTCTCTCCACAACTGGCTTTTTAAAATGTCACTTTTAGGAATCAAGCCCAAGATCTCATGTTTACAAAGCAACGCTTACTTTTACCAAACAAGCTATCTCCCTGGATAGGGAAATTAGGAGCTCTTAATTCAATGTATTAACTGAAACATTATGTAATACTTTGACCTTAACAAATTATGTGTGGATAATTAAATAACTGCCCCTTAAATGACTACCTCTAATTTTTTACCTGCCTTCCAATCTCTACCTTTAGATGGGCCTCATTGTGGGCCCCTTGACTTTGGGCTTGGCCATGTGACTTACTTTGGGCAGTGGGTAGAAGTATTTCCCTCTGTTTCAGGTGTAGGCTTTAAAAGACCGTGTATAGTTTGACTTGTTCTTTTGGGCCTCTGCTATCATGATAAGAAAATCTCCTTCAGTTGTAGCACTAGTTCAAGAATGATGAGAGTCACATTGAACTAATCCGAAAACAAAGCAGAACTATATTAGGGAAATGGATGCCTTTTATAAGCTGCTAAGACTCTGTGACTGTCTTATATGGACATTACCTGAACGACACATCTTATTCCCTTTAAAAAGCTATCTGTTTCCTCATCTCTGAACTGACTCCAAATGAAGTTGAGAACTCTGCTATGCTATTTTTTATCACACTTTTTCCAAGAAAAAAACAAAACTCAAAAAAAACCTCTTACTTTATACATAGCTGATTTTTTTAAAAAAAAGTAAACTTGTATCCCTAAAACACACTGATTCCTGAAACTGTTACTCTTCTGAGTTATGTATTTAATGTCACCCACTAGACAGTATGAAGTATACCAATCATGGCTGAAGACACACAGGAGACGTGTAGTGATTGGGTCTCAGACAGTCCACATTGAATTTCTGTCATTCTAAGTAACCTCTCCTGAACAAGGCCCTATTTACTTATTGTTTGAAAACACGTAGATATCTTGGAGGGGGGAAGGGGTAGAAAAATGGAAGATCAGCATCTCCTGAGAAGCAGAAATAGTTTGGAGTTTGGGATTACATAATGCAAGCCCAAAGTATCCAACCAGTATTTACCTTTGAAGGTCAACAATTAAGGATATAGAGGCAGGATATTATTTGGGATTATCAGGATGGCCACTAGATATGCAGTCACATATTCTTGTCAGTGAGAGGCAGAGGAAGATCTGATGAAAGAGGAGATGCGTGTGAACCCGGAGGTAGAGACAGGAGTGATCAGAACCCCTCCATGCATGCAAGTGACCACCAGGATCCAGAAGAGACAGGGACAAGCTTTACTCACTGCCTTGTGCCTCTGAAGGGAGCCCAGCTCTGCTGGCACTTTGGTTTTGGTTCGATGATACTGTCAGGAGCCTTAAGTTAGTCACATCTGTTGTAAAGTTCCATTTCACAAGAAGGCACCCCATCCCCATCATCCCCTCTTCTCCACTGTCCATGTACATGCCAAACAACCAGCACTGAACATGGCTTCCTCTACTTGCAGAGATCCCAGTCTCAGGAACAATTTTATTCCTCCCCTGCCAGCCCTTTCGAGGCTTTCCCATGTGGAAGACAGAAAATCATTTTATAGTCACTGCTTAATCACATTTTCTAAAATAAGATTAAGAATACAGGCATATATAATTCATCAAGTAGTGAAACTTGCAATGAAAAGATACATTTTCCTTTTTTTATTTTTTTTCCTGAAGAAGCATCACCCACACTCTAGCCTTGAGACATTCAGAAGGTCTGGTCCAATTCAGTTGTTCCCATCATCTCAAGCTTTGAACATTGCCCAGAAGCCAATTCAGTTCTGCATGGTTTGTTCAAGGACGATTAGAGTTCAGGCTGATCTTCTTTTCCTAATTGTTGAAGCGAACAAGGAGTCCTGAGGCTGTCCCCAGATCAGGGTGGTCTGCTTAATAATCACTCCTTGTTGGCTTCTGAATACTGTGGAAGAAGGAGATTGGTCCCTGGCAGAAGCAGCTGGGTTATAGATTCACTATCATAAGCCCCTCTGAGTGCTTGAATAAACATCAGATGCAAAGACTTGTCAAAGTTTAGAAGAAAAGCTCTCCAAGCTACACATTGTCAATAAGATGCTATTGAATTCACCCTCTCATTCTGCCGCTTGTCTTTAAAATACCAGATGGGGTTTTTAGAGCACTCACCATGTCGTGCAGGTAATGTCATTTTGAGTTGTTGGCAGGAAGTTCTTAATGAAATCGCAATAATGTGAGGCTGCTTTTGCAAATTAGCAAATGTTTCACATAAAAGAGAAACCTATTTGCCCCCACCATACTTCCGGGGAGGTGTGTGTGTGTGTGTGTGTGTGTGTGTGTGTTTCATAACCAGACTCAAGTCTCCTGCTCACTCCCTTTAGACTATGCACCTGCAATTTGATCTTGCACTATAATAGCTCAGTTTTGTTTAATCTGATTATACTTGACTGAAAATGAAAAGCAGTGTTTATGTGATATATTGAACGCTTTGGAAGGGAAACTAACGTTCTAGCAGACTGTAACAGTTTAATGCAGGGTTTCTCAGCCGTATCACTATTTACATTCGGGGCTGAATGATTCCTACTTGTAAGGGGAATAGGCCTGTGTGTTGTAGGATGTTGAGCATCATCCCTGACCTCTTTCAACTAGGTACCCAAGTATGCTAGTAACCCTCCCTTCATCATGTGGGGCAAGCAAAAATGTCTGTAAGTATTGCCAAATAAATCCATGTTTAAAAATGTGCTTGAGGAAGCAAAGGTAGACTATATTAAAAACAACAACAACAAAAGCTTGTATGAGAAGACTGGAGAGGTGTTGGCTCAGTCTACAAAGTGCTTGCTATGCAAGTCTGAGGATCTGCATTTGATCCCCAAGACCCCTGTTTAAAAAAAAGAAAAAAAAGAAAAGCCAGATGTGGCAGCATCTGCCTGTAATTCCAGTGTTGAGGAACCAATGACAAGAGAACCCCTGGGGGCTCACGGGCCAGACATTATAGTTGAATTCGTGAACTCCAGCTTTAACAAGAAACTGTCTCACAAAATAAAAATAAAATACAGTGAAAGGAGCTCAAGAATGACACCTGTTGTTGACTCTAACCTCCATAAGCTTGTCCAAGTACGTACATGTGCATTCCAGCCACACACACACACACACACACACACACACACACACACACACACCATATATCAGAATGTTGAGTAGTCAGTCTCCACGATAGTGGTCCTCAGTGATCTGCTTCTTAGAATTCATGCTTTTCTGTAATCCTCTCCCACACTAAAATTCATGTTGTCAATAAAATAAGATTGATAAAATGATGACTTTTGTTGCTGTTGTTTTGTTTGTTTGTTTTGAGGTAGATCATAGGAAACAATGCTTTTTTATATTCCATGCTCTGAGGGAAATTAGTTGTCATATAAGGATTTTCAGCAAGCCCAGGGAGATGTCTGTGTTCCAATAATAGCCCTTGTTAAATTACTTTGTAATGCATTTATATGTACAATCAATATGCTGATACAATTGCCATAATATTTGTCCATCGCTGGCATGTTTCTTAAAGGTGTTGGAACTTGTCACCTGGCACAGAAAGCTGATCTATAAAATTTCCTTGATACTAAATATTTTACCTCCTAAATGATGCCTACTGTGTAAGCTAAAATTCTGTATTCTACAGTTTGGTAATTCTATTCAAAAACACTGAGGAACTAACATGCCTCACTACTGTGACGTTTTTAGGGTAAGGTGTAGCTCACATATCAGGTCCTCAGTTCAACTTTCCTTTAAACTTACTACATCCTCTTGAAATGTTCCAAAAGACTGCCTGGAGGTAGAAGCAAGCTTTCTTGTACCTCTATTTCACTGTCCTCTCAAAATAAGAACAAACACTTTTCTTCTGTATTCAAAGATTTAATACTATTTGGATGAAAAAAACGGCTGAGGACACCAAACATTAGAAAAACATTAGAAAATTCCAGGGCCATATCAATGGGTATGGTCATGACACAACTTTTCTCAGCTTTCCTCGGAGATGGTAATCCACACTCCCTTAGAACCAGGAGGGGAGGGAGTGAGAACTTGGATTGGTATGTAAAATGAAAAAAAAAAAAGATAGTTTTTTAAAAAAATTAAAAATGCTACTATTCAAAAATAAATTAATAAGATGTAGTGATAAAATGACACCTAATAGTATTCTGCTATGTTCATAGATCAGTGCCTTATTCAGCCATAATCAGAGAGGCTTCCTCCTGTAGCAGACCCACAGCCGGACCTTACATGGAGAGTGAGAGATCTTAGAACATCAGGCCTAAATGAAATACCTTCATCAATTTTTCGCCCTCGGAGCTTAGGGAACCCCACAGAAGAGGAGGTAGAAGGAGTGTAAGAGCCAGAGGGGATGGAGGACATCAGGAGAACAAGGTCCTCTAAATCAACATGAACAAAGCTCATAAGAACTCACAGAGACCAAAGTAAAGCACACAGGGCTTACACAAGTCTGAACGGGGCTGTCTATGCATATGTTATGGTTTGTTTTTATTGGACTCCCATGTGTATGAACGAGTGGGTCTCTGATTCTTGTGCCTTCTCTTGGGCTCCTTTCCTTCTGTTGATTTGTCCCATTCAACTTCATTGTGATGGTTTTATTTTACTATATCATATTTTGTTACATTTTAACATTATCTTTCAGTAGCCTGTTCTTTTCTAATGAGAAACAGGAGTAGACCTAGATGCTAGGGGAGGAGGAGAGGAACTGGGAGGATAGAGGTTGGGAAAAGTGTAATCAGAATATATTACATGAGAAAATAATTTTCAATAAAAGGAAAGAATAAAAAGAAGTAAATATATCCTTTCCAACCCTCAAGATGCTTTTGGTAATGATGTCTATCACAGCAACAGAAAGCAAACTCCAACAAGCACAGAATGCACCCCACAGGTTTTTGTATTGAATGGTTTGTCCCCAGCTGCCAGCACTATTGGGGAGGTGGCAACTTTAGGACATGGAGCTTACTTGGAAGAATTCGGCAGCTGAGAGGGAGCTATGCCTTTGAGGAGTATACCTGACTGCCTTATCCCTTCCTCACTCTCTGGTTCCCATCCGCCATGAGTCAAACAGACCCCTTATCCACACCTTCCTGCTACCACGTGCTCTGCCTTACCATGGGCCCAGAAACATTGAGTTAAGTAATGATGGATGGAACCCTCTGAAATAAGAGCCAAGAAAAATCTCTCCTTCCTATAAGTTCTTTATGTCAGGCATTTTGTCACAGGGATGAAAAAGTGAACTAATTAATACACTGGGCATGGTGGTACATGCCTAGAATTTTAGCACAGGGAAGCTACAATAGGAGCAATAGTGAGACCTTATCTTATAATAACATCACTATGAATTAGAAAATGGTGTATTTAATATGCATTAGTGCTTACCACCTCCCATGATGCTTCAATGCGGTACTCTGATGAACCAAAGGGACAAGGTGTACCTCTCAAAACGACTACCCCAGCAGGCTTTATAATCACTAGCTGACTTCAATCACTATGATTATTGTTTCAGAGTGCATCAATACGCCCTGATTAGACAGGCCGTCATCTCATGCTTCGCACTGTTTCAGATCATCAGGCCATCAATAATATGTCAAGAGTCCAAATCAGCATTGCTTTTGTTCAGCTGGTACATCGTCATCACCACTAATTATTAGCCTTCTAGGATAGTTAGAGAGAAAGGATGCATGAAAAATACTTTCTAATATAAAGGCGAAAAATGAGGAATATAAAAGCATCTTGATTAAGACATTATCGTTGGGCCAGACAGAAATTGTGCACCTCTGTCACGTCTACTTCCCCATCACCAAAGCCCTAACCCTAACCCTAACCCTAACCCTAACCCTAACGGTAATGAAAGTTGGAAGGAAACCAAACAACTTCTTCCTATAGCAGCCTCTTCTAAAGATAAAGGCATTTGCTTTTTTTTTCCTTTCCTTTAATCTCCCTGAAATTCACTGACACTTACAATTTGTTATTGTCTATTCATGGTTCTAATTGGGATTCTGGTCCAAATACTCAGCTGAAAAGTTAACTAGATCAAGAAACAATTAGACCATTTAATCAGAAATTACTCTTGCTATGCACCTAGATAATAGACACACGAACTGTTTCAAACATTTGGCGAAGTTGGGTGTTCATATAGGACCTCTCCCAATTCCATACACCAGAAGCAATCACAGGTTTTCTCCTTTCCTCTAATATTAATCTGGATACTTTGGGGAAGGGTATGAAGATAAAGCAACCACAAAAAGCTATTAAAGCAAAGTATTTCTTCTTATTGCTCATATTGTTGACTATTTTTGATGTGAGATAGTTTAATTTTAATAATTTGTGTATGTGTGTGTGTCAGAGAGAGAGAGAGAGAGAGAGAGAGAGAGAGAGAGAGAGAGAGAGAGAGAGAGAGAGAGAGAGAGAGGGAGGGAGGGAGAGAGAGAGAGAGAGAGAGAGAGAGAGAGAGAGAGAGAGAGAGAGAGAGAGAGACTGTGCCTGTGTGTATTGGAGGGTATGTCCAAGTGCCCACACAGGCCAACAGAGGCCAACAGATACTTGGAGATGAAACTCGAGGCAGTTGAGAGCCACCCAGTGTGAATGCTGGCAACTAAACTTGGTTCCTCTCCAAGAACAGCAATCTTAACCGCCTAGCCATCTCTCCAGCCCCCTAATACAAGTTATTAAATCAGAGTTGTCTTTAATTTTTTCATTCTTCTGCCATGGTTACATGAATTTTTACAATCTCCATAAGTGGCTACATGGTTGAGTCTCTCAATCACTGACAGGTATGAAGAAAATCATGGTAGGTGTAAGGTAGTGTCTTCTAAATGTCATCATCACTAGAAGGGAAGACAATTCTGACACTTCAGCAAAGTTGACCCACTACTTCTTATTGGTTTCCATCATCATAGAACACTGAGCTTGATCTTGTATTTATCAGCCCCTGATTGCATGGCCAGTGTTTGTGTCTTTGTGTATGCGCATCAGGTGGCAGGCCCTCCTCCTGCATGTTTAGCTGTGTCAATAGGTCTGATAAACCAAGGATGGTTACATAGAGATTGTAATGAATCAGTTCTAAAAAGTGCACATGAACACTGTGTCCCATTCCACAAACAGGAATATATTCAATGTCAAGTTCTCTCAAAACCACAAAGAAGGACTGACATGGTAGTGTACACCTGTAATCCCAGCATTCAAGAGGCAGAGACAGATGGCTCTTTGTCAGTTTGAGGGCCAGTCTAGTATACATAGTGAACTCTAGACCAGATAGAGCTATCCAGTAGACCTTGTCTAAAAATAAACAAACAAAAAAACAACCCCCCCAAATATAAGTAGACATTACCTGAATTCTATGTGTGATGATTTTAAAGACATTTTCAATTCTGTGTATGCATGTGTGTCTCTGTGTGGGCATGTGCATTTCAGTCCACAAGAAGGTGTCTGCTGTGGCCAGCGCAGCCTAGATAGCCAAGACTGGCAGGGGTGCCGGGATTGCAACATGGAGGCTTCTTTTCAGGTGGAAGAACAGCAAGCTTTATTTTGCCCAGCAACCTTTTATACCTCTACTCCTTCTGTGGAGACCCACCGGCCAGAAAAAACATAAATATCCTTGTCAATTACAGACCACAAGGCAGTTCAGCTGTCAGTCAGGGGGAAGTGAGGGCAGCTGGATTACAACAGTGTCAGATCTTCTTGAGCTGGAGTGACAGGTGGTTGTGAGCCACCTGATATGGATGCAGGGAACCATACTCAGATCCTTTCCAAGAGCAGTGTGTGCTCTTAACTACTGATCTGTCTTTCCAGATTCAGTTAATCCTAAGTGTCAACTTGACCAAATTTGAAATTACCTGGGTGATACACCCCTGGGTATATCTGGGAGGTTGTTTCAGAGAGGTTTAACTGAAGAGTTAACTGAAGCTTTAACCAAAGACAGAAGACCTACCCTAAATGTGAGTGACATCATTCCATGAGTTGAACAAAAAGCAAACAAGGAGAAATCAAGTTGATCAACAGTCTCTCTCTCTCTCTCTCTCTCTCTCTCTCTCTCTCTCTCTCTCTCTCTCTCTCGCCCTCCCTCCCTCCCTTCTTTCCTCCCTCCCTCCCTCCCCCCTCTCCTTATTGTGACCTCCTTAAAAGCAGACATGTCACACTCTTGCCACCATGCTTTCTCTGACATTGTGAACTTCATCTGTAAATTGTATGTCCAAACACAGCCTTCTTCCTTTAATTCATTTCTTGTCTGGCACCTTGTCACAACAATGATAAACACAAGGAATCCATAATACAAATGCATAACCTAAAATCTTTCCCAGGGGTTGTGGGCACAATTCAGGGATGGTTCGACTGGCGTTTCAGGTCCCATCGTCCTAACAGCTTAGACTTGGCCACCAGTCTCAATGCATAGATTAAGGCGATGAACAGTAGGAAAAGGCAGAGGAGGGAGATCACACTAATGTGGACATGTTGCAAATACGTTCTGCGAGGAGGTTCCAAGAAGGACTACTGCTTGAGGGAACAACCTGCTTCTCATAAAGTGACTGCTCTTCCATTGGACTGCACTCTTGGTGAGACAATCTGTCTGCAACACTCTGCTGTCCCTGAAATACGTGCTGACTACAAGTTGAGCACCATGGCTAGAGACTTTCAGGCACCTTTGGGGCTCTGCTATAGGATAATGCAGAAGCTGATGAGATGCCTGACATGGTCTGCCAGACAGGTGATTGACACACCCAGTTGAATTGGCTTTTAAGGGAGGGGACACTAGTATGCAATATTCTAACCTTGGGGGCAGATTAGAATGTCATATTCTATGCAGGGTTAGAGGTAGAAGTCATAATCCATGGTTTTGATCAGGAGGAAGTAGATGTCTTTAATATGGCTTTGTTAAGATGGTACCCCTGCCATTTTAGATGGCAAATAAGGGGTGGGGTTGAAGGTTGATTATGAGGGGGAGGTCTATCTTCAATAACTTTCAATGCTTATCTAGCTGCCTAACACACTCTTGAGGACAAAAGGGGATGTCAGGACAAATATAAACGGGGGGTATCCCAGGCAAAATACACAGTGTCCTTACCTTACCATCAAGGTGGTGAAGGTGGTGAAGGTA
Source organism: Alexandromys fortis (assembly GCF_014885135.2). Classification (NCBI taxonomy): domain Eukaryota; kingdom Metazoa; phylum Chordata; class Mammalia; order Rodentia; family Cricetidae; genus Alexandromys; species Alexandromys fortis. The sequence continues at coordinate 2,385,128 of NW_026067999.1, forward strand.
CTTGCTGCCAAGCCTGATGACCTGAGTTTAATCCCCAGGTTTCACATGGTTAAAGGAGAGAAGTGACTCCCTCAAGTTGTTCTTTGACCTTCATATACTTTCTGAGGCATGGGGCACACACACACACACACACACACACACACACACACACACACACACAGAGAGAGAGAGAGAGAGAGAGAGAGAGAGAGAGAGAGAGAATAAACAAACATAATCTTAAAAATTATAAACAATATCTTTATCTGTAAAATAAGAGGATGCGTCAGATTAGCTCCCAGCATTCTGGCTTTTTTTATTCCTTTATGTCACCTCTGTTAGTCCATAAGCTCAGAGTAGGTCTCGATCTAGTAATTTCCCTCTCTCTGTCTCCCTTAACATAAACACTGCAGAATCACTGCTTGCTAAATCTGCTTTCTGACAGCAAATTTACAACTACCCCTATCAAAAAATGTTAAAATGAAAGATTTTAAAAGCAAATATATTTTGGTCCTACTTACCCATGGACAATGCAAGGAGAGCTCAATTTCCCCCTTTTGACTCATTACTTCCATGGCTATGTAATTTATCCTTTCATCTGCATCGCTTTTGAGAGCAAAGTGTTATTAATAACTACATGAGGGCAACAGCAATGAACTTGGAGGTTTCAGTACCATTAGAATTCAAGATCTCTACTGAAGAGATATGCATATCTAGGAGATACTTTATACCCACCTCTTATAATTGCCAACCCCAATTATCTGACTTCTTTGAAGATGAAATGTAAGTAGTTCCTTTCCTCTATAATAGATAGCTTTTGAAACTTTCTATTATTTTCCCAAAGCCCAAAGCTCACCTTTCCCCATACTTACTCCATATTTGACTAGCTGACTTTGCAAAGCAAATGGGAAAAGGACAGGAGTCCAGTTTACATGAATCCCACTGTGTTTTATCCAATTTCGCAGAAATCGTATCCTTCAAAGAATGCAGGGGTTTTTCATAAATCACCCGGGCAGGCGAGAGGAGCAGAAGTCTGATTCCAGATTCTTCTTCCTGTTGGAAAGGTTGTAAGATAAAATTGGCTGCTTTCTGCTTATATGCACCCTTACTGGTCTGTTTGCTCTCTTCTAAAATGATCTTAAAAACATCCTTTTACTGTTTATCTCAAGATCGTACACAAATAAAGTCTTTCTGTTTACTTATCTTTATTCTCTTCTTTGAGATTTATTATGTGTGTACTGTGCATATGCGCACCTGAGTGTAAGTATATGTGTGTGTGCATACCACTGCATGTGCTTGTGTGTATGCATGGAGGCCAGAAGAGGGTATCAGCTGTCCTCCTCTATCATTCCTTTAAGACAAGGTCTCTCCTGAATACTAGGCTCATATTCCTTGGTCTATATTGAAAACCAGCATGCATTCTTCCTGTATCCACTCCCTCAAAGCTGGGGTCAGGCATGGATGCGTTACCTGACTTATTATATGAGTATTCGGATCTGAACTCTAGTCTTTGTGATTTCTAAACAAGAACTCCTGATCATTGGGCCATCTGTCCATCCCTTATTTGGGGGATTTCATATTTTTGAGACAAGAGCTTACTTGTGAGTTACAGGATAGCCTGAAATTCATTATGTATCCATCCCAGTATGGTGGTTTGTATGAGAAAGACCCCATAGGCTCACATATTTGAACACTTAGTAGTCAGTTGGTAGAACTGAAGGATTAGAAGGTGTGCCCTTGTCAGAGAAGAGGTGACACTAGGGTTGGGGAGGTTTGAGATTTCAAAAGCCCACAGCCTTCCCAGTTAACTTCCTCTGTCTCATGTTTGAGACAAGATGCGACCTCTCAGCTACTGATCCAGCACCATGCCTTCCTGCCTGTTGTCAGGCTTCCCCCGTGGTGGTCACACACTCTAACACTCTGTAACTGTGAGTCCCAAAAGAAACACGTTCTTTAATGGGTTGGTTTGCTCATGGTGTTTCATCACAGCAATTGGAAAGTAAGTGAGCTACCAAAGCTGGCTTTTCTCGGGCTCCTGAGTACTAAGATTCTGGGTGTGGACCACCACTCTGAGCCTCAAAAGGGATGTTTAAAAGAATTAATGCTTATGAAATAACTGGATAGATCCTCTAAAGGGAACAACACCCACTTGGACCTAGAAACTGATGGCCTTATTGGAGTTTTGGATTTGTGACTCCCTGTGCCTATGAGAGACCAGAATAGTACCTCAAAACAGACTTCTTTCGTATATTTTGATCTGGCTATTCTGAGAAACTGCAAACACCAGAGTAGCTCTGAAAATTGTCCTTTTGTAAAAGGAATTTATATCTTAAGGAAATATATATATATAACTTCTCCAGACAACTAGCATTGTCTGAAAATTTTTGTCTGGAAAAAACCCAATTTTTGTTCACCAAATATTTCTTCTTCTCATCTTTCATAATTTGAGTCTGGCCCCATGGTCTGTGTGTTCCGAAGGAGTGGAGTGTGGACTGAGGAGAGAAATCAACAAGAGACAACAGATAAGAGTTGGGAGGGCATCCACTGAGTACTGTCTGTGATCTGCCTTAAATTTATTATTTAAAGTTCTTATCCAAAAGGAGGCAGGGGAGGCAAGAGACTTTTTTGCCTTGATACAAAGAACAAACATAGTAATTTCCTCCACGCGTCTGCAAACATCAAGTAGCCATACCCTACATAAAAATATCCTTTTGCCTAGGCAAACCATCCTGTAGCCACCCCTTAGGTCAAAACATCCTGTCGTATAACCTTGAAGGATCAAGAATAGATCTAAACTCTCTGACCTTTAGTCAAGGTGAAACAAATATACTTCTGTGGGCCCCTACATTGGGTATCCACTAACACCCAGAAACAATAAGCCCCTATTCCTTTCTGTAGTTCAGGGTATTATGTAAACTTTAGTCATCTGCCCTTTCAATTCCATATCTTGTGGGAATCCCATGTATATGCATGCGATAAAATAGTTTTGTTCCTACTTGTCTGTCGTACATCAAGTTAATCGGCAGTTCAGGCAAAGACTCTAGTGAGGTGAAAGGAAGTCATTTTTCCTGCCCTTTCAACTCCATGTTACATGCATCCCAATAACCTTCTCTCTCCTCTCATCCCTTGCCATTACCACCTTGAACATATTGGTAGGTCTTGCCCAAGCTGTGTAGTATTTTCACACTTTGCTGTTTATCTAAGGCAGAGAAATCAGTGACTCAATGACAGTTCCTATGTAGCAGAAACAAAAAAAATGTAAATCTTGTACTCGCCTCTCAGAATTATGATGATCCAATGTCTGTAGAGAAGATTCTAAAATACAAAATTCCATGGTTTCAACAATTATCATTGCTCAAAGTATTTCAGGTAGTGTGTGTCTGGTGGTTATTTTACAGTATTATATCCCGAATCTAGGAGATGAGTCTAGATGCTCAGAAGGTTCTGTGCACTAGTCTAACGACGCATGAAATCTTGTACAGTGCTGAGCCTTTTGTACACAGCCTGTCACAGTGTCGCAGTGTGTCATTTTTCTTGCATCTCCAGTCTTCAAAGGTTGGTAGAGAACTTTTAATAGGGAAGCAGTGTGCCAAGTGTAAGGATTAAAAGGTGACCAATGTGACAAGCCATCGTCTTCAGCATTGAGCTGTCATGTCACCCCAAAGGAGTTGGAGGAGCCAGAGAACTTGTCTGTCCATTTTTAAGTTGACATCTTAAATTTTTAATCTTAAACTTAAATAATCACATTGATAGAACCACAAATATATTATCAATCTACACATTTAGAAATGAAACCTGTACAATACTTACTTAAACATGCCCAGTAGTATAACATTACCATTTTGATACCTACCATTACCCACTTTAAATATATATAGGAAGAAACTTTACAGTTATTCTTTTTCTTTTACATTATTTAATTTTAAAGTATATTCTTTGAGAATTTAATACTTGTATGCAATGAAATAATACACACACATACACACAAATATATATATTACCCATATATATTCCATGTCCTCCTTCCAAATCCTCCTGGATCCTCCCAACAAATCCCCTTCCCAACTTCATGTCCTCTTCTTTTTCTTTAAAAGTAACCCACTAAGCGCAATCAATACTGCCTATATGTTCATAGATGTGGAGGCATCCAATGAAACCTGGTAACCTACCACTGGCCACACTCTCAAAGAATGATATGTCCTCTCCCAGAAACTACCAGCTTCTAATTAAGAGGTGGGAATCTTGAGAGCTTCTCCCCTTACTTTTTTATCAAACATTTTATTTTATGTTATTTTTGCTTTATAAATAATACCATTCAAAATTCCCACCTCCTTCCTTCCTCCCATTTCCCTTCCACTCCCCCTCCCCCTCCTCCTCCAGTCCTAAGAGAAGTCAGGGTATCCTGCCCTGTGGGAAGTTCAAGGCCCTCCCCCCTCCGTCCAGGCCTAGGAAGGTATGCATCCAAACAGACTAGGATCCCCAAAAGCCAGTACATGTAGTAGAATCAAAACCCAGTGCCATTATCATTGGCTTCTCAGTCAGCCCCCATTGTCATCCACATTCGGAGAGTCCAGTTGATCCCATGCTTGTTCAGTCCCAGTCCACCTGGCCTTGGTGAGCTCCCTTTAGATCAGTCACACCGTCTCAGTGGGTGGACGATCCCTCATGGTCCTGACTCCCTTGCTTATCTTCTTTCTCTTTCTGCTCCTCAACTGGACCTTGGGAGCTCAGTCCAGTGCTCCAATGTGGGTCTCTGTCTCTATCTCCATCCATCACCGGATGAAGGTTCTATGGTGATATTCAAGATATGCATCAGTGTGGCTATGGGACAAGGCCAGTTCAGACACCCTCTTCTCTACTGTGGACATCCCCTTGGACACCTGGGAACCCCTCTAGAGCCAAGTCTCTTGCCAACATTAAAATGGCTCCCTTAATTAAGATATCTTCTTCCCTGCTCCCATATCTGCCCTTCCTCCATCTCAACCATCCCATTTCCCCCAGCTTTCCCCAATCCTCCCCTTCTCCCTTCTCTCTCCCCCTCTCCTCTACTCCCCACCCCACCCCCATGCTCCCAACTTTTGATAACTCAGACCCAAAAAGATGACTATGGTATATACTCACTCATTACTAGATTCTAGCCATAAACAAAGGTCATTGAGTCATAGTTCATGATCCTAGAGAAGCTAAATAATAAGGTGAACCCAAAGAAAAACATATATAGATCCTCCTGGAAATTGGAAGCAGACAAGATCGCTGAGCTTCTCCCCTTTCTATGCTGGAATTTTGGCTGGTTTGTTCTTATGTAGATCTTTCACAATTTGTCATGGCAGCTGTGAGTTAATGAATATAATGACTATGTCATGTTCAAAAGTAACATTTCATAGCACTCTTACATGCCTTCTGTCTTCTCTTTCTCAATATTTTCTGAGCCTTGGCAGGGAGGTTGATTAAAGGTGTTTCATTTAGGGCTGTGAACTCACAATCACTTGTTCTCAGCATTTATACCAGTTATGAGTCTGTACAATAACTGCTATCCATTGACTAGAGAGAAATATGAACATATGTAAGTATATGTATCTATTTATACAAATCATTATCTACATGCATAAATTCTCAAAGAATAATTTTTAATCAAATAATGCAAAATAAAATGTATTACTATAAAATTTTTTCCTGTGTATTTGGATGAACAGAGAAGGTTCTCTGACCAAGGTTGATTACATCATGAATCTAAGGATGTAATATATTCTTAATACATAAATACTGAGAAAGCAATTTGACAACAAGTTTATTTAGTAAAATAACAATAGCAAGGTCCACTCCAGAGCCTATGACCTCCTCAGCCATGGGCTTTTGCCAAAAATTAAAGTATCAGAAATGGAATTCCCTCCTGTGGAGTAGACTTTAAATTCTACCAAAAAATTACCCCACAATAATCATTCCACAATCGTATCAGTCAGCGTTTCTTGCCTCTCAGGTAGGTCAGCATTGTAGTATGTAGAGTCCAGGACTGAGTGGGGCCACTGATGTCTTTTCTTTTCCAGGGCGTGTGTATGACATCTTATGGCACCATGAAAACTAGCTAGTGGGGAGAAAGTTTCTCAGTCAACTTAAGATCAATTGCTCTATGTCCTGCAGCCAAAGTGTAGGAGTCTTCAGTAATTGGGTCTTCCTATTTATTTATGTGTGTTACCAAGGGCGATGGCAAAGCAATCGAAGTTCCCTCCTCTCAGATGACTCTAGCTTGTGTCAAATTGACAAAAACTAGCTAGCACAGTTTCCATGAGACTTTTCCATAAATCTTTAGTTTCAGTTAGTACACATAGAACCCCTTCTTCTTACCCATTCCTGTATTCTCATCCTCTCTATTCCTTTAACTCACCAGTATATTTTTATGCTATTTACTTTTCTCTGTGATCCACCCCACCCCTTCCACAGAATTTTATTCTAATTGGGATTAATTTTTACTCTTAAAAGATTTACTGGTAAACTCATAACATGCATATAAACACACACACACAGAGAGAGAGAGAGAGAGAGAGAGAGAGAGAGAGAGAGAGAGAGAGAGAGAGAGGAGTGATGTTCCATGTGACCACTCAACTCAGCTTTCTTAATGAAGTATAGTTTACCAATGGCTGACCTATTGGATTCATATTCTAGTTACCTGTGCAATAGTTATATTTTTGGTTAAATTATTTTGACCTCTATGAATTTTACTTTCCCCTTCCACAACATTATGAAATTAATATTGTCATTTTATAAGTTGTTGCAAAGATCAAATGAATTGACATATGAAAATCCTTAGCCCGCTGCCTAAGATATAATAAATGTTTACTGAATGATAAATGATAACAGATTATTTAGTTACCATGCAAAATATTTCCTTACTGGCAACAGAAAAGAGCTGTCATTCACAGTATCTCCCCCATATCCATTAGATCCATAATTGTTTGGATAATTTGCTTTTTAAAAAAAAATTCTTTGAGCTCCCTTAACAGACAGCACAAGTTTGCCAAGGATTCATTTTCCAAAAGTACCTCAAAATTTGATAGATGAGCAAATTATTAGTTTCCTTCTGCCTAGCTCCTTATTGCCAAGACAAATCGCCAATGTTCTGCATGTAAAAATACTAGAAATTGGAGTTTTCTGGCTGTTCTGAAGAACTATGAAGATATGGCAAACAAGTGTAAACATGTATCTCCTTGTATTTATTCATAAATCATACCATAGTTACATGTTCCTTTAAGATGCTTTGTAGCTAAGACTTACTTTTAAAAATCACCTCTGATGTGATCAATGCATGCTGTTTTCCAGGAACTGTAGCATCTTATGGTAACATTTCAAGCACATCTTTGCTAGTAATAGTGAACATCTCCTTGGTTTCCTGGGTAACACGTCCAGAGGAAATGGACGCACCATGAAAAGAGAGTCATCAAGGTAGAGAGCACTTGTGACTCTTATACAATGTTAGTGAGAGTTTAAAATACTCTGGACAACCTTTGGCTGCTTCTAAGTACCCTATAGCACAGCAATCATATTCTTAAGTTTCTACCCAAGAGAAACAAAATCATGCCTGCCTAAAGATTCATACAAGAACATTTATTCAGGCATCCATTAAGGGAAGAATGGAGAAATGGATTTTGGTATAATGGAGTATAGCTCAGCTATTATAAGTCAGGATGAAGCATGTTGCATACAGCAGCATGTAAGACTCTCAAAACCATGATAAGTGAGAGAAGAAGCCAGATTCTCATGAAGTTCTATATACGCATTAGTTTCTTTTCTCTTCTCTGAGATCAAATATCGAGCCAAAAATAATTTAAGGGAAGAAGAACTTGTTTGGACTCACAGCCCAGAGAAATGCAGTCCATCATGAAGGGAAAGGCAAAAGCACTTGCTGTTGAGTCCACAGTGCCAAGCAGGAAGTAGAGGGCAGGGATGCTAGTCCTCAGCTGGTCCTCCCCACTCCCTGGCTTTCTATCCAGACTGAGACTCTATCCCGTAGAATAATACCATTCACAGTCAAAATGGGTCTTACCTCCTCACTTAAGTCTTTCTGGAAATACACTCTTTATAGCTTCCCACACAGGTATGCCTCCCCGGTGATTCCAAATTCTATCAAATTGACAAGGAAGTTAACCAACAAAAGGCTGAGGAAATGGCTCAGTGGGGAAAGAGCTTGATGAACAAACGTTGAGGGCCCGATTTCAGATTTCCATGTACATAGGGTACATCTGTAATCCTTGTGCTAGGGATGGCAGAGACAGAAGGACTCCTGGGACTTGCTGATCAGTCAGTCTAGCCAAATAGATGAACTTCAAGTTCAGCGAGAGACACTGTCTCAAAGAATATTGAGAGTCATACAGGAAAACTTTCAATGCTGACCCCGGGTCTCCATATGCAAGTGTACACACATGCATGTTGGATGAGTTTCTGTTTAGTTAGTTTTCTGTTGCTGTGATAAGACACCACAATCAAGGTAACTTATAGAAGAAAGAGTATGTTTGGGGCTTATAATTTTAGAAGTTTGGAGTCCATGACCAATACGGCAGAGAGCATAGCAAGCCTGGTTCCGGAGTATTAGTTGAGAGCTCATATATTGAGACACAACCACAAGGCAAACAAAACAAAAAGATAAACATACAAAAGCCACCACCACCACCACCACCACCACCACCAACAACAACAACAACAACAATAACAACAAAACAGCAGCCACAAAAAACAAGCTAACTGGTAATGGCACAAAGCCCACTTTCAATGGCACATCTCCAACAAGGTCACATCTCTGAATGCTTTACAAATAGTTCCAGCTGTTGGGGACCAAGTATTCAAATATATGTACCAATGAGGGTCATTCTCATTCAAACCCCATATTCCCCTCCATGAACCCTGTAGGCTTGTAGCCACATCATAATGCAAAATGGATTTAGTCTAACTGCAAAGGTTCTCAAAGCCTTTGACAATCTCAAGACAGTTTAAAAGTCCAAAGTCCAATATTTCTTCTGAGCCTGAAGACAATTTCTTAATTGTAACCTCCTCTAAAAACAAGAAGCAAATTGCTACATACGTTTAACATACAATTGCACAAAACATACATTGCCACTATAAAAGGGAGGAATGAGGCATCGTGAGGAAATATTGGACCTAGCAAGAACAAAAACCAGTAAGACAAACTCCAAATTGTGTATCTCCCCCCTACCCCCATCTAATGTCCAAAGACTTAGATGGCTCTACCTTTCCAGCTTTGTTGCCTGCAACACATTCCTTTCTCTTGGGCTGGTTTCACTACCTATCTGCAGTTCTCCTTAGCAGATGTCTTATGGCTCTGATGTTTCCAGCATCTTGGGGTCTTTAACACAATCCAGGTCTCACTTCCACAGCTTTACAAAGTGACCTCTCAACACCTCCTTGCCGGGACTCTCTTGACAAACACCTGGCCTCAGTGACTCTCCTTAACTGAAAAAGAAGATTCTATCACCCCTTTTGCTTGGTTGCAATCTCCAGTTTGCCCCTGCATAGTCTCAGAAGCCCCTAGCCATTTCTAAGAACTGGAATGTTTTACAGGAAATAGCTTACACAAGACACAAGATAGAGACAGAGGACAAAATGGAAGAACATTGGTTCTTCAAATATAATGGCCATCTTGAAATCTTCTCCAAGGAAATTAACCTACTGTTTTTCAATTTTGCCTTGGGCAAATTTTTAGGACAAAGGAACAAAATAACCACATTCTTTGCCAAAATATTATGAGAATGGTTTTGATCCCAATTAATGATGTTGTTCTTCTTTAAAATTTCTTAGCAGTTACTTTTCTATGGGTGTGATAAAGCATCCTGACCAAGGCAACTTGGAAAAGAAAGGGTTTATTTGGGGCTTTCAGTTCCAGAGGGATATCCATGATGGCAAAGTAGAGGTAACAGGCAGCATGTGGCTGGAGCAGCAGTTGAGAGCTCCCATCTCGAAGTGCAAACTGGAAATATAGACAGTATACTAGAAGTGGCACGTGACTTGAAGCCTACCCCCAACTGACAGACTTCCTCCCATAAGACCATAACTCCTAATCCTACCCAAACAGCCATCAACTGGGAACCAAGTATTTACATGCCCCCAAACTAAAGGGAACATCTCTCCTTCAAACCACCACACTGCAAACATATACACATGCAAATAAAAGTTTAACCATCACAGAATGCTGATAGAAACCAGAACAATGATTGCCTATGGGGAAGGCGTTCTTTGTGAAGGGACACAGTGGGTGTGATAATATAAATGTTCCATGTTTTAAAGAGGAAAGGAGCACAGTTATGTATATGTTTGTTAAAACACATCAAGCACTGTATTTTATAACTTTATATTTTGTTAAGGGTAAAGTATAATTTATTATTTTTTTAATTTTTTTTCTTTTTTTAATATAATTTTTTTTTTAAAAAAAATTTTTCTCCTACTTCCC
>NW_026067999.1:2396765-2500883 GCF_014885135.2 Alexandromys fortis
CAATGACTTCTCGAATTTTGCATGCAAATGGATGGAAATAGAACACACTATCCTGAGTGAGGTAACCCAGACCCAAAAAGATGAACTTGGGATGTACTCACTCATAATTGGTTTCTAGAGATAAATAAAGGTCAGTGAGTCTATAATTTGATCTCCTAAAGAAGCTAAATAAGAAGGTGATCCCAAAGAAAAACATATAGCTATCCTCCTGATTATGGGAAGTAGACAAGATTGCCGGGCAAAAAATGGGATCTTGGGGGTGGTGTGGGAGGGAGGTAAGGGGAGATGGGGAGAGAAAAGTGAGAAGGGGAGGTTGGGGGGAACTTGGGAAACGGGATATTTGGGATAAAGGAAGGTTGGATAGGGGAGCAGGGAAGCACACATAATTTATTTTTTAAAGACATCAGGGGAAAGAAAAAAATCAACGTTCAAACTTATAGCTAAGGAACCTCAAAGATCATTTCATTTTAATGCCTTCCTTTTTAAAACACACACACAAAATCCATCCAAAAGCCCTACTGGAAAACCACCAAACTCCAACCTGATGGAGGTGTGGCCATAGCTTGGTTAATAATGTGACTGCCTAGCCTGCAGAACCTTCTCAACCCTGACTGTCACAAAAATTCTGCATGTGGTTGATATTTTCACTAAGCATAAACACTAAATAAAATACACATTGGTGTCCAAACTTAAAGCTATAATTGACCCCTTTAGAATTTCTCCTCCATGTTCTATTCATGGACTCTAGAGTTGGCGTGTCAATAAATTATTTTAGTTAACTTTAGGAAATTTGGCAGTAAAATTGCCCGGGATTTTTTGAAAGGTTAGTCTTATACAAACATGTTCTGTGAGTATGCTGGGAAAGAACTGTTAGAATGCCAGAGACCTACATCAGGACAAGAAGATCTCAGTTGCCTAAATACTTTGTGTAGGAAGCCTTATAATTATGCTGTCATACTTGATTAAACCAGGGTTGGGAACACAGCTCAAATCGTGACTCATAGGAATTTTTTCTTTTTCTCCTCTTGTCATGCAATGTTAGTTACAACATTAGGTTATACAAGCCTGCTACTGCAAAAAATGAAGAAAGAGCAGTGACCTCCTCTCTATGGCTGAGTTTGAAAAGTTCAGTATCATCTCCACAGGGATAGGGCAGACCATACTTACCGACAAAGAAGAAAATAGAAATACGCTTGTGGGATGGAATGCAAGTTAAATTATTTCCTTTGGAAGTCTAACATGTTTGACTTTTCTGATTTGAGGGGTCTCATTTTATTTGTCTCTCCAACAATGGTAGGGTAATAATTTCATTGGATAAATGCAAATGCTTACTATAATCTTATTAGTTTCTCAATATGGCCTTATTAAGTAGAGAAAAGAGACATCCAAAATGTGAGTCTTGTAAAATATAGAAAATATTTGAATGACTATATGTTGTCTAACCAAGAAATAACAATAGAACCTTGCACAAGTTAGTTTGAACTATCAACCTAGAATCCTCTGAGAAGACATTTTCCTAATGAAAATTAATGATCTAGATAGGGTTGGCCTGTGGGGATGTCTGTGGAGATTATATTGATTGTTAATTGATGTAAAGAGACCTAGCCCATTGTGGGCAGCACCACTCCCTACAGGGGAATTTCTCTGTTGTATCAGAGTGGAGAAACTTAGCTGAGAGCAATCAAGGCTTTAAGTATTTCTTCTCTCTTTGCTCTTTACTGTGGATATGGTGTAACTAGATACTTGATTTCTCCTTGATAGAGTACTTTAACATGGACTGGCAAGCAAAAAAAAAAAAAAGCCTTTATTTCCAAGTTTGCATTTTGTCAGGGTATTTTTATCACAGCAACGGAAATGAAACTGGAGCATATCCACATTTGAAAATTTTGTGATTTGCCAATCATTAGGCCAAATACCATAGAACTTTCCTAATGCTTCTAAACTTTCCTAATGCTTCAACCCTTTAATACAGTTCCTCATGTTGTGGTGACCCCCAGTCATTAAATTATTTTTGTTACTGTTTCATAACTGTAACTTTTCTACTCTTATGGATCATAATGTAAATTTCTGTGTTTTCCAATGGTCTTAGGTGACTCATTTGACCCCAAAAGAGTCGCCACCCACTGCCTTAGGTGTTGCGGGAGGTCTTTCCTCTGTTGAAATAAGAAGCGGCGGGGCTGCGTCCCCAACACTCCGGCCGCTTCTTATTTCAACACTTAGGACTCTGTATAGTAAATCCTACTGTTATTATTTCCATTCGCTAAGTTAAGAAACTGATGCTTAGAGAGGCTAAATCATTGAAATCGAACTAGGAAGGAGCAGGACCGGGGCTTGAACTTACCCCATGATCCTGAACTGAGTCTCGTCTCCAAATGTCTACATGTCTCTGCTGAGAAGGCCAGTGTCTCTTCCGGAAGTTTACCAGCAAAGTAGCAAGCAAGGCCTACTAAAGGAAGTTTATAGAACACACCCATTCATCCAAGGCACAGAAAGGACTCAAGAAGAGGCTGGAAAGTAAGTTCTACTGAACATAGAAGACCCATAGCATTTCCCTCAAAATCAGTTTTGAATCGGTATATGGTCATTGAATTACCTATAGTGATAAGCTTCACAAAGCCAGTTTCTTTCAGGTATAGTGTGGTCTTTGACCATCTTCACCACTTATCCATCTGCTTCCTTCCCCTTTTCTCTCTCACTAGTCCCTTTGCCCTTCGTCTACTTTATGTCATTCATAGGTAAGTGTGTGGGTAAACAGATAGTTTTATGTGTATGAATAAGAATACGTGATTCACTGATAAGAGGAAACGTGACACTTGTTTTTTTCTGAGTCTGGTTTACCTCACTTAATATGACGATCTTCCTTTGCATACATGTCCTGGCAAACCATTTCATTCCTCTTATGACTGAACCCATCTCCATTGTTCATGTACAGTTATGTCACATATTCTTGTCTCTTTATCTGCTGTCAGACCTTAGGCTTATGACATAACTTGGTCATTGTGAACAGCGTTATGATAAACATGGCTATGTCTGTGGCATGTTGACTCACAGTTCTTTGGGTATATATGCAGAGTAGTAGTGTAGATGGATAATACAGTAGCTCTGTTTGTAGTTTTTGAGGAACCTCCATATGGACTTCCACAGTGGCTAGCCCCGTTTAAGCTCCCACCAGCAGTGAATAAGGGTCCGACATACTCTCCGCCACCCCCCCCCACCATGATCAGCATCATTTGTTGTCTTAATAATAGCCATTCTGACTAGAACAACATGGAGTCCCATAGTAGTTTTAATTTTCCTTTCCCTGTTGGCAAAGGATGAGGAACATTTTTTTTTCAAATGCTTATTAGTCATTTGTACTTCGTGTTTTGAGAACTGTCTGTTGAGTCAGAAAAATTGTCAAGTAGTTAATAATTTAATTTAAATTCAAAATGAGCACAGAATTTCAAGTTATATGAACTCAAATAGAAAAGAAAAGAAACCAAACCCTTGCCTTGTGAATCACTCCAGAGCTTCATCTCCTTGCTCTCATTCCCAGAGCATCTTTCTGGGGATCCTATTCATGACGTTCACAGCAGTGTTGTCCTTGTCTGTCATTCGCAAATGACTATTCTGATTGTGTACCTCTAATTTGACCCTTCCCCATGGGCGACAATAAGGAAGACACTGGCACTTTTTCGTTTTAAAACCCATTCTCAAACTTCTTATTATTTTTCCACAAAGATTGTGACTCGGGCTGAGGAGATGGGTCAGTAAGTAAAGTGTTTATCACACAAGCGTGACGACTGGATTCTGGGGACTCGGAACTCACATCAAAATACAGGCACTTGAAGTGCAGAAAGAGAGGCTCCTAGGAGGAGGCTGGCTAACCAGACAAGCTGGAATTGGTCCAGATTCATCAAGCGATCCTGTATCAATAAATAGACTAGAGAGAGATCTGGGAATAAACACACCAGTGGTCAGTTTTGGGCTTACACACACGCACACATACACACACACACACACACACACACACACACACATGACCATACACTTGGGAACTTGCGTGTATACACAAGAATATCAATACATGCAAACAAAAAAAATTTGACTTTAAATGGCAGAGTTTATAAAATTTTTATTTTAAACATGAAGAACACGAATCAGAGACCTGGAGAGATGGCTCAGTTGGTAATATGGTTGCTATACAAGCTAAGTTCAGATCTCTAACACCCATGTAAAAGCTGGACCCACCTGTAACTTCAGATGGCCAGATCCTGGGAGCTTGCTGGCCAGCAAGCTTAGCCAAAATAGTAACTTTCAGATTCTGTGAGACCCTACTTATAAAAAGAAAAAATAATGAGAAAATGAAGAAGATGCTTGATGTCAGCTTCTGGCCAACACACAAACACCACCACCACCACCCACATACACACCCACGCAAACACATATCCCACACTGTGCGCATGTGCGCACATACACACACACACACACACACACACACACACAAATGAACACCACAAGCCCCCCCACGAGTCATACAAATATGAAATGATTACATATCACTACCATTTAATTTATTAACAAAAGTGTTTCAGTTTGGATAAGTAGTCTATGTGTGGAAGGAAGGCTGCAGGTGGAGCCTTATTGGAAGCCTTTCAGAGAATTTGGAGCTGTTTCTTGAAAAGAGTGTCAGGACTTTGCCTTCTCCGCTCTCCTTTCTTCCCAGCTTCCCTTAGGCAAGGTTCTTCATGTTCGACCCACTTTCTCTCCAGTGGATGTACTGCCTAACACAGGTCTAATCAGCAACGGATCAAACAGCTATGGACCAGAACCTCTGAAATTATCAACCGAAGCAAATTATTTCTTTCTTGTAAATTGATTAAGTATTTTGTCACAGTGAAAAAAAAACTAATAGAAATGGCACAGTAGAAAGTGGGTTCAAAGGAATCTCTGAGAGACTGATGATATATAGTTATTGACAGAAGTAATAAATTTACTAAACTCCACACAAAATCAGCTATCACCTATGAAACAGCAAAAAAAATGTAATCTTTGGTGCTATTTATCAAGACAGAAATTATTTTTCAGCCAAAATTACCTAGTTCTCTCCTTCCAAAACATGGTTCAAGTTATATAATCTCTCAGAAAATGTGGCCTGTTTTGAAAAGTCCCTCGGGTTATTGAAAGAATATGTGGAGATCTTTTTCTTATTTCCAAGCTCCAGGTAAGTTTGCCTCACATTTTTTCTGTGTAAAGAGTTGTCAGAGTCTTAGGATGTAATTCCCTTGGTAAAGGCTTGCATAACATGAGTCAAAGCCCCAGCTTTAATTCTTAGCGCTGTGGCAACAGGGTGTTCCTCTTCACCTCTAAGTGGGCTCATCTGGCTCAGAAATATTTCACTGCCGATGCCATACTTGATTTGGTTCTTGGGAATATAGAAAAAAAAGTTGCGGTTTTTCAACACTTGCAGCAATCAAGAGGTAGAAGCAGGAGGATCAGACTATAAGGTCATCCTCCAGGCCAGCTCGGTTACATGATACGCTATCTTAAATATATGATATGATAAATATAGATAAACATATGTTAGCAGTAGTTTGGAGTTTCACAATTTTATAATCTTCCAACTTCTCATGAGCAGAAACAGACTTGCTAGACTGGAGTTTTATGATTAGAAGGCTTCAGCTTGACCCATCTTATTCTGGGTGGTGTCACAGGTAAGTGCTCACCAATCCTGTATTCCCAGAAGCAAATTTGGAGTTAACAACCCAATCCCAGACTATCCAAGATGCTTCCTCTGTCTTCCTAATACACCCATCCTAAAACCTGAAGGTCACTGTGACAAACGCCAGCCAGATGTCTTCTCATCTGCCTGGAAATAGACCCAGTTCAATTTACCTTGAGTTCCTCTAGGTCAGCTAGTGTCTTTTCATCCATTCCTTCTGTCTGGAAGGACGACTGACCTCAGGGCCTCTGGAGAGTTGAACATCCAGTTCTCATTCATACAAAGGCTTCCCAGTGAGTTCATACAGCTCAGAAACACTTTCTAGAGTGCCCCGCACTTGATTTACTCTTTGAGAATACAGGAAGAAAAGCTGAGTGCATTCAGCACAAAAATAATAAAGTATATAAAGGCACAGAGAACGACAACACAGTAAACATAGCTAGACTACAACGAAGGCTTAAGGATATGAGAAATTAGAGTGATAAGTGGGGGCTGTGGGCTATTCAAGGTATGAGCACATTTATTGAGTATGTGCTCATTAAAAAATTCTGAGACCCATTCGGGTTGATTTAAAATATTAGCACACAAATCAACATGCAGGAGAGTGAGTCACGTCACAGCATTTCTTGTCCTACCTGCCACCTGCATTATCAATGCACTCGCAGCAAATGTCAACGTCCCTCGGCAGATTAACCTGAGAGTGGGCTTAGGTGGGAAAAAATGAATGAAACCTATGTTCTGACATGTGGGTCCTACATGAGTAATCACACTTAAACTTGATACAGCAATCATAGTAACCAAAGTCTTAGCTAATATTTACCAAGCAGTTATTATGTGCCTGGTATCTTCTAAGTACCTTACAAATGTCTCCTTTAGTATCCATGGCAACCTTATATGATAGGCACAGATTAATTTCCATTTTGTAGGAAAGGATTTTCTAAAACAAAGAAGTAATACATGAAAGGTAACAGAGTGGGTGGTGTAATAAGGACCCAGGGATTAGGACTGCCCTAGGGAAATGCCACACTGAGGGAAGAGGCGGGCTACCGCAAAGTCTTGGCATCACAGGTAAGTCTTTATCTCTCAGAAGAAAGATCATCTATGTATGTTGTATGTATATTTCCTGGCTTTTATTTTCCTTTCCTCTAAATTGTGACCACTCTGTGAACAATATAGAGATAAACTGAGAAGTTCTTTCCCCCTAATTTGGCCCCAAACTGTAAATGCATCCATTTTCTCTATTTCTTTTAATATCGTTCCCTTTTCTATTAATGCAGATGAATACCTAGAATCAGAGCCAAGTCTTATGGCTAGGCACTCTAGTCACGGGAGCACTGAGATTGGACTCCAAGCATTTCACTGGATTGACTGGCATGTAGGAGAGAGAATCTGCTTCAGGGACTCTTGTCCAGAAAATGCTTTGTCCGCAGCCTTGAGTATACCAAGGATAGCAATTGATGTGACTTGGGAAGAGGCACAGTCAGCTTCCTTGGATTTGAGAGAATAGTGGTGATGTGTAGCATACTGCATCTTTAAGGTCCCCCCACAGAGAAGTTTCTCAATAAATTTTTATGAACAGAGTTGGGTATCCTGTAAATGCCATTCAAATTTCCTAGTGAATTATCCATTCATTCTTGAGGCTGAAAAGAGCCAGCCATAGAAGTTATTTCCCAAGAGTGGGGATTGTCTCTGTCTGAATAACGCTGTAGCAAAACTTGTGGTAGAAATCATAAAAGCTCAGGTTATGCATACCTCATTAAGTAAATATAGAAACAAGATTGGTGGGCAGCCATGTATGGTGGCAAAGACCTGTGATCCCATCACTTAGAAGATTGAGGCAGGAGGCTCATGAGTTTGAGACCAGCCTGAGCTATTTAGTGACACTATGTATCGAAACAACCAACTAAGCAAAGCAACAAAATGAAACCTCAGGACAAGTGTACTGAGGTTGGCCCTCTTAGCCTGGTCCTCCTTTTATTTCTTCTCAAGCTTTCTGCCCTGTACCCCAGCCAGATTCTTTCCTTTCCCCTTTTTAGGACCTTGCTTCATAAACATCACAAAGGCATCATTTTATCCAGCAAAGAGGATTAATGAAATGCAATGATTTTCAAATCGGGATGCTCAGTTGAGTTCTTAACTATACGTATTATGAGCCAGGTGGTGGTGGCACATGCCTTTAATCCCAGCACTCAGGAGGCAGAGGCAGGCGGATCTCTGTGAGTTCGAGGCCAGCCTGGTCTACAAGAGCTAGTTCCAGGACAGGCTCCAAAACCACAGAGAAACCCTGTCTCGAAAAACCAAACCTATATGTATTATGAAAGTTCTTTGTACAGTAACCCTGTAGAATGTAGGCAGACTTTCTTTGCACCACTTGCTTCCAAATAATGACATGGAAGCTTACTATTAATTATGAAAGTTTGGCCTTAGCTTAGACTTGCTCCCAACTAGCTCGTATAACTTACCCCATTTGTATTAATCTACTTTCTGTCACATGACTCTTTACCTCTCCTCCTTAAAATATGTCTGACTTCCTCTGTATCTCACTGGTGAGTTCCCATTTCTCTGATTCTTTCCCAGAGTTCCTATCTCTGCCCTGAACACCTTTCTGTCATCTCCTGTCTGGCTATTGGCCATTTAGCTCCTTATTACCAGTCAGAAGGTACCTTGGTAAAGACACATATTCACAGTGTACTAAGAGATTATCCCACAACAGTAGAATAACTGTATTGCTCTGTGACCGTAGTTATAATCCCTTCTTATTCAACTATCACTTCTCTTCCTGAAGTCTTTTCTTCCCAGTTCTTAACTAAAAGCCAACACTTTTACCTCATGCCACGGAGTAAGATCTGACAGATGCAGCTGCAATCAACTATTGGAGAATGGAGATTGGGAGACATTTGAGACTCTGAAAACAATAGTACTGTGCTTAACTGAAGAAGTAGCCTTCTCCTTTCTCCATCCCTCTCCTCAGAACAGCCCTTCTTCACCCCTTACCTCCCGCCCTTGCCTGTGGCTGTCTCTTTGGAAGCAAAAGAAGGAGCTTTCCTGGAGGTATCCTTACCTTCCAGAAGACCTATCAGGACCTAGCACTGAAGAGGTAGCTCCACACATCTGCCTTAAGTCCACTCATTTAAAATTTGCTAATGAAGAAAGATGAAACTCCAACCACAGAAGAAAGACTTAAAATCATTGGACACCAAACCTAGAGCCCAAAGGACCTGTGTACCACTGTCTATTCTTTAGGGCCCAAAGATCTGCCCTAAAAATCACTGGACTACTTTTGTGAATTGCCTGTAGCCCTCATTGCCATCTGCTCTCCGAAAAGCAGAGTGAAATCTTTACTATCTGACACTTCATTGAGTTTCATATTTTGTCTCCTTCTTGTGCTTTCATGCATTCACAAATCTGTGCCCTTCTCCCGTTAATCCATCATTTGTCTACTGTCAGGCATGTCTCAGCAAATGCCATTACCAACCTCCAGAGGAAAAACTTGAACTTCCCTAAAAAAAAACAAATCAATCTTCAGTTCCATGAGGTTTATCTAGTTTTCCAGCTAAACTGTAGTTATCACACCAAGCAAGAAAATAATTCTTGCAAAAGTTGAAGTTGATAAAAAAAATATTAGCAGAATTTTACCAAGTTGTTATTGCATCCTAAAACATTTTGCTATTTAAAGTGTTTTGCATACCATCCAATATGATACTTTGATATCTGAAGAACTTTTAGATATCTTGCTTGCTTGTTTAGATAGAATCTCACTCTAGCCCAGGCTGGTCTAGAATTCCCTTTTCATTCCATGCTAGTCTAGAATACAGTATGTATTCCCATCTGGTCTTGAACTTACATCATTTCTGCAACATCACTCTCTCAAGTACTGGGATTACAATCATGAGTCACCATATGCAGATAATATGCCTTAATTTAAAATTTTTGTGTCAATTAACTAATACAGATTCATTTCAAACTGGTTACCCCCTAGAAACATGTCTCTGTCGGCACTAGGAACTATAGTGTTGCCTGGCTTTCTTTCTCCCTTCTCCTGCAGTTATAGTGCTTTGGGTTTTTGTTTGTTTGTTTGTTTTGCTTTGTTGTTTTCTTTTTTTTTCAAGAGAGTATTTCTCGGTGTAACCCTAGCTGTCCTAGAACTCGCTCAGCTGTTCTTGAATTCATAGAGATCCACCTGCCTCTGCCTTCCAAGTGCCAGGATTAAAGGTGTGCGCCACCACAGTCAGACCAATTAGAGTATTTCTACAGAAAACCTCTCCTCTGGGTCTTTAAGATAGGGAAAGAATCTTGTCCCCAAGCTTGGAGACCTAAGTTCAACAAGTAAGCAAACCTAAAGACAGAGAGAGAGAGAGAGAGAGAGAGAGAGAGAGAGAGAGAGAGAAATCAGAAAATGAAATAAGCTTTGTTTCAACCTAAACTTGCTTGTGTGTGTTCAGTTTGAACGTAGTGGTATTTATTAAGGCAATGAAAACCTGGAAAATATTAAATGTTACTAAAAAAGAAAGCTTGTCTTTATGTATTATGAACTGATAGCAATTTATTAAAGATTTGGTGTGCTGAAAAGTAAATTAAAAGCAAAAACAACAAACTATACACACATGTATAAAATTGCATGTTGAAAATTCTAATCCCTTTCTGTCTTCAAGCACTTTAAAAAAAAAAGTAATGGTCTTTTAAAAAAATGAAATGTATTGTCATTAATGCCTGTGTGCACATGAACTATGGCATGCATGTGGAAGGGAGTACTATCCTTCCACCTTTCAACTTTACATGGGTTGAGGGGTCAGACTCAGGTCTCCATGCTTGCTTGGCTTCCCGGCTTTCCATCTCCAAGGCCCCATCTCCACTGTTCTGTAGGTCCTTCTGCCTCAGCATGCGCCTGTCATCTCAGCCACAAAGCCAAGGGAGTGAACCTAGTCAGGTGGCAGTTGTCCAAAAATAATCAATCAAGACTAGCAAAAATGTTTTCATTTTTAGGTTGTATTTTCTTTTATATTTTAAAACGAATTTTTATATTAACATATAAAGTAAGAGTTTTCATTATGGCATCTCCATGTGTGTTTGTTATTATACTTGGAGAAAAATATTTGAAAATATTAAATAACCTTCTAAATGTAATCGTTCTGGAGTAGACAAACCTGGCACCTACGTGACATAAAGAGTAACTTGTCTAATCTTGAAATTGTCCTTACATTTGGCCAGAGATGCAAAAGGCCAAAATGGAAACAATCGCTTTTGATCCTATGCAATATCATACCCCCTCAAGGCTTACTTATCTCTGGGTAAAGTGTATAATGAAAATGCTCATAGATGGAACAGAGCTATTCGTTTCTGCATATGTATACAAAGCATCATCTAAGAAGAACTTGGCTTTCATTGAATTTTCATTTCTTTCTCTTGTTGGTCTTCAGCTCCTGATTTTCCTGGCCCCTCTCCCTGAATGCTGCAATCACAGGCATTGTAAAATCGCTGTTGGTGTTTGAAGGGCTGGGATTGAACTCAAGGCTTCCTGCATATTAGGCAGACCTCTACCAACTGAGCTCCATCCTCAGTCCTAAAAGCGGTCTTTTTGCAAGATAAAAATCATTGGCATTCTCAATCACCAAATGAAGGTGACAAAGTTTTCATTAACTCGATGTTTTGAAAATGCTCAGCTATTTGTGTAAACTCAGTGAGGAACCAGAACAAGAACGAGATAATTACACAGCCAGCAGATAAGCTCAGCAGGGCCTAATCACAGACTCCTGTGCAGCTCGATATGCGATTCAGGCCTCACAAGTCCAAACAATAACCAGAAGATGATGATGCGTCCAATTAAAAATGGACACACACAGTCTATTTCTCTATGCTTGAGTTCCAGACTGGGCAGAATTAACTTTATCTACGGAATATAACAGAATATGCTGCAGCCAGTCCAGACTTCAATTTTCCCCTTTTCCTTTTTATTTATTCTTCTCTCTAGACTTCAGTTTTTAAGAGTCTGACCAGCCGTTTCTGTTTTCTCTCTTAAAAAGTCAGCTGTCATATAAGGAGTGCTACCACCTTTAGCCTCACATCCTCTGCTAACCCGAGGTCCTAAATGCTAAGACACCACACGAAGAAGGAGCCTCACGAACGAACCCCTGGTCCCCAGATGTGTAAGTGAAGTCATCTTGAAGAGGATTTCGCCCTCCTACTTCAGCCCCCAGTGCATTTTCTGTCTTAGCCAAGAACACACAGGGCAGGAAGGAGCTGTTTAACTAAATGCGTTAAAAACAGGATCAAATTAAGTGGCTGCTTCCACCAACCCTGCTTTTTTGGCGTGGGAACTCATCCTCAGATTTGCAAGGCTGGGGCCAATTTACAAGGCAAGCACTTTGCCAACAGAGCTGTCTCCCCAGCCCCTAAAACTGATGCTCTAAAGCTCCAAGTTTGCAGAAACAAATGGATAACCTAAGAGGTGAGTCATTTTGTACCTTTGAAAGCTCAGCTTTGAAATGACTTTGAAAATGACAGCAAATGAAGCACAAATCGCATTTCCCCTGAAAAACTAGTAAATGAATGCCAGGAGAATTATTACCCTGTTAGCTCAATTCGCCTTCTCTCTTCTAGTCTAATCTAGTAAATGAATACATCAGCTTCTAGCCTCTAGCAGAGAACATATTGTTGCTGCTCTGATGCAAGCTTGCTTAACAGCCACTGCCCTGGAAAGAAACACAGAATCCCCAAGATCCCTGATCAGGAAGTTTTATTTGAGGGGAAAATGCTAGCCGAATGACATATCATACCTGTATACTTCTACTGGGTCACCTCGTCCAGCCTTGACATGAGGGTTTATGCAGAGTCTTATTGCGTCTTGCTATGCCCTGTTCACTTGATATCACTGGGAGGCCTGCTCTTTTCTGAAGGGAAACGGAGGAGTAGTGTATCTGGGGGAGAAGAGATGCGGCGGGGGGGGGGTGATTGCTGGATGGAGTGGAGGAAGGGGTGCTGCAATTGGGATGTATTGTATGAGAGAAGAATAAAGAAAATATGTTCATAATCCCAGAATCGTGTCGTTACAGAGACTACCTGTGAAAGGAAGGGGTCAATGGAAGACTGAAACAATGGAATTCAGTTGATGTTTTGAAACAGTATTTGTCGAACATTAGATTTTATCAGAAATCTAGGGACATCGGAAGGAAAAGTATTCATACTTGCCTTCAGGGAAGCTATCTGCTAGGTGAAAATATGGGCAGGTAGATAATTATATTCCCAAGTGATCAATGTAAAAAGCAGAGTGTGGCCAGCGAGGTGACATAGTGAATAATGGTACTTGCCGACCAAGCCTATCAACTTGAGCTCAACCCCAGACCCCACATTAAATAAGTAAGGAGGGAATGAGCAACACGTAAGACCAATGAGGCAAAGTCAGAAGAATGAAAGGGCCTACTGTCAAGTTTATTCGGCTGAAAAATATGAAGTTGCCTTTGTTTGATTGATTTCAGTCCATAGACTTGGCTACTCTTTGTGGTTTGACCAGATGCTCTTGCGTGTCTAGGATACAGTCCGAAGAGAGAGAATTTGAGGTGGTGGGGTAAGGGAGAAAAAGAGAGCCATTTCAGATTCGAGACCAAAACTTGAAGCCAAGGTTCCTTGAAGGCCCAACTAATGAGACTACTATCTATGTTGAAAAAAATAGTTGTAACTAGTTTTTAAATATTTTATTATTTTTATTAATATTGTATATATGTATGATGTGTGAATATGAGCAGATAGAGACATGCTACAGCTTTTGAGAACCACTTTTTCCTAGCATACGGGTCCTAGGAATCAAACTTGGGGGTTTAGGCAAGCGTTTTTAACCACTGAAGCAGCTCACCATCCCTACATTGTATAAAGATTTGATTTTATATTGAATTATATGTATATGAGTTTGTGGGGGGGGCTTGTGCATGTGCTTACAGAGGCTAAAAGTGGGTGTCAGATCCCTTGCTGCTAGAGTTGCAGGAGGTTGTAAGTCACCGAACCTGGGTTCAAGGGACCCTAACTGCACTCATCTGCAAGAGCACTATGCAGTCCTAACGACTGAGCCACTTCTTCAGCTACCCCCTACCCATTACATCTCTTTATTCTCTTTCTTTTTTTAATGAACTTTTTTAGTACATTATTTTCTCATTTTACATAGCTATCCCCATTCCCACTCCCTCCTTTCCTCCCCTTTCCTACCCTTTCCCCAACCCCCATCCACTCCTCAGAAAGGGTACTGCTTCCCAGAGGGAGTCGACAAAGTCTAATACTTCACTTCCAGGCAAGACCAAGGCTTTCCCCCATATCTAGCCTGAGCAATGTGCTTCAAGTTCCAGCACTAGGGATAAATTCTGGTCCCACTGCTTGTGGCCCCATAGACTGCCCAAGCCCCACAACTGGCCTCCACATTCACTGGGTCTAGTTTGGTCCTGTGCATGTTCCCCCATTATCAGACCAGAGTCAGTGAGCTCTCACTCCCTCATGTCAGCTGTTTCTGTAGGTATCACCATCATGGTCTTGACCCCCTTTGCTCATATTATGGCTCCTCCCTCTCTTGGACTGGTCTCTGGAAGTTCTGCCCAGTGCTTTGCTGTAGATCTCTGTATCAGCTTCCATCAGTAGCTGGATGAAGTTTCTATGGTAACAATTAAGGTAGTCATCAATCTGATTACAGGGGAAGGCCAATTTAAGCATCCTCTCCACTTTTGTTTAGAGTCTTAGTTGGGGTCATCCTTCTGGATTCCTTGGAATTTCCCTAGTGCCATGTTTCTCACAAGCTCTTTGATGGCTCCCTCAATCAAGATATCTCTTTCCTTGCTCTCCGTCTCTGTCCTTTCCCCTTCTTGAGCATCATGTTTTATCATGTGCTCTTCCTCCCTCCCCTGTTGTCCTTCCCCCCATTTTGCCCTCCCTTCTCTACCACTCCCCATACTCCCAATTATTTCAGGAAAACTTGTCTGTTTATCCTTCTCAAGGGGATCCAAGTATGTCTCTCTTAGGGCTCTCCTTGTTACCTAGTTTCTTTGGGGTTGTGGATTATAGGCTCATTATCCTTTGCTTTATGTCTAATATCTACTTATGAGTGAGTACACACCATGTTTGTCTACCTGGGTCTAGGTTAAATCACTCAGGATGTTTTTTTTTGTTCTAGTTCCATCCATTTGTTCAAGATGTCATTGTTTTGGACAGCTGAGTAATACTCCATTGTGTAAATGTACCACAATTTCTTTATCCATTCTTCAATTGAAGGACACCTAGGTTGTTTCCAGGTTCTGGCTATTACAAATAATGCTGCTAGGAACACAGCTGAGCAAATGTCCTTGTGGTATAAGTGTGCGTTCTTTGGGTATATATGCCTATGAGTGGTATTTCTGGGTCTTGAGGTATATTGATTCCAATTTTCTGAGAGACCACCACACTGATTTCCAAAGTGGCTGTACAAGTTTGCACTCCCACAAACAATGCAAGAGTGTTTCGCTTACTCTATATCTTCTCCATCTTTGGTATTTTTGATCTTAGCCATTCTGACTGGTAAGAGATGGTATCTCAGAGTCCTTTTGATTTGCATTTCCCTGATGGTTAAGGATGTTGAGCAATTCCTTAAGTGTCTTTAGACCATTTGATATTCTTCTGTTGAGAATTCTCTATTTATATCTGTACCCCATTTTTGATTGGATTATTTGGTATTTTGATGACTAATTTCTTGAGTTCCTTGTATATTTTGGAGCTCAGTCCTCTGTCTGATGTAGGGTTAGTGAAGATCTTTTCCCATTCAGTAGGCTGCCGTTTTGTCTTGTTGACCATGTCCTTTGCTTTACAGAAGCTTCTCAGTTTCAGGAGGTCCCATTTATTAATTGTTGCTCAAATGTTTGTGATACTGTTGTTATATATAGGAAGTAGACTCCCGTGCCCATGCATTCAAGGCTACTTCCCACATTATCTTCTATTAGGTTCAGTGTGGCTGGATTTATTTTGAGGTCTTTGATCCATTTGGACTTAAGTTTTGTGCATGGGGATAGATATGGGTCTATTTGCATTCTTCTACATGTTAACATCCAGTTATGCCAGCACCATTTGTTGAAGATGCTTTCTTTTTTCCATTGTATTATTTCAACTTCTTCATCAAAAATCAGTTGTTCATAGGTGTGTGGATTAATATCAGGGTGTTTGATTTGATACAAATCAAATCTGTCCATCTGTCTGTTTTTATGCCAATACCAGACTGTTTTCATTACTGTAGCTCTATAATAGAGCTTGATGTCAGGGATGGTGTTGCCTCTGAGAGTTCCTTTATTGTACAGGATTGTTTTGGCTACTCTGGATTTTTTTTTGTTTTTCTATATGAAGTTGAATATTATTCTTTCAAGGTTTCTGAAGAATTTTGTTGGGATTTTGATGGGAATTGTATTGAATCTGTAGATTGCTTTTGGTAGGATTGCCATTTTTACTATGTTGACCCTACTTATCCAAGAGTATGGGAGATCTTTCCATTTTCTTATATCTTCCACAATTTCTTTCTTCAAAGACTTAAAGTTTCTGTAGGTCTTTTATTTTTTGGTTATTGTTACCCCCAAGATATTTTATGTTATTTGTAGCTACTGTAAATGGTAATATTTCTGATTTCTTTCTCAGCCCCTTTGTTATGTGTATATAGGAGGGCTACTGATTTTCTAAGTTGTTCTTGTATCCTGTCACATTACTGAAGGTGTTTATCAGCTATAGGAGTTCTCTGGTAGAAATTTTGGGGTCACTTATATATACTATCATATCATCTGCAAATAGTGAAAGTTTGACTTTTCCTTTTCCAATTTGCAATGCTTTGATCTCCTTTTGTTGCCTTATTGCACTAGCTAGAAGTTTGAGAACTGCACTGAATAGATATGGAAAGAGTGAACAGCCTTGTCTTGTTCCTAATTTTAGTAGAATAGCTTTGAGTTTCTCTCCATTTAATTTTATGTTGGCTTTCAGCTTGATGTATATTGTTTTTATTATGTTTAGATGTTCCTTGTAGTCCTGATCTCTCTAAGACCTCTATCATGAAGGGGTGTTGGGTTTTGTCAAATGCTTTTTCAACATCTAATGAGATGATCATATGGTTTTTTCTTTCAGTTTATTTATATGGTGGATTACATAGATAGATTTTTGTGTGTTGAACCAAGTTGGGATGAAGCCCACTTGATCATGGTGGATCTTTTTTTTTTTTTTTTTATGTGTTCTTGGATTTGGTTTGCTAGTATTTTATTGAGAATTTTTTGCATCAATGTTCATGAGGAAGATTAGTTTGTAATTCTCTTTCCTAGTTTCATCTTTGTGTGGTTTGGGTGCCAGGGTAACTGTAGCCTCATAAAAAGTGTTTAGCAATGTCCCTTCTGTTTCTATTATGTGGAATAATTTGAGGAGTATTGGTATAAGCTCTTCTTTGCAATTCTGGTAGAATTAGCGCTGAAATCATTTGACCCTGGAATTTTTTGTTGTTGTTGTTGTTGGAGGATTTTTGATGACTACTTCTATTTCCTTAAGAGTTATAGGTCTATTAAAATTGTTTATCTGTACTTGATTTAATTTTGGTATGTGGTGCCTTTCCAGAAAACTGTTCATTTCCTTTAGATTTTCCAATTTTGTGAAGTAAAGGTTTTTGAAGTATGTCCTGCTGAGTCTCTGGATTTCCTCTGTGTTTGTTGTTATATCCCCTTTTCATTTCTGATTTTGTTAATTTGCATATTCCCTTTCTGCCTTTTGGTTAGTTTGCATAAGGGTTTGTCTATCTTCGTGATATCCTCAAAGAACCAGATCCTTATTTCATTGGTTCTTTATGTTTTCTTTGTTTCCATTTTATTGATTTCAGCCCTCAATTTGATTATTTTCTGGCATATATTCCTCTTGGGCGAGTTTGCTTCTTTTTGTTCTAGAGATTTCAGGTGTGCTGTTAAGTTGCTTGTGTGAGATTTCTCCAGGTTCTTTATGTGGGCACTTCATGCTATGAACTTTCCTCTTAGCTCTGCTTTCAAAGTGTCCCATAAGTTTGGGTATGTTGTGTATCCATTTTCATTGAATTCTAGGAAGTCTTTAATTTCTTTGCTGGCCCAGTGGTGATTCAGTTGAGCATTGTTAAATTTCCATGAGTTTGTAGGCTTTCTGCAATTAGTGTTGTTGTTGAATTCTAACTTTAAGCCATGGTGATCTGATAAGATACAGGGGGTTATTCCAATTTTTGGTATATCTTGAGGTTTGCTTTGTAACCAAGATTGTGGTCAACTTTAGAGAAGGTTCCATGACGTACTGAGAAGAAGGTATATTATTTTACGTTTGGGTGAAATGTTCTATAGATGTCTGTTAAGTCCATTTGAGTCATGACATATTTTAATTCTCTTATTTCTCTGTTAAGTTTCTGTCTGGCAGGCCTGTCGATTGGTGAGAATATGGTGTTGAAGTCTCCTGCTATTAGTGTGTGGGGTTTGATGTGTGATTTAAGCTTTTAGTAATGTTGCTTTTACATATGTGGGTGCTCTTGTATTTGGGGCATAGATGTTCAGAATTGAGATTTTGTCTTGATAGATTTTTCCTGTGATGAGTATGAAGTGTCATTCTCCGTCTCTTTTGATTGATGTTCATTTGAAGTCTATTTTATTAGATATTAGGATAGTTACACCAACTTGTTCCTTAGGTGCATTTGATTGGAAAATCTTTTCTCAACCTTTTATTCTGAGGTAATTACATTTCTTAAGCAGATGATTAATAATGTGTTTCATTTTAAACAAAAGGACCCTTCACATTTTAGACATATTTTCTGAAATAGTTTTTGGATGAAATCATACAATCATGATTTTATACAATTATACAACAATCATCTGTGATTAGCTTCAAAATAAGACAGAAAATGGGGCTGCTGAGGGAAGCAGAGTGAGGGAAGTTTCACAGTAATTTGATAGTTGGTGAAGCTAAGGCAATGGGTACAGGGAGGGTTGTTAACTATTTTTCTCTTTTTAGTGCATAGTTTTAATTTGTCATAATTTTTAAATGTAAAAATATGCACAAAGCAATACATAATGGAAGGGAAAGATGAAGGAGAGGGGAAAGGAAGGAAGGAAGGAAGGAAGGAAGGAAGGAAGGAAGGAAGGGTGGGTGGTGGTGTGCTGTGGATCAGTTTTCTGTATGTTGGGAGCTGTATTCGTTTGCTTTAACAAGCTCATCCAAAGTTGTGGATTTAAAAATGACAAACATTTTCATGCTGGTGGCCAAACTCTAAAACCAAGATGCCAACTTTGAAGGCTTTAGAGAGAAATTCCTTGCCTCTGCTAGCATCTAGTAGCTCCTAGCGTTCTGTGTCTGCTTCCCATTGTCTCGTCCTCTCTGCTTCTAGGTCCTTCTTTTGTTGCTGATGTTGCCGTTGTTGGCTTTTATAGAATACAGGATTTTCTGGAGCCCAGGCTGTCCTCAGACTAACTATGTAGATGAAGATGACTTTGGACATATGACCTTCCCATTCCCATCTCCTAAGTGTTTAGATCATAGACCTATATATACTACCACACCCTGCTCTATGTCCTCTTCAAATGCAGTAGTCATTGGGCTTCACATCCACCCTACATTCAGTATGATGTCATTCTAATAGCCTTATACACTTACATCTGCAGAAATCCTCTTTTTAAAGAAAGTCACATTATGAGGCTCAAGGTGGACATGAATGGAGGGGGGCAGTGGTTCACTCACTACAGGGCATGGTGAGGAGTGAAAACAGAAACGGAACAGAGGGAAGACAATGAAAAAAAGTTAAGTAACTGTAGGGAAAGCCAGAACTAAGAAATTCTTCCCGGGGATTCAGTTGAACTTGAACGCAGATGCATTCACCACCGCCGCTGCTTGAGGTAGTGAGTGAATGGGCGCAGTGGGCCAGGAAACAGCAGGCAAATGGGACTCTAGAGTGAGATGGAGGCGAGGGTTGGCTGGAGAAGCTTTCCAAGGGATCGTCAAGTGTTGACAGGCAAAGAAGGAGTAGGAAAGCATTCCCCTCCAGAGAACAGTTAGAAAGAACACATAAAAATGGAAAGCATCACAAGAGCATGTGAAGGAAAACAACTGACAATGGCACCGCTAGAACATGTAACGTAAGGGAAAACAAAAGGAGGTACTAAGAAGGATACAGGGGCTATAGCAAAGATGCCCGTGGAAGCCATGTTAGTGGCCTGAGACTGACCTGCTCCTTCTGTGGAGATACTTGGGGGTTTGACCAACAGTTTCCTTCACTTTTCCCAGTGAGATGTGATCCAATGTCCGTTTGTTCCACACAGGGAAGACGGCCCTGAACGGACAAAGAAACAATTCCACCCAAGTCTAGGTTGGAGAATCAGTGACTTTAATCTGGCTGGCTACAGAAGCATGAGAAATTTATAGACAGCTACATCGCCAAAGAAAATGTCTCCTAACCCAAAGAAAATCATATAGGCATCTTCCTGAATATTAAACTTCATCAGGCGATGAAAGGAGACAGAGACAGAGACCCACATTGGAGCACCGGACTGAAATCTCAAGGTCCAAATCAGGAGCAGAAGGAGAGAGAGCACAAGCAAGGAACTCAGGACCGCGAGGGGTGAACCCATACACTGAGATAATGGGGATGTTCTATCAGGAACTCACCAAGGCCAGCTGGCCTGGGTCTGAAAAAGCCTGGGTCAAAACCGGTCTCGCTGAACATAGCGGACAAGGAGGACTACTGAGACCTCAAGAACAATGGCAACGGGTTTTTGATTCTACTGGACCTATTGGTTTCGTGGGAGCCTAGGCAGTTTCGTGGATGCTCACCTTACTAGACCTGGATGGAGGTGGGTGGTCCTTGGACTTCCCACAGGGCAGAGAACCCTGATTGCTTTTTGGGCTGACGAGGGAGGGGGACTTGATTGGGGGAGGGGGAGGGAAAGGGGAGGCGGCAGTGGGGAAGAGACAGAAATCTTTAATAAATAAATAAATTTAAAAAAAAAAAGAAAGAAAATGTCTCCTCCTGCAGTGACCTTTAACTATTTATATATCCTCGGAAAGGGAAGGGCATCAGTGAGCGCCCGCCCCCCATGCACTGCCTTGGGAATTGCTCCTGTGTGGAGCCCCCTTAGGACTTGCTTGTTCACCACATCATGAGCTCTCCCCTGGATCCACAAGGGAATGTTAATGGGCCCCATCTTGTAAAGGGCAGGCAGGGGCAGGTATTCACAGCTGCCCTAATTTCAAGATGACAAGACTCATGTCACGTTTGGAAGACAGTTTTACTACAGCAGAGTGCAGGATTTCCACATTATTCTCTTAGCTTTAAGGGTGGATTAGGGACAGGCAGGTTGGTTAAAATGCATTTTGGATCCAGACAAGAAATTAGTGACAGTAGCCCCCATGATTAAAGCAACAAGATGCAGTGGTAAATGCTGGGGGGAACAGGCTATAGAGATACAGGGATTGTTGTGCACTGATGGCGGGGATCAGATGATCCCCATTCTGTGTGGAGCCCTACAGAGTTTAGATGAAATATAAAACTCAGTCAACTTGTATAACTTGTTATTTATAAATTTATAATGTGACTACTATTTGACCCAATGCTTTGTAGGGTTTTTTTAACTTTTTCAGGCCCACCACCCAGCTCCCAAATAAATACTTACTCTTACTTATGAATGCCTGGCCTTAGTTTGGCTTGTATCCACCCAGTTTTTATAACTTAAATTATTCCGTTTCTCTTTAACTACATTTTGCCTCTGGACCTTTGACATTTCTTTATTCTATGTCTCTTTCTTTCTTACTCCATAGCTAGCTGTGTGGTGGTGTAGCTAGCTCCTGGTGTCCTCCTCTCCTCTTCTCTGTGCTCCTCATTCTTCACTTCTTTTTCTCCACAACCTAGATTTCTCCTCATATTTAATGTCTTTGCCTGGCAGTCCCAGCTATTTCTCGCTCCTTCCTAGCCATTGGCCATTCAGGTCTTTATTGGACCAATCAGGTGTTTTAGACAGGCAAATAACACAGCTTTACAAAGTTAAACAAATGAAACATGAAAGAGTGCAACACATCTTTGCATCATTGAACAAGTAGTCCATAGCTTAAACAAATGTAACACATTGTTAATATTCCACAACAATGTTTTTTTTTTTCTGGGACTAATCCTGCTAAGGGATAAAAGTTCAACAGAAGTGGTTTTGTAAAGAGTGCTTGGTTAAGAATAGGCACTAGAGCACAGTTTATAACTTTAAAACATTAGTAAGAATGCTAGCATCCATCTGAGGTCTACTAGATAGGCAAAGGGAAAACAGGAGCTGAATTGGCTAGAGGGGCTGTTACAACTGGCTATCATATGATTGTCCAACACGTAGGAAACAAACTCGCTGGAGCCAACATGGGTACCAAAATCTCCTGTTGTCTCTCACATCAGTACCATTAGCTTGCAAAATGGACTGATCCCATCAGATGTCAGACAGTATAATACATCCCAAAACACTACAAGGAAAAAGAGGTAGAATGCTTTCATTCTGGGAAAATCTGAATGCATTCCTAGAATTCACCAACCTTCTCCATCTTGAATCATGAATAATTTCCCTCATTAAAGTTTGTCCATAAGACAAAGTATCCAAAACCTCAGGACCCATCACCCATTCTGAGAAGCCTGCACTCCCCACTTATGGATAGACTTTGATTTGCACTGTGTAATAAAAGTTCTTTCTCCCTCCCAGTCCCTTATTACCTCTGAATTCTTTTCTCGAATGGTAAAAGAAGTTTGAAGAATTGGGCATAGGTCTTAATTTCCCTATCCCCGGGACCTCTCCAACCTTTTATTGCTAGCAATACATCCATAGGCATTTGCTAATTATAACCACTCATAAAGAAAAACACACTGTCAGCTTGAATGCAAAAAAAAAAACACACACTTAGGGAATAAGGAACCAATTGGATTGCATTGGAGTCCCATATTCAAGTTATGGCTTGATTTTCGTAGCAACAGTAGGCAAGTGCTTCTGGAAAGGAGCAGAACATAAATATTTTAGGGTTTGTGGACAGTATGTCTCCATCACAACTGCTCTGATCTGTAGTGTGAAAGCAGCCATGGATAATGTGAAAATGAATGAGCATAGTTGTTTTCTAATAAAACTATATATATATATATATATATATATATATATATATATATATATATAACAGGCAGAAGGCTGGGCTTAGCCTATGGCTGTAGTTTGTCAGTCACTGTTCTGTGAACACATAAATCTTCAAGAAGTCTTGGTTCTCCCATCAGCGATATGCTTTGGGGCAACTTATTCTTTATCTGATTCATCTCATTGCTATGAAAGTTCATGCACATTTATGAAAAGATGGTATAAAAACCTAGGCTTTAAAAAACTATTTCCAAGTATTTCTTTTGTTGATACATTTATTTCACTGCACTCTTATAACTTGACTTCAAGGTAGGTATTTGATACACTTTCCTCTGTCAGAGAAGCCTGTTAAGCATGCAGGACTCATTCTGTGCAGCACTGGTCTTGGTTCTGTCTTGCAGCTGATTCTCCCTCTCCCTCTGAAGGTTTGAATCTGCTAAAATACACTGACAATAGAGTAACAAGTTTAGTTTATTGATGCACACGGAAGAAGCTCAGAAGAATGCCCAATATCCTCAGTGGGGTTCAAAACACCGTCCTTTGTGACGAGAGAGACCTAAGGGTGTTGGCAAGTTAGAGAGTAGTAAATGATTCTTAGGAAAAATTTGGGGGACAGAGTAGGTCTGAACCCTGGAGGAGGTAGTGACAGTTGGAGAGGTGAAAGCAGAACCACACCTTGCACAGCTGGGCTCTCTCGGGAGTCCCTTGGAGCTGCCTTTAAGACGGAGAGGTGAGAAGTCTGATTCCTCACAAACTAGCGTGCTTCTCTCTCTTCACTATCGGCGAGCTCACCCTGGTTAATGAGATTTTCAGTAAGGAGTCCGAGACTACATTACTTCTTTAGGAAGTATTTCCTTTAGTCACAAAAGATGACTCTCGCGAGACTCGGGGGAGGGGATCCTTTCTTGGGTTCGGAGTTGGGGAGGGAAATTAGAGAGACCTGAATGCTGAAATGAGTTTCTAAGACCTTCCAATGTCCTTTAATTCAAAGTGCTCAGCACATCAAAGCGTCATACCTCTGAGTGTCGTTTTCCTAGCCCTCGCCTAGCCACGAGCTTTGTCCATTCCAAAGTCTTCTTAGGGAATCGCTCTTGTGTTGTTCTCCTCTTTATAGAGCTGCTTTCACAGGCACACGGTTCTGGGGATCTGAAGAAGCACACTGGGCCTCCGGTTGGAAAGGCTTCCGTGCTTAATTTCCAGTTCTATGGCGGCCACCTTGGAATTCTAAAGCATTTATGAATGAGGAACTCTACAGTTTCATCCTTTAGTTGGTCCTGCTCTCATGCAAGAAAGAAAAAATTAACCTTTCATTTTGCTCTGGCTACAGGTTCGCACTGAACAAAGTATTTGACAGTAAGAAAACATAAATGACCTTTCCTCCTTAGGTTCCTCAAAAAAATGTTTCCTGCGTCCTTTCATCTCTTGAGGCCGAAAATGTAATTTAAGTATGTTAGGTGTATAGATCTCCCAATTGCAAGAAATAAAATAGTAGTTATGGATCTTCTAATATAAGTATTCAAGAGTATTATTGTGCTCTTACTAGAAATATAAAAATAATTAATTGATCCATAAGGTAATTATAACAAATATTTTAATGTTGTCAAAATATTAGGATTTTAATACCAAGTCATAATTATACTTGGTACAGTTTATTATAGTCTTTGTAGTTATAAATAATTCAGTTGTTTTGTGGTCACAATGCAAATGCGTATTCTTGAATACTAAATTAAACACTTCCTTGGAATTCATACTATTTACACGGAAAGCAAACTATTTAGTAGTTTGAATGCTTCCGAACTCTACTAATGCTGTCTGACACAAAAGAGAATCTGTTGACAGTGCTTGTCTGGAAAGCCAGTGTGGACACTGGCAGTATCCCAGAGGAGGAGAGAAATATTAATGGTCTACATCTGATTTCTAAGTCTTATGGGCCGATATGCAGGGCTTTCCTGGCTGTGTCAGTTACTTCAAAATGAGCAGAGGGTCAATGAGATGGCTCATCAGGTAAAGACACTTGCTGTGCATGCCTGAGGTTAACCCGAGTTGCATCCCCAGAACCCATGCAAAGGTAGCAGGATCAACTCTGACCTCCATATTCATGTGTGCCTTCCCCCAAACCACAGTACCTCTACTACTACAACAACAACAAAAACTAATAATAATAATAGTTTAAATTAAATGTTTTAAGTGAGTAAAAAGGAAAACTGAAGTGAAAGAGACTTTACAGCAAGTTCATGATTATCCTGGACTACAAGAGGGCCACTATATCCAGTTGAGAATTCTTAATAAAGTGGCACAAATTGCCAGCTGTGACAGATAATTAAGAAGCTTTCTACTTCCCCAAGAAGTGACACAAGGCAAGCAGGTATTTTCACTGCCTATCTTAGCTTCACAACCGGGTTTCTTAACAAAAGACAGATGAGTAAAAGAAAAACATAACGATGCATTTATTTGCTTTTTATTTCTTCCTCTGTTGAATTTGGTTTAGGGTGCTACTGATTGACTTCCAGGTTTAGAGCACATACATTGATGTACTGTCAGTTTGATGGGCGGGAGAGCCTTCATGAGACAATGAAGACCTCGAGAAACAGTTAAAATAAGCATCATTTTGTTTTGTGATTATTTATTTTTTGTGTAGGCTTCTATATAGGGTCTTGCTACATAGAGCAGACTGGGCTTAAACTTAATGTTGAGACTAGCTGTACTTCACCGTGTCAAGGAGTCTGAGTGATTCCATTAGTAACTTTAGTAAAGAGACCCATAGAGAAATATACAATGAAGTGAGGAGGAGCTAAGTAAAATAAAGGGGTGATGCTGGCGAGGCCCGTTCAGGCTCCTTGTCTTTTCCTTCCAAGAGAAGAGGGTGCTCCTTTACGTAGGAATGTAAAGAGCAAATCTCTCATGGCGGGGGAGGGGGGTGTCTTATGATCTGTTTCCTGGGAAGGTCAGGAAATTCTTCCTGTTTTTAATAATCTGCTTCAAGTGGGGAAGGATACAAGAAGGACAGAGAAGTTTGTTTTTGCTTGTGACATTTTCTTCCCCAATCTCCTGCTGTTGAAATAGGAGCGGCAGGGCTGCGTCCCCGGCACCCGGCCGCCCGCATGGCTAGCTTATGCCCAGAAATAATTACACGGAAACTGTATTCTTTCAAACACTGCCTGGCCTGGCTAGGTCCAGTTTCTTATTGGCTAGCTCTTACATATTGTTCTAACCCATTTCTAATATTCTGTGTAGCCCATGAGCTGGCTTACCAGAGAGGATCTTAACCTGCGTCTGTCTGGAGTGGGAGCATCATGGCGACTCTTCACTAAGCTTCTTTTTCCCAGCATTCTCTTCTGTCTACTCCGCCTACCTAATTTTCTGTCCTATGAGGGCCGAGGCAGTTTCTTTATTATTACAAGACCCACCTCCATCATCCTGCAGCTTAAAAATATTCAGTGTTGGGTAAAATGTTCTGAATCCATCAATACAACTACTTCCTTCAAATAATGTTTTACCTTTAATTGTGGGGGGGGGCAATGCTGGGGATTGAACCTAGGGTCGCATACATGCTAGGTAAGCATACTATTACTGAGCTATAGCTATGACCAAAATTTTAAAATTATGTTTATTGGCTGCGTGTATGTATGTGTTTGCATGTGTGCACGGAGCACATGTGAAGGTCAGACAATAATTCTCAGGAGTTTGTTTTCTCCTTCCACCATGTGAGTCCCAGGGATTAAATTCAGGCCATCAGGCTTGGTGGCAAGTGCCTTTACAAACTGTTCCATCTCACCAGCCTCTACGTCTTTAACGATGCTTCTACAACCTGTATGGAGAAACTTTTTAAATGCTTCATAGTGTGCATACATGCACAAGAGTACACATGCACGTGCATGTGCACACACACACACACAAGACTTCGAATCAATTTAAAGATGTATCTTATTTTTTCAATGGGAAAAAATCTCTTAAAATATCCATTCTCATTGTCATCAGAAATTAAAACATTATCAAGTGAATCAAGTGACTGTCATGAAAACAATTTGAGTCTGAAACTTAGTAGAAACAGATCAATGCCACAAGAGAACATAGAAGCAGAGCAAAACAGTCTAGGGATTTAGTAAATCATAGGCATAAAATGTTTTGTCAGCAAATAGACTATGGATTATTCAATAAATGATATTAGAACAATAAACTACTTGTCTGGTAAAGAGTAAAATTAATTCATTTCTCACTCCCCATATAATGAAAAAAATTCGAGAAATATTAAATATTTAAAGGATTTTTTAAGTAAAGCAAATATGCAGGAGGTTTTAAAGGATTTTGAGTAAGGAAGGTTTTTGTAGCAAAGATGTAGAAACCAACTGCTGAATGAGTGGCCTTGAGCCTTGGCTGTGGAATTAGGTGCACCTGAGGAATTTATGAAACATTTCTATCACTGGAACCCCTCTGGACAAAAATCAATCAGAATCTCTGAAAAGAATCAAGTATGACCTTCCTCTCATCCCCATGTCACTCTGAAAACTATCTCAGTTCTCCTCTGCCAAGAGTGGCCCGACTGTCATTTTTGCCTTGCAGCTGGCACACTGCACCTCTCTTCCTTAGAGGCTTTCTGCTTTCTTGGACCTTACCCAGAAATAAAAGGACAAGATCCTCTCCACACTCAGAATATCAACAGTGCTTTAACTAGTATGCATAGCGGCAAGAAACAGAAAGCATCCTCAAAATGGGTAATTTGAAAAGAGTTAAATGCCAAAATTGAGTGCACATAGAATCTTCCATATCTTGTGTGTAGTGATGGTTAGATGGATTTACACTCATGTTAAAAATGTATAAGACTTGGTTGGTAGGATAGCTCAGTGGATAAGGGTACTTGCAGTCAAATCTCAAGACCTGAGTTCAGTCCCTTCAACCTACGTAGTGGAAGAGAAAATAGACTCAGGCAAGTTGTCCTCTGACCACAACAGTGGCATGTATGCATCATAAACACACACATACAAATAAATAAATGTAAAAAAATATAAGGTAATATTAGAAAATGAGTGTACATGGAAACAGATGAAAGTTAAGTAAAATTGGCAGTTAAGTCAATGGTATGGTATCAGTATCAGTTGCCTTTCTCGATAACATTTGTCTTGATTATTGATGGTATTATCGTTGAAGAAAGATAGGCAGATAGAACCTAGAGCCTCTCTGTGCTTCCTTTGGAGCTTCTTCCTACTGTACTGCTATTTCAAAATAACATTATTTTTTTAGTATTTGACAATGTGAATAAAGAGCAAAAGATGAACAAATAAGCAACTGGGCCTACTTTGGCCTGAGATACAGGGAGGAAGGAATAGTTGTTAGAACTGGGGAGCAAAGAGAGAACACAGGCTATACAACAAGGGCTGTCTGACAGGTGCTACTGTCTTCAGACAAAGGGTAGTAAAAATGCCAGATTGGCCAAGGCACCGAGTTCATTGATACCAGGCCTCAGTTCATTGGTTAAGACTGAGCAAAATTAGTTTAACAACCTAGGAGCTTGAAAGAGACACTAAAAGAAAATTTAGGAAGTAGAGAATTTGGCTCACATGATTGTGAAAGTTGAGAAGTCCCAGAAACTGCAGGTGGCAAGCTGAAGACTGGAGAATTATGCATGGCTCTAGCTATAGTCCAAAAGCCCAAGGATCAAGACATCTGAGGCTGTTGTTTCAATAGGAAAGCTGGTAATCCAAGATCTGATGCTGCCTTTGAGTCCAAATCCTAGGATAGACTGATGTCTTGGCTCAAAGAAGTAAGGGAAGAGGAGTGTCCTCTTACCTAATGATAATAATAACAAAAATGCCAGCTTTTCTTTTTCTTCTCCAGGCCCTCAAGTGACTGGTCACAGGAAACTCACATTAGGAAAGAGAATATGTTTTACCCAGTGCCCCAATTCAAATGTTAATCTTATGGAAAACACCCTCACAGGTACACTTCGGATCATGTTTGATCAAACATCTGTATACTCTGTATTCCCGTCGAAGTAATAAATAAAATTAACCATCACAATGACAGACATGTAGCTCATCAGAATCCGTAATTGGATGCTCCTTTAGTTGGTTTCACTCATATTAAGGTCACATAGAGAGCAAAGCTCTTGAGCTTTGTCATTGCAAGGGGCGGACGATGCTTTAAGAAACTTTTATTTTCTTTCACTCATGCTGCTCATCTTTCTTCCCACCAGAGTGGAAAGTTAATTGACTTCAAATATATTTTGCTCTGAGTAATAACTTGGAAATGTGCTTGCTTGCCTAGGAAGCACATCTATGCCTTGGGTTGGCCCCAGTAGGACTGAACTCATACGTGCACATAATGCTCTGTCAGCAATCAACCTGATACAAATCATGTAGGGCTCTAAACTCCAGCAGCAGTGACTTAGAGAGGTAATATGCTGTGCACTTGTACTACCCATGATTTTATAAACCAAATATTACCTCCTTGTTTGATTTTGATTTTCTTTAAAGAGAAGTGGGTAGCTGACCTTGAACTTCTTTGTATATGCCAGAAACTGCAACTAACGCTGTAGCTCTTGATGCTACTGCTGTTTTTGTACAAACTATTGGCAGGACTCATGTGGACCGTTCAGTTGCTAAAATGATTGCCATACATGATGAGGACATGAGGCAGGTACCTAGCCTCAGTGTAAAAAGCTGCTGGTGGCATGCATCTTATTGCTAAGGAGGCAGAGATGGGTAGATCTCTGGGGATTGCTGGCCAGCCAACCTAGCCTAATTGGCAAGCCCCAGGTTTGGTGAGAGATCCTGCCTCAAAAAATAAGAGGAAGGCACCAATGTTACCCTCTGGCCTTCACACACACACACACACACACACACACACACACACACACATACACTGCTATTGGCTTCCTAGATTCTCCATTGGCACAGATGGTGAGCTGAGACCACAGATTTAGGATATACTTTCTGGTCCAACGAAGGCCAGCTGTCTGCTGTGTGTATAGGAATTATCCCTTTTCATGCATCTGTCTGTACAATTGCGCTATATCTATAGCGTGTCTACAATATGCTTGGAACTATAGTGTGCCCTTATCCAAAGTAAAACCCTTCCAGGAGAGGGAACAGCAAGCTAGCAGGAAACCAGACTATATAGGACTACCTAGTAGTCCAGGATGTTCAGTATAAGAACAGCAATCACATTCAATAATCGTTTTTATTTCAAACAAGTTCTTTACTTTAAAAGCAAAACAAAATCATTAGTCTGTTTCTAAAGATAATGGATATTGAAATGTTTTAAATGAACCAGAAAAACTGACGATAGCAAACTGGGACTTGCTAATCACCTAAATATGAAAGCAGGATGGGACAATTCTAGCACTGTTCTTCAGTATACAAGTCACTGGATAAGATAAACTCGTCTTGTATAATATTCCATCTTACCGGAGTGCAGAAGAAGAAGCACCAGAGATAGGAACTGTCAGTGGGGAGGGTTGTGTGGTAAGCAACTGTATGGCAGGCTTCTAGAAACTGAAGAAGTCTCCAGACCTATGGCAGCCAATAAGAAATTGATGGCCTGAGTCCTCTAGTCACCAACACTGGGGTTCTGCCAGTAGTTCGTGAATCTGGAATAGGAACTGAACCCAAGAGTTTGCAGAACTTACAGACACCTTGACTGCCGCCCCTTCAGACTCTGAACTTCAAGCACATCCTGGTCTACAGAGTTCCAGGACAGTAGAGCTACCTAATGAGACTGTGCTTCAAAACAACTACGACAACAAAGAATTCTGATCTCAAAGGATTCAGCTAGGAAATAGCTGGCTTCCTAACTTGGAAAACTGAAATCATAAACGTGGAGGAGAAAAGCACAGGGTGCCACTATCCTGGGTTTGCAGTATTTTGTTATGCAGCAATAAAAAGCCTAGCCTATGATCTAGCCCTGGTTTCTTCCATAACTTAAATGAAATTCTTCCTATCATATGCCCTGACACACACAAACCTCAGTGTATTCATAATCTCAGAGGCAATGGCCACTTTAGCAGTACATCTCTCTGGCCTTCTCATACCCCTGAGCTTCCTGGCAGACATTTCTATGGCCACAGGAGTGTTTGCATCAGGACCTTACTGAGCAAAGTTAACATCTAGGTTTCAGAGTTCCTCTCTCAGAATGGAATTTTTAAATGTCTTCAATGTGTCCTCTCTGGTTGTATATTACTCTTGGGTTTCTTAGAGGCAAACAATGTCTGAAGTAACCTATACTGATGCTCAGTCAATAAGCCTGTGCTATTCATTGTCACTGAAGACTGTAGTTTATCTATCATATTGCTTGACGCAGGACAGGGACATAATAGTCCTAGAAGTCAGGACCGCGAGGGGTGCTTCCATCCACTGAGATGGTGGAACTAATCTAATGGGAGCTCACCAAGGCCAGCTGGACTGGGACTGATGGAGCATGTGATCAAACCGGACTCTCTGAATGTGGCTGTCAATGAGGGCTGACTGAGAAGCCAAGGACAATGGCACTGGGTTTTTATTCTACGGCATGTACTGGCTTTGTGGGAGCCTAGTCTGTTTGGATGCTCACCTTCCTAGACCTGGATGGAGGGGGGAGGACCTTGGACTTCCCACAGGGCAGGGAATGCTGACTGCTTTTAGTACTGGAGGGGGATGGGGAAGTGGGAGGGAAATGGGAGGTGGGGAGGAGGTGGAAATTTTTAATAAATAAATAAAAATAAAAAAAGAAGTACAGAGTTTTTTTTTAAGGTAAAACAATGAGATAAATGAGGTTGCCCATAAATCACGTGCTGAAGTGACAAGCCAGCCAGAGGGAGGAATTATGAAGGATCACATCTGTAACAATGGGCTAGAACAGGAGACCAAGAAGTAGGCACTGCTGGTGCCCTTTCCAGACTTCCCGAAACTGCTAGGACGTTAGTCCTCCAACTCTCAAGACTGTCAATTGCAGATAGGTCACAGAAATCCCTTCCACAATTGATTTTAGTCAAAAGAGAGCTGATAAGTGAATCTAGGAGGGAAAATAAGAAAAAATTATTCCCTTTGGTTTTGTTTTGAATATGAAATGTTTCTGGTGGGTTTGTGTGTTTGAACACTTGATCTGGGGATGTTGGTGACATTTGGGAAGGCTGAGGCACCTTCCTGGAAGAAATGAGTCTCTGTGGGCAGGTGTTGAGACTTTCTATCCCAGATGCACTTTCCTGCTCATGCTCATCAATTCTTTGTATGGATATAATGTGACCAACCAACCACCGTGTCTTCCCTGCCTGCTGCCATGTCATTCCCACCATGATGGACTATATCCCTCTGGAACTGCAAGGCAAACTTGACCCTTTATCTGTTAAGCTACTTTTGGTGGGGCATTTTATCACAGAAGTAGGGATGCAATTAAAACACCTTTGTATCAATGTAAGATAATGAACTTCTACTCTGCTTCCTTAAACTCATGTTGAAGAGACCAGGAAGATCATGGAAGATTCTTGTAGGTAAGCCAATACATATCCTACACTGTTTTAAAATTTCATATCTTATTCTTTGCCAGTTTCATACACACATATATAATGAATTTTGGTCTTTTATACACCCATTTCTCTCATTCCTACTCTTTCTCCCACTGAGACCCTCCTACTTCTTAAAAACCTCCCTTCTCCTTTCGTGCCTTGTGTGTGTGTGTGTGTGTGTGTGTGTGTGTGTGTGTGTGTGCGTTGTGTGTGTGTGTGTGATTTTTATTAGGAATGCTTGCATGAGTGTGGGTGGGAAGTTAATTATTGGAACTTCTTTCCAA
Organism: Alexandromys fortis; assembly: GCF_014885135.2. NCBI lineage: Eukaryota > Metazoa > Chordata > Mammalia > Rodentia > Cricetidae > Alexandromys > Alexandromys fortis. The sequence continues at coordinate 2,429,334 of NW_026067999.1, forward strand.
TGGTTACATCACTTATCCGTGGGTACATCACTGAAGAACCTGACACCTTTTCCCTCAGCCACCATCGTGTCAATAATGCCTCAGGGAAGAATGGGGCCTCAGGAACCCTTCTCCCTTCCATGATGAAATCTTAGCATTCCTAATCATATCCATGTCTTGTGTGAGTATTCACAGCTACAGTGAGTTCATAAGTGTAACAGCTACGTTATACTTATGAATATGTCTTTTTCAACACATTTCCCTATCCTCTGGCTCATATTTTTCTTTCTTCCTCTTCTTTCATGATGTTTCCTGAACCTCAAAGAGGCTGGCACAGATGACCCTTTTAGGGACCCACCCCTCATTCATAGCACTTTGACCAGTTATGAGTCTCTGCATTAACTGCCACCCATTGCAATGGAAAGCTTCTTGAATGAAGGGTGAGAGAAGCACCTATCTATGGACACAGATATTAGTGTTTAGAAGTGAGTCCGACCACGTGTTCATGTATCATAATGATCATAGTGTGTTGCAACTAGGCCCTATGATCTCCCTAGCCATCAGCACTTGACCAGTTTTCTAGTACTAGGCAGCCAGCCCTTCCATTCCCCATGGAGGAGGCCTCAGGTCCAATCAGAAAGTGGTTAGTTACCTCCACAGCACTTATACCCCACTTGCACCAATCAGCAATGCTTGCCCAGCCTTTCATCACTGTAACAGAGTGCACAGCCGGGTGAAGCCATTTTCTCCCTCAGCATCCTGTGTAGCACTTTCCAGTGCTATGAGAGTGAGCCTTGAGCAAGGAAGAAGCTTCCAACTCAGCTTTGGCTTACTCCCTCCATGTCCTGTGGCCCAAGCATGGTGTTTTCAGCAATAGGGCCTTATCTTTCAGTTCTGGCAGGAAGCAGATTGCAATGTCAATTGCCTTCATTGTTTGGGGCAGCCTCTTGGGTCTCCCTGACCAACAATGTTTAGGTACACACATCTGGCGCTCAGATTTTTGTTTAATACCCTATAGCAAGAAATACTAGAGTATTAACTGGCAGTTATATTACAATCACCATATCCTGCATTTCAACGTCAGTTAATCCCAAATCATCTGAATAAATTATCCAAATCTATTCCAATATTTCTCTGCATTATCAACATGTATGGGTGACCAAATCTCAAAAAAAAAAAAATCAGATGGTTTGAAGCTTCAATTTGCAGAGCAAAAGTCCACTTTCTCAGAAACCTTGTATTCCCTTGAGCCTTTTACATTATCCAGTCTTGTCTCTTCTACTGATTCATTCGTGGAACAGCTACCTGCCTACCGATCTAGTGCATTGCGTATTTTGAAAGGCACCAATCTTTCTGTGGTAAACAAAATAGGGACAACTCCTATTTAGTATAATGCTATAAAGAGAGAAGTTGCACATTGAAAGTATTATCCCTAACTGTGATATAACTTAAGAAAAAGATGGAGGAGCTTCTCTGAGAAAGTAGAGCAGGAGCCCAAGTTAGACTTTGGACTTATGAGCAGTAGTCAGTTTCCTGTTGCCATAACAAAATATTTGAGGCAAGCTAACTTTATAAAGAAAAGAGGTTTATTTAGCTCACAGCCCTGGCATTTAAAGGCATGGTTTCAGCATGAGCACTATGAGTCTAGTGAAGCCTCATGGCTGCATGCATCATGGCGGTGAGAACAGGTGTAAAAACTATAGAGTCCATCACAAGAGAAAAAAATAGAGAATGATTCAGGGGTCAGGCTCAGATTTTTTTTAGGCCAATTCTTCCTCATAGGAACTCAGCAAACTCACAAGAGAAACTGTAAGCTCGTTCAAGGGTAGCCACTCTAAAGATCTAAGAGCCTTCTTCTAGGATTCAACCCATTTTTACTAAAAAATTTTCATATGGTATATTTTGGTCATATTCTTTCCCCTCTCCTAACTCCTCCCAGATCCTGTCCCACACTCTATCCACCCAACATCATGTTCTCTCTCTCTCTCAACAACAAAGAGAGAAGATCAAAATAAAGAACCAATAAAACCAAAAAATTAGAAAGAAACAAACAAACAAAAAAAAAACCCACACAGTGTTAGTCAGTTACTTCTGGGCACGGAGTCTGCCCTGGAATGGAATTTATACATCCAGCGACATTCCATTGGAGAAGAGAAAATTATTTTAGAATCCAAATTTTATAGTACCCAACACTACGATACTAGGGAACAACACATGAAACTTTGGGTGGCAACCTGTTAACCACTAAACAAGGCAGGCACCCTAGGGGGAACATCCTATCCTAATGCATTTCAAAATGCCTTTTTTTCCTTCTTTTCAGTTAAAAACTGTTCAGCAGAAGCTGAGCATACCCAGAGGCTCCATTTCCCTGAGCTGAACATGCACAAAAATGTGCCTATCTTTCCTTCTTCAGCTATTACTTTAAACTGAGAATGTTCAAGAAGGTGCTCATCTTCCAACTTTTCAATTGGAATATGTAGAGATGTCCCCAGTAAAATCCCCTTGTTGCATTTCTTCAAGAAGGGCATTGCTTTGCAAAGAGCAACTATTCTGTCCACATCCATTAAAGGTAATACATCTTTCTCCACTTTTTAACTTCTTGGTTATGCCGTTTTGGCTTTACATTCACCAAATTGTGAATTCATTGCATTTGATCACATTATGCAACACACACACACACACACACACACACACACACACACACACACACACATATGAACAAAGGCAAAACTAAAATTTACAAAAGGTAATCTAAGGGGTTGTGGTTGTTGTTAGTTTAGTGAACTGTGGAGAGTTAGTCTTTTAGTTTAAATAACAGTTCCCTCTTTTTTCAATCTAAAAAGCCTCGGGGCCAATGAGATGACTCAGTAGGTAAAGGTGCTTGCCAAAAATTCTCATGATGTGAGTTTGATCCCTCGGACCGATATGGTGGAAGAAGAGAACCGATTCTGGTAACTTGTGACATGTGTGCACACAGACACAAAAGTACTTTATAGATTAACATTTTTAATCTCAACTATTTTTCTTGGAGGATAAACTATAGAAATCAATGTCAAGTGATGTTGACTATGATGGTGTGTTATGTTTATGTGTTACAAAAGCAAAAATGAGCCAGGTCTGGTGGCTCCTGCCTAATCCCACCATTTAAAAGGGTGGAATTGTTGAGAACTTGAGACCAGCCAGGACTATAGAGTGTGCCCCTGTTTAAAAAAACAAACTAAACTAAAACAAAACAAAATAACTAGCAACGATAGAAAGAGCAAAATATAATGAAAGAAAGTTCTTCCCTTCATTGCTTCTTCAGCATCATTAGATGAAAATAAAGAACAAAAAGTTTTTCCCCGGAACAACTGCCTGAACCGCTGGAGTCAAGGGAATACCACTTAGAAATTTCATAACTGCTTTCTCAAGCCACCACACAGAGGAATTGTGAGCATAAAAGATAACTTAGCAAACAACATGTTCACTATGTTCAGAAAGCCCATAAAGTCATTTCCTTAAATTACTACAATTTGCATGAGAATTCTCCATGCAAATATTCCTGTTACTTTCTACCACAGATGTATTTTAAATTTCATTTTGAAATATTCTTAATTGACTTAGTGATTCTCTGGAGTGTTTGGTTTTTAGGATTCTATATATTATTTGATTACTGACTCAGAAGCTAACCAATGTTAAAAAATTTTTAATTGTCTTTTTTTTAACTTTAACTTATTTTTTCTGATGAGAAACAACTTTAAATTCCAGGGGAAATTTTTTTGAAATGTGGATGGCCCAAGGGTATCCAAAGACCAGGTAGGCATTATTTGAAAGAGCAACTTAAGATCTTCCCAGTCTGTTGAATGTGTTTAAGCTCTTCCTGCCTTCTTTATTTCCTTCCTCTCTTCCCCTCCCATACCCTCCCTTCTCCTTCCTTCCTTCCTTCCTTCCTTCCTTCCTTCCTTCCTTCCTTCCTTCCTTCCTTCCATGGTGCTTAAAGAAATTAGTCTCCTGGACTCAATGCAGGACCATGGATCCCCCTGGGAATGGGAAACAGAATGAATTTCACAGGTTACTGGGGGCAGGTGAGGATGGGAACCAAGAGGATCAAGTACAGGGGTAGAGGGAGAGAGTGCAGGGAGAAACGACGGGAATTGGAGGACATTTCTGGGGTGATGTGGAAAGCTAGTGCAATAGAAATTCCCAGGAAGCCACCAGGGTAACATTAGTGAAGAGTATTGTAATGGGGGACACAGAATCTGATCTGGACGTCTATAACCAGGCCGGGCTTCCAGTGAGAGATTGGGATGCTAACCCAGCTACCAAACCTATGCCTGCAAGATGTGCTGGGTAAGGGTGGCACAGAACTTGTGGAGGTAGCCAACCAATGACTGCCCAACTTGGGGCCCATGCCACTGTAGTGAGCCCACACCTGCCACTGCCTGGAGGGCCAGAGACCAGAGTCTGGATAGACCAGAGACCTAGAATTGAACAAAACATAACTGGAAAAAAGTCAGTGGAATTATCCCTTGTTGTGTGATGTTTTACTCTTGGCTTTGGCCGGGGGGGGGGGGGGGGCGCCACGTCCTAACTACCTTTTGCTTCTGGGCTGGCTTTTATCTTTCTCTATTTCTGTATACCTTTCTTTCCTTCTTACTCCATAACTGGCTGGGTAACTGCCCACTGTCATCCTCCTCACCTTGTTCTCTTGTTCCTCGTTCTCCTCTCAGAGTTCTCCTTCTATCTATACTCTTTGCCTGCCAGCCCCATCTATCCTTGCTCCTGCCTCGCTGTTGGCTGTTCATCTCTTTATTAGGACCATCAGGTGTTTTAGACAGGCTCAGTAACACAACTTCACAGAGTTAAACAAATGCAGCGTATACAAAAGTCACACACCTGAAAAAATATTCCCCAACAATTCCTAATAATACTCTGCTGTATTTGTAGACCAAAACCTATCACAATTGCATCAGAGAGGTTTCACCCAGCAACTGATGGGAGCAGATGCAGAGACCCAAAGCTAAACATTAGGTGAAACTCAGGGAACCCCATAGGAAAGGTAAAAGAAGGATTATAGAAGCCAGAGGGGTCAAGGACATTATAAGTACACAGCCCATAGAATCAACTAAGCAAGGTTCATAGGGGCTCACAGAAACTGAAGTGATAATTGATAATCATGGAGCCTACATGGGTCTGTGCTAGGTCATATGAATATATGTTATGGTTGTTTAGGCTTCGGGTTTGGGGGCAACTCCTAACAGTGGGAGTGGATGGGTGTCTGACTTTTTCTTTTGCTCTAGGGGACTCTTTTCCTCTTACTGGGTTGCCTCATCCAGCCTTAATAGAAGGGTATGTGCTTAGCCTTATTATAGCTTATAATGCTGTGTTCAGTTTATATCCCTGGGAGGCCTGCCCTTTTCTGAAGGGAAAGGAGGAGGAGTGGATCTGGGGAAGAGAGGAGTTGTGGTGGGGGGAATGAGAGATTGGGAGGAGAGGAGGGAAGAGAAACTGTAATCAGGATGTAACATATGAAAGAAGAATAAACAAAAAAAAATCACCCCTGCCTAAAACTACAAGAAAGAATTAAAGAAATAGAGGAGGGGGAGGAAGGAAGGAAGGAGGGAGGGAGGGAGGGAGGGAGGGAGGGAGGGAGGAGAAGAAGGAAGGAACTAGCCGTATGATTCCTGATTTGTGACTCATAAAAATGAGTATGCTGCTATCACAATTAGTCTCGAGACCATTGTACATCCATACTGGGTATTAGTAAAGATCCCCTTTCTGCAAAATAATCCTCATATCAAAATTAAATGATCATATACAAAAGGAGATGTATTAATTCAACTAACTCTTGGAGTAATTCACAGAAATTAATCAGGTAATATAGACCATCAAAGGACATGTTAGTGGTAAAAGAGGAACAGTAACTTGTTTTCTCCTCATTGTAGTTCTTAGTTGAGATTGACATTCTAAAAAATGACAGATCAGTAAGAGGAAAGCAGACAGAAATTTATTTACATGTTGTCTTAGTTACTATTTTTATAATGAAACACCATGACCAAAACAACTTGGGGTTTATCATCATCGAAAGTAGTGAGGGCAGGAACTCAAGCAAGGCAGGAACCTGGGGGCAGGAGCTGATGCAGAGGCCATAGAGGGGTGCCGCTTACTGGTTTATTCTGCATGATTTGCTCAGCCTGCTTTCTCGGAGAACCTGGAGCCCAGGGGTGGTACTACCCTCAACAGGATGGGCCCTCCCCCATTAATCACTAATAAAGAAAATGCCCTACAGGCTTGCCTACAGCCAAATCTTATGGAGGCATTTTCTTAAGATTTCAGTTTGTATTGAGTTGACATAAAACTAACCAGCACACATGTATATCTTATATACAAGTAGAATATTCAGAGAAATAATTAAATCTCTAAGAAGTGGCTTTAAATTCAGGCTTAAATAATGAACTTCACAAGTGTAGGGGAAAGACAGTCATGATGGGGTGATCAAGCAAAGTAGAGCAAGGAAGAGTGGGGTCTGTTATGAAGAGTTAGGTCAGTGCCTTCTCCAGTGAAAAATCCAGCAAGTTGGTCATCCTTCTCTCTCTGCAGTGTGAAATAATCCTCATGCTAAAAAGATATATTTGATGAGTACATATTCCATATTTCCCTACAGACACATATTTTGGGATTTACTTTTATTTTATGTGTATGCATGTTTGCCTACATGTACATATGTGTAGCATGTGAGAATAGTATTCATGGAAGCTAGGAGATGGTACCAGATTGCCCTGAAACTGAAGTTCCAGATGGTGGTGAGCTTTCTTGTAGGTGATGAAAACTGAATCTGTGTCCGCTGCAAGAACAACAAAATTTGTTCCTAACTTCCAGTAGTAGTTGAGAATGCATAGATATGGGCTTCTAAAAAAATCCAGTGTTTATAATAAATGCAGAGAATTAAGGATGGTGAAACAAGAACAAACGGGTTCCATTGGGTAAATGAGAAGCCCAGAAGCATGAGTCGGGAATTCTGTATCTTTTGGCTGTCTATTGATCTTAACCTTTTTTTTGTGTATTGGCCTCACTGTCTCTCCTACTAGAGATAATTCTGCTAGGCATGGTAAATTCAAAGTCATTCAACAGTTCCTGGTATGTATATCAACAGAAAATCAAATTCTATCAGATGTATGGAATGGGGCAGAAATTTCCCACAGAGAAAAGGAGGAAAGGGTGAAAGGACCGGGGCACATAAGAATAGCTACCTAAGTTTTTGTACATCCTCCATCCTCCCTACTATCAAAGAATGCATTGTTTCTGGGGACAAGCCACATTTAACTACTGACAATAGTGGAGTTAAAACTTTTATCAGGTGACGTCATCTATTAATATAATCAGACTCTGGGATATTAAAGGAGAAAGCTGAGGCTATTGGCAAAATCATTAGCAAGCTTATTATCTTTGTGGACACCCGAATGGCAGTGATGGAACAAAAACATAGAAAGGGAAAGTGCAAGGTATGTTTGGGACGTTGGTAGAATTCTGTGTAGTCACTTCCCCGGGCTTGAAAGGAAAATGGTGAAGATCAGAATATAGATCATTTGTCACTCAGCCTGAAATCCTTCCTTCTGGAGGGAAAGCATCTAAACATAGATAAGAAGGCACATTTTCCACATTCAAAATGGAAGAGCATGGAACAGGGTGTTAGGATATGTACCTGTCATCCTGGTACCCAAGAGGTTGGGAGGCAGGAGATCACTGTGAGTTCAATGCCTGCACTACAGAGTTAGAACATGTCTCACCAAAATTAAAACATAAGTGAGATAAGGAGGAATGTGAAACGTTACCTTTCTTTATGAAGAATATTTGCGTAGCCACAGAAAATTTCATTCCTTCAGCATGACACCAATTGCATATTTATTCCTTCCCTAAAAGCGCCAGAGGAGCTCCTTCCCGTCACACCACGATGCTTTATTAAAAGTACAGGAGTGAAAAGTGGTACCGGCAGAAGTGCAGGGAGGGCTGTCATTTGGAAAGAAAGATGACATGACCAAAAGAAGTTTATCTAATTTTAAAATAGCATAAATTATTAAATGTCCCAAACCTTACAATGCTTTATTTATCCATTGACTTTCTCATAATGTTTTTTTTTGCAAGAGAAAAATACATAACAGATTTAAGTCATGGAACCAAGTGTACACATTGGAGAAGGCAAGTCTAATAAAATATTGCTCTTCTCTGACAGGGAAGGATAAATGAGAGTAGAATGTGGCAGGCGAAAGTATTTGTTTTCTCCAAAACTTCAGTAAGATTCACTGTAGATCGATTTCTTTTAATACTGATTTTTAGAGAAGGCTTTTTTGTTTTATAAAAGAGAAGTTTTAATATTTTGGGCATGATTTCTGGCATAGTGAAATTAGTTTGAAGTTAATATTGGTCCAATTTATACTCATGCCAATCACAAGAACTGCGTAGTGCAACTCAATAAATACATATATTTAAAGCTTCCTCCCTATTCAGAAGCACTCATGCCTCAGACCATTTTAGATTAACTTTCGGGTGGAGTAGGAAGGGAGGAAGAGGCAAAAAATTATAATCATTTACCTTTGTGAGAAGGCACTGTAATCTAAGGTGCAGCCAAAGGAATAGAGCCAGTGACTTACACTTAGAAGTACAGGAAGTCAATGAAGAGAGATCCGAACACCTCCCTGGTTGTGTCTGGGGAAGTTCCCCCAGGTTTGAGGCAAGGATACCATGAGCTATGCTCACAGCCCTCATTCTCTCCAAGTGCACATGCCTCTTTCCAGAAACAAGCCTCTCTTTCCACTAGACAGGCGGACAGTGTGGTGGGGTTACACAGAGCTGTTAGAACTGAGGCCGTTCTTTATAGAAACTCATGGGAATTACTTGTAAGCAAACATGGCTAGAAAATCTTTGCTGTAATATAAGAGAAAAAGTATATCTTTTCTTTTCCTATAACAAGGCTCATGGCTTGAACCCTCTACAAAAGAAAGACATGTGAATAAAAGAAAAGTGTACAAATTCATCATCTATTAAGACTTTTATTTACTACTTTTTCTAATAAAGTCTAATATAATTTCCTTTAAAAAGATCTAACACAGATCTGAAGAGAAGATTCAATGGGTAGGAGCAACTGTCTGTAACTGCAATCTCAGGGGATTTAATGCCTACTTTTGGCCTCCATAGGAACTGCACACATGTGACGAAACAGACATACATGCAAGCATGATACTAATATACATAATTTTTAAGTTTGAAAAAAATATAAAAGATTTAACGCAATCATCTTCATGTGACATCAAAATCTTCAGATATAAAGGCTTAGTGAAATGAAGAAATGTATGTATTTCTATGGTTATGCTAAAGTATAATTGGAGGATGAAAGGGTTTGTTGAACAGTAATAAACTGGGGGACACATAGAAAGATAAGTCTTTTGGCTTGGGATGCAGCTCAGTTGTAGAGCATTTATTTATCCAGCATGCTCAAGGCCCAGAGTTCCACTGTAAACACTGGGGGGGGGGGGAAGCACTGTTCAGATTAGTGCTGGCATTCTTCCTTTCTGGCATAAAACAGGACATTTGTCAGAAGACAGCTTTCAAGGGAGAAGAGGAGAGGTCAGAGAGAAAGTTTCCTAGGTTTGTAGCTGTTTTGGGAAAGATGAATGAAGGAAAAATAAGAATGTCCTCTGTGCTATGCTGTTTCCACAAATGTTAACGCCTTTTCTTTTGAAGCAGCATATCCTAAACTCCAGCAACAGCACAGGACCCCTTCCAGAGAGCCATTCAAAATCAGCATCAGCACTGGAGTCTGGACTGGTACCCAGGTAGCAATTACACTACAGAGTCCCACTGTAGAAAGAACAGGCTTCAGTTTCAGCTTTAGCAGAATTTTAAGATCTACCCCTTAGTGGTTCCTGAAATAGGACTATTATGAAGACAGTCTTATAAAAGTTGTCCCTCCAAAACTGTTTTTGTGAAAGCTGCCGAATACAATGTCTGCCAGATTTTTAGTGGTTGAATTTTATATTTGCTTTAGTTTGATTTTATTACTAAGAGAATATTATCTTTCCTAGTTATCTTTGATTGATGACAATTTCTTCCTCCTTCTCCTCTTCCTCCTTCCCCACTTCTCTTCTTCTACTTGGTTTGGTATTTTAAAACAGGATCTCATGAAGTTCAGGCTGGCTTTGAACTTGCTATGTATGTGAGAATGAACTTGAACTTCTGATCTTGCTGCCTCTACCTTCCTAGGGCTAGGATCTTGAGTATTTTAGTTTGCCTAAGCTTTTTAGAAGGCCAGTGTTGCGCGAGCTCCTTCTGCTCCTTTAGCCAATAGCTGCTGAGATACCAGCCATTGGGGCGTGGTCTCTCCCTCTTTAAAAAAGCAGCAACTGCATTCCTGCCTCCCTGCTCCCAGCTGCCTGGCTTGATCAGGCCAGGGTAATGTGTACATTCATGTGTGTGTGTGTGTTTGTGTGTGTGTGTGTGTGTGTAAGAGAGAGAGAGGGGAAGCTGGGATCTACATATGAGAAAAAAAACACATTTTTTTTTTTGTCTTTCTGAGCCTGGGTAATCTTAAGATAAGATATTTTCTAGTTCTATTCATTTTCCTGAAAATGTCATGATTTGATTTTTTTTATTAACAACAGAGTCTTGATTGAGATATTGGAATCAAGCCCACCCAAACCTAAAAGTCAGCTTTAGGGCAAACAAGCTTATTAGTCTCTGGCTCTCCAGCCTTCATTTTCTTGCTCTTTCACTTACCTTATAGAAAGTATGCCTTACAGAGAGAATGAGTATTCAAAAGAGAAAGGAAAGCCTGCATGAATCTCCGTATAGCTATTTTGCCAATTGCAGTTCCCAGAATAAAGGTTATATTTCTCCCAGCTTTGCTGATGCCAAATGTGATCATCCGATTAATTTCTGACTAGCAAAACGGCCAGAAATTCCTCTTTACCCATGTGGTCTATCCATAAAAGGAAGGGAGTTGGCTCTTTCCATCTTCCTCCATTGTCTTGATTTGAATGTAATCAAAATGTCAAAGCAACTTAGCCCATGGAAATAAGGACAACATGGTGTATTCACGCTGACCATTGGAAAGGGAGCCGCTTGGTTGGTGTCTTCATGGAGTAGGTCTACAGTAGCATTTCTGAAGCTCCAACCTCTGGATCATTTCAGAGAAGGAAACTTCCATCTTGCAAGCTGCTGCATACAGCTTAATTACTGGGGAATGAACAAAGACACTTTAGGAATAAGAAAGATTGCAGAAAAACTTAGAAGCAGGGAACTTAGCTAGGAGAAATGATGAGTGAGAATTATGTTTTTCCATGTATTATTCAGGTATATTCATTTTTAATTAATTTTTAAGATAAGCATAGAAAGCAATAGGTTTTGCTATGACATTTTTATACAAACTATTCTGTTGATCCTCCTTTTCTCCCCCAACATATGTAAAAAGACGAAGCTTTATTTTGTTTCTCAGACAGGAGGAAATTTAAGTGAGTCTTATCAGCAGCTTTTCTCTCTCTCTCTCTCTCTCTCTCTCTCTCTCTCTCCCTCTCTCCCTCCCCCCTCTCTCTCTCCCTCTCTCCCTCCCCCCTCTCTCTCTTTCTCACACACACACACACACACACACACACACAAAGCTGAAAATAAAAAAATAAGTCTTTTTTGAAAGAAAACCTGCAATTTTGTATGCTGATGAAAAATAAAATGTAAAGAAATATTCAAATCCAGGCAGTGGTGACACATACCTTTAATCCCCACACTTGGGAGGCAGAGGCAAGTGGATCTCTGTTACAGAATATTAATTTAGGAAGTGTTACATTCATTTATGCTGTGGAATATTTTTTAATGGTGCAAAGATGTGGTACATTCTTTTATATTGCATTTGTTTAACTCTGTGAAGCTGTGTTACTTTGCCTGTCTAAAACACCTGATTGGTCTAATAAAGAGCTGAATGGCCAATAGCTGTGCAGGAGAGAGAAATAGGTATGGATGCCAGGTGGGGAAAAGAAATAGGAGGAGAAACCTAGGCTTCAGAGAAGAAAGAGGAGTGAGAAAAGGAGGAGAGGAGGGCACCAGGGGCCAGCCACCCAACCATATAACCAGCCACAGAGTAAGCAGGAAACATATATAGAATAAAGAAAGGTAAAAGGCCAAGAGGCAAAATGTAGAAGAGAAACAGGTTAATTTAAATTAGAAAAGCTGGCTAGAAGCAAGTCAAGCTAAAGGCAGACATCCATAAGTAAGAATAAATCTCCAAAAAGTCAGTATAAGCAGTAGGAATAAATCTGGTCCTGCTGCCAGTGGCCCCGCAGCCTGCCCCAGTTATATAACTGACCCACATTCAGAAGACCTAGTTTGGTTCTATGCTGGTTCCCTTGCTGTCAGTCCAGAGTAGGTGGCTCCCATTAGCTCAGGTAAACTATTTCAGCGGCTACTTTGTTGGCTCCCCATGGGAAGCCTTACCCTCTCTGAGGAGTGAATGGGAGGGGTGGGGTGGGAGAAGGTGGAGGGAATGGGAGGAGAAGAAGGAGTGGGAACTGGGATTGGCATGGAAAATTTCAATTAAATAAAAAAGAATAAGTCTTCATGTATTTATTTGGGAGTTGGGTGGTGGACCCCCAAAGAGGTGAAAAATAAACTACAGATCTTAGTGAGTTCAAGGCTGGCATGGTCAACAGAGTGGGTTCCAGGACAGCCAGGGCTGTCACTCAGAGAAATTCTGTCTCAAAAAACTAAAATGACAAAGCCTGAAGAACTCTACATACAATGTTGGGCATTTGTGTTTCCAGACATCCTGTCTCACACTTTGCTACTGAATGGCAGCACAAAGGTATGACATTACCTAACACATACTTTTCAAAGTTCCACTGGGCTCCCAAGTTCCATGAGTCTTCATTTGTAAAGCAGGGAAACCTCAAAGAACTGTGATCTAACTATATTAAAGTATGCTTGTCCATGGCAGACAACCAGAGCCCCAGCTTCTAAGCAAACATGTATTTTAAATAAAGGACTTTTGCAGAGAACCTAACCCTGCCAATATTATATACAATTCATTCCATTCTCTTACCCAGTGTGTTAGCTGGGATTCTTTTTTTAAAAATGATTTATTTTTACTTTCTGTGCATTGGTATTTTGCAAGGGTGTCAGATCCCCTGGAGGTAGAGTTACCGGCAGTTGTAAGCTGCCATATGGGTGCTGGGAAGTGAACGCAGGTCCTCTGGAGGAACCACCAGTGCTCTTAACCGCTGAGCCATTTCTCCAGCCCCTAGCTGAGTTTCTTTTTTTTTCCAAAGGGCAGAACGGTGGGGTATGTTCAATTGGCTATGGTCCAAGTAGTCCAACAATGACTGTCTTCCCAACAGAATGGCAAAGAGCCTGGTAGTAGTTGTTCAGTTCACAAGACAGAATGTCTCAGCAGTCTCAATCTGGTCCTGTAGTCCTGGGGCTTCTAGAGAGCTATTGGTGTTCAGTCTATGTTGGAATCCCAAAGTAGATTCTAATGCCAGCAAAGAGATGCTTCAGCTACAGGAGAGCTGAACTTTCCAGTGCGAGTGAGGGCACGAAACAAAAGTTGCTTTCTTCAATGTCATATGCGAACTGCTGCTGGAAGATGTGGCCCAGAATTAGGGTGGGTCTTCCCACCTCAATTTCCTTAAGACAATATATTCCCTTGCAGTCATTCCCAGCTGCTTGAGTCTGGCTTTGAGATGCAGACAAATTGACAGCTAAGAACAGCTATCACACTCAGATTTTTGAAAAGTGAAAAAAAAAAAACAGTCCTTTGACTCTCTCCCACTAGTGCTTTTGCTTTTATTCTTAAAATTAGCAGCCAGCTACAGCCTCTCTTCTGGCCTCCGGGTTCTCCTGTTTGCTTTGCCAGTCCTTTAGAAGTACCTTGAATATACAAGCAATCTCATGAATACTCATAAATTCTAGAGAAATAAACAGACACACTTGATAGTCAATCGCCTTAAGTATATTTATTTAGTATATTAATTTGAAATAATATTAAATGTCCCTGAAGCCAAAGAATACTTAGTCATTGAGTTCAAATAACACTGAATAACAGAGTTTTTTTTATGACTTCCATGTTTATTCCAAACGAGACAGAAATTGCTAATGCAGTGTTCTCACAAAACTCAGACCACTGTGTGAACTTCAAACAGATGGTCAAGTTAAGACTATGGAGATAAATGTCAGAAAGGGCATAAAAACATGCCAGGCAATCAAAGGCTATGGTGAGTCCACGGCATATTACTTTCTTTATCCCCATCTCAAAGATGCTGAGATGCCAACCCTTTGCACACAGGTTAGTAGTCTCACTCACACCCATGCCAGAAGTCTTACACACAGGCTAGTAGTTCTATTCCACAGTCCAAGAAATAGCCTTGCGTGAGAAGGAGGGAAAATGTTGACTAAAACTTCATGAAGCTCTAAGAGAGGGGTGGGCTCTTCCGGACAGAGCTGTGGCCACGGAGTTTACAGTGAAAACCAAGGAAGAAAGAGAAGGTTAAAGTAGAGACAAATAAAGTATAAATCGTTGTTGTCACTTGTGAAATAAATAGTAGAAAAAACTAATTAAAATGGGGTCTTTGCTTATTAAATAGCTGTAAGAAATCTAGTTTTTGATATGGACAACAAGAATGGTTGGTTATTCAAGAACAGTGCAGTTTCAGGTTCGGGCAGTAGCTACAGGCCAATTTATAGCAGGGAGCACTCCAGAAGAAAAGATAGATAACATGGTATTTCCTCTCCCTCTTTCAGAGATGAACTTACTGCTACGAATTTTCGTATGTTGGTACTGGAGATGGTTGGGGCAGTTTAGGACGTAGACATCGGCAGCATGTACTAGAGAGCTAACCATAAAAAGAATAGCTATTGGGCTGGAGAGATGGGCCGGTGGTTAAGAGCATTGGCTGCTCTTGTAAAAGATTCAGCTTCAATTCCCGTCGCCCACATGGTGGCTCCCAACAGTCTATTACTCCAGGTCTAGGAGCTCTGACAACTTCTTCTGGCCTCTGCAGGAACTGCACACATATACACAGACATACATGCAGTCACAGCACTCACATACACATAAAACAGAAACAAATAAGTCTTTAAAACTAAAAAAGAAGCCGTCGCAGCAGTTTCACTTGTTGAGGGGGTCTTAGTAAGAGGGCAGGTGACTAGAGCCTGTTCTCAGCAACCCTGCCGTAGGAGATATGCTAAAGTCACGCTGTTCATTACAGTGGCTCTAGCCCTCAAATGTGTGGACTTTTCCCTATGTGGGAATCTCTCATGTCTCATTTTTCCTTCATTCCAAGGGCCAGCTATTTCATTTTCTTCCTAGTATAAATGCCAGGTCTTGGTCAATGTGCAAAATGAAACTAAGAATAATTGTGATTTTCATTTGTGTTTATAGGAACCCAGCTCACCCTCAAGAGAGGATGTAGTAGTCAGGGTTCTGTAAAGGGACAGTAACAATAAAATGAATATGTATTAAAGGGAGGTATTAGATTGACTTACACAGTCCAGTCTGGGTAACCCAATAATGGCCATCTGCACTCTGGGGAAGCTGAGAACTGCAGCTACTTGACCTATCTAGTTCTGAAAGTCTGGAAGGTTCCCAGAGTCCCCACTGGCTTTGTCCACCTTGGAAGGACAAGAAAGCCAGATTAATGGCAGAGAAGAATGGTAGCTTCAGCAGGGGAAGGAGAGAGGGAGACAGAGGTGGGGGGACTTGCCCACTGAGGGGAGGATCTTCCCATCCCATCAGTCCTTCCAGAAAATGCCCCACAGTCCTGCCCAGAGGTGACCCTTTCAGTTGATTCCATTCCCATTCGAGTCAGCAAGATGAACCATCACACATAATATTCATCTTTCTGGTGCTGTGCAAAGGTAGCAAGTAAGAGGGAGAGGACATTAGTGCTGGGAGTGTACGTCAGTAAGAGCTTGTAAAAATGCCCTGGGTTCTGTTCCCAGCACAGTGGTCAATCAATCAATAAAACAAAAAGCTAGTAAACTTGTTTGTGTTGTGCTTTCTAACAAAATTCTCATCCATTAGTTCCTCTTCATCTTTGAAAAATTACCATTGACTACTGTACATTGACTCAATGCATTGTGGGAGTATTAACTTGGTAGAGGAAGGCATTTCCCAAAAGTCACAACCAAAGAAGTAAAGATGTCAAGGTTTGTGTAAGGCCCTGGCATTGAAATGCTAGTGCCAAGGCATGGTATAGCTTAGGAGCATCCCCTGGCTGTCAAGGTGAGACAAGTAGCTTCTTTAAATTAAGAGAAATTTTGAGGCTAATGAGATGGTTTTGTGGATAAAGGCAGTTTCTGTGGAAGTCTGATGCTCTGAGTTGGATTCCTTGGAACTCACATAAAGATGGAAGTAAAGAACTGACCCCACAAAGTTATCCTCCACTCTGCACATTTGCCTCCATAATAATAACAACAATAAATACAATTTAAAAAGAAATCTTGACAATTTTTCCTATCAACATCATTACTACTACTGCCATCTTATAAAATATTATTTGAACCACTAGACACTGGCATTATAAAGCATTCCTAAGCCGTTACACAACCAACAGACTCTACATCACAGAATATGATGTTAGAATTCATGAGAAGTAAAACATCATAAAAATTGTTTACTGCCACAAGATGTGATGAATGACAAGGAAGAGAATTATTAATGAGTACATTATGTTCACTTCAGCAAAAAAAAAAACCTCATGGTTTAAATTGGCTTCTTCCTTTCATCTCAGAGGGAAAACAAATTTAATATATTCAGGTAGATTTTCTTCCATCTGTGTGCTATAGATGATAAACTTGGGCTAAAGGGATTGAGTGCAGGAAAAGTTTATACATGCATTTTAAAGTTATTTGATAGATTATTTCTACATTAAATAACTAAAATTATGAGAAGCAGAACTTAACAAAGTAGGACTGATTAGATTTAACAACCCCACCAACACCACCAAGGAAAACAGAAACTGAATTACAGACATCTTAAAAATATGTGTCAGATTCAGGAATGTTTTAAACTATTAACTCGCTGTTTACAACAATTTCCTATAGTGAATCTCTCATGTTGAGCTTCAAGCTTTAGTTAAAATAGATACAAAAAAGATAGTGTTTTTATAAAAGTCAAGATGGTTTATGCCCAAACTTGTAAAGCAAACAAAGAACAGAGTTCTGCTGCCTACTTTACCATGTACCAGTTGTGACCTGGTATCTGCCTGAGAGCCTATTTCAGGGTTTCTGTTATTTAGTGTGTGGTGGACGACTGAACTAAAGAAAGGCTTTAGGACCTGGACCTGTTGGTATAGGCTTGGAACCACTGATACTTGGGAAACTTAAGCGGAAGAATTTCAAGTTCAAGGGCAGCCTGAGAAATTTAGTGAGAATTTATCAAAATATAAAAGGTAAAACTTGAAAATGTTTAAAACCTAAAAACACAATGTAAAAGGAGGAGGAAATGCTTTCCTAACATTTATGAAGCCCCGACTTCCATCTCCAAGATAGGGGTGGGGATGGGGGTGAAGGGAAAGTTGGTCAGTCAAAGGACCATTTTTTCCTTAGACACATTATTTCACAAAATACTCCTAAGGTGACTTGAGGACAATTTTAGACTATTGGAGAAAATTGCATATAATATTATAAAATTATTCAACAATCTTTAGTTGGTTTAATGGTATATAAGGGGTGTGTGTGTGTGTGTGAGTGTCCGCACACGTGTGTGCATGTGCGTGAGTGTGTGAGTGTGTGGGGGTGTGTGTTATGTATAAGTGAAGTATGTTGCATTCACTTTTTCAGATCAAATTCCTGAATGCTTGATGTCAGCGATGACTGGCCCCTCCCGTTTCTTCATCCTCATAGTTAATCCTACTTTCACAGAAATTTCCCACATCCAGCCACTTCTCCTCGCTGCTACCGGCAATGCCATGGTCCAGGTGAATCTTTTCCAACTGACAGTCTCCTAACCAGGTTTCCCTTTCTCTTCCTGTGATCTTGGTTAGTCCTCCAGAGCAACCTAAGAGAACTTAAAAGCACGTGTCATTATGCTACTTTCCTGCTTCTGCCCTGAAAGGGTTCTGCCCGTCACTCTCAGAGGAAAATCCACGTGCCTGCCCAACATCAAACAATTTTATATGACTTGACATGCTCCTTCTATTCTCTTTCTTCTTCGCCCAGTCCACACTCACTTTGCCTTTCATCTTGGTCTCTCCAAATGTCAAGCTAATACACGTTCAATGATCACTTCTTCCCGCTATTTTCCCAAACCACTCGCCACTGACTTGCTGCATGCAATTATGGGTTTTTTTTTTCTTCTTGTGAATCCCCAATATTCGGAGAGTTTTTATTGTAAGGATTACTGTGACATCTTAGAGTGTTTGGAAATGAGTGTCTAATGCTTGCTTGTTAATTAATTATTTAATTAGTTGACTTCTCCACAATTCTGCTGGCAGGAATATAACTTTAATTGTTTGAGGGAGAGCACAAAATAAATGATGGTTTCTTTCCACTGAAGAACATCAGCGATAATAGAGAGATTTATATGAAAATCTTCACAATACATCTGATCCCCCTGGGATGCCAGTCTTACAAGGCCACACTCTTTGTCTGCCTTGGTCACCACTATTTCTCTGTCACATATAAAGCTGTCAAATAGAAACAGAATGCTTAATAAATATTGGTGAAATTAGTTCACAAGAAAGCGTGCATATACTTGCTTATGGACTTGGAGAAACTGTAAAAACTGGATTCACAACCTCTGTCCTGTCCTTATGCATTTACCCATTTCATACAAACATTAGTACCTCCTGGTTTTCAACGCTGGGAAAGAATCTCTTCCCAAAGAAACTATTAAAACACAATGCAATGAAGAGAGTGGGCTCAACAGGGACAAGCACAAGAGATATACATAACTCACACTGCAATACTAGGGAAAGAAGAGCGGGGCTCATGGAGTTTTCAACATCTTCCGAGATGGCACCTAACTGAGCCAGGGGGAATTCCTAGTGTATGAGAAAGAAAGCAGATAAACTGGCAAGTAAGCTGGTGATGCCACTCTCCAAACTGATAGTACATGGGGGAGAACTATTTAAAGGGAAAGATGAAGCATTCAGTTTTGGCCATTTTTATTATATTATATTGTATACCAATTCAATGTCATGCCAAGATACAGCTAAGAATGAAGCCCAACAAAAATGTTTCCTAGCTTTTCATGCAGTAGACCTAAGAATTATCCATCTTTTGTTCTTTTTTATTGTTTTTATTGAGCTATATACATTTTTCTCCAGTCTCTTCCCCTCCTTCCCACACCCCTCTCCCCTCTCTTATAATCCCCATGCTCCCAACTTACTCAGGAGACCTTGTCTTTTTCTTCTTCCTATGTAGATCCATCTATGTCTCTCTTAGGGTTCTTTTTGTTGTCTAGCTTCTCTGTGGTTGTGGACTTTAGGCTGTTTTTTTCTTTGCTTTGTATCTAAAAGCCACTTATGAGTGAGTACATATTATATTTGTCTTTCTGGGTCTGGGTTACCTCTTACTCAGTAGGATTTTTTCTAGATTCATGCATTTGTCTGCAAATTTTAAGATGTCATTATTTTTACCACTGAGTGGTACTCCATTGTGAAAATGTATCACATTTTCTTTATCCATTCCTCAGTTAAGGGCATCTAGGTTGTTTCTAGGTTATGGCTATGATGAATACATAATTGAGCACATGCCCTTGTGATATGATTGAGTATCCTTTGGGTACATACCCAAAAGTGGTATTGCTGAGTCTTGAGGTGAGTTATCCATCTTTTAATCTCCAGGATTTGCCACAATGCCTTGGCATACCATGTTGGTTTAATTTCTTTCACTTAATTGTGTTGACTCTGTGTGCATGCATACATGTGTGTGTGTGCATGCACATTCATGGATACATGCACATTTTAGTTAACATTTTTGGTAAAACGGTCATTAATTCCAGATTATCAACTGCATCACTTTTCCTTCTACCTCTTTTAGAGGCTTATAATATTCTAAGTTTCTGAGCTCCTGAGAATTTTGTTTTGCATTGTTTTATTTTGAATTATACACACACACACACACATCTACATATGGGTTTATGTGTGTGAGTGCAGTGCCTGAATATGCCAGAAAGGATATACAATTCCCTGGAGTTTCAGTTATAGGCAGCTGTAAGCCATCCAATATGGGTGTCAGGAATTGAACTTGGGTCCTCCACAAGAGTGTAATGTGCTTTTAACCACTGAGCCATCTCTCAAGTCTCCCAAAGTTCCATATTACCTCCATGTTAATAAAGGCCCTCCTTCTATAGACTTATTCATAAATCTCTATTTTTGCTGTTGTTTTCTTTTGTTTGAGACAGGGTCTCACTATGTAACCCTGGCTGGTCTGGAACTTTCTATGTAGACCAGGCTTGTCTCGAACTCACAGAGATCAACCTGCATCTGATTCCTGAGTGCTGGGATTTAAAACATACACCACCACACTCATACCTTTTATAAGAATATTTATTCTATCTTTTTAGATTCCACCATGTGCTAAGTGCCACAATATAACTCTAGAACAGGTAATCATCAGTATTTTTCTGTAAAGGGCCATATGGTCTCTGACAAATCTACTTAGCTCTAGCATTGCACAAAATTAGCCACAAGTGTGACATAAACAAATGGGCATGGCTGAGTTCCAGTAAAACTTTATATATAGAAACAGGTAGCAGAGTGAATTTGGC
This sequence comes from Alexandromys fortis, assembly GCF_014885135.2. Classification (NCBI taxonomy): domain Eukaryota; kingdom Metazoa; phylum Chordata; class Mammalia; order Rodentia; family Cricetidae; genus Alexandromys; species Alexandromys fortis. The sequence continues at coordinate 2,450,044 of NW_026067999.1, forward strand.
CCCCAGGCCATATTCTGCCACTTACAGAGTGATATATACAAATACCTACTCATATATACATATGAAAAGATTATACAGATCTATGGAAATTGTCAAACTGCTTTTTGACAATTTTGAAGGAGAAAAACGATCTGGAACATATTCTTATAAGACTGAAAGAAAACCTGCAAAACTCTACCACAACCATCTCTCTTTTATATTTAACAATACTGAATTCAAAACACACCCAGTGAGAAAAGATCAGAGGATCATTTCTGACCTTCCTCACTGCCAGCGTTCTCTGATGTTATTGACAGGCGTTCTCCTTTCAAAGGGCGACAGCACAAATAATTACCTTCATCTTCATTTTCACAGAACAAAGGAAGTTAATGCCTAATTAAAATACCAAGCCAATTAAAGATAAACATCTCAAGTCGGCGTTCATATTCTTGGAGGAAAATAGTCATTAACTTCTCAGATTTGAATGGTTTTTAGAGGTTACAAAGAAACTCAAATCAAATATTGTTTGTGATGCTGCCCACCAACCAAAGACCCAGGACTCACTTGCGAGGACTGAAAATGGAATTTAAGGTTCTGGTCAGGAACCAGTGGTATTGATTTTCCGTGCTCAATTTCTATCCCAAGTCTTGGTCTTTCACTTGAAGATAATTTCATTACTATCGAGAAGCTTGGACTGCGTGGAATGAGCAGCAGGGAGCTGAGTTCAGTAATGGACTCAGCCTCTTATCTCCAGTGGCCAGTTTAGCCAGGCTGCTCTCCTTGCTTAGCACCTGATGCTTCCCTGGTCTCTAGAACAAGAGCCTTCCAAAGGATCTTCTGCCAACCGCTTAACTAAACAGCCATGAGCAAATGGGTGATATTCCAGATCTGCTTGCAAATGTTAGAACAGCCTTCTCTCGCTCAAGTGTTTGACTCATATCTGAGACACTTCCTGGTTATGGTTAGAAACTAATAGGCTCAAAGACCATCAAACTTCGTAGGTGGATTTTGGGTAGGATAAGAATGCGTGAGCAAATATGCTTCTGATCACATTTCTTCTGTACAGAGGTTGAAATGAGCTTGGTCATTGTTGGGGGATTTCACTAAGAGAGTACATGCTGTGAAAGCGTGAGCAAATACATCAGAAAGAAAGCTCGGCCTGGCCCATTTCCCTCTTTGTCTCCAATGTGACTTTCGTTTTTAGTAACAGTTGATTTGAATTTCTGCATTATTAGATAAATTCACATTCCAATAAGAAATGAAGAAAAATGGAGACGAATTTTTGTTTGTTTTCTTGTTGAAAGAGGTTACTCCTGTAGCTTTGAGCTTGCTATTTAGCCAAGGTTGGCTTTAAATTCCTGACCTCCCACCACCTCCCAATGTCTGGAGTTATAGCTGTGTGCAGCCACACCTTAAGCCAGGTGGGAAATATTATAATAAGTTTAACTTATAAAATATCCCCTTGAGACCAGTGAGATGGCTCAGTGGGTAAAAACACTTATCACCAAGCCAGATAACCTGAGTTCAATGCTCAGAACCCTACTAGCCTCTAACCTCTATATGTGTTATCACATACACATGCCCACACACCCTAAAGCCCATAAATTAGGACATAAATAAACAAAAATGTATTCTTGACTTCTTAAACGATAAGCACTATGGGTACAAATTTTTGAGGGAGATGTGGGTATATAAACCACAAGTATGAGTCAAAGTTCGGGGTGTTTACTCAAGGCAAGTGCTTAATCCATTTCGGGTAAACTGAGTTGAGAAAGTTAAGGTAACGAGAAGAGGACAACTGAACAAAAAGTGTTTGTTTACTTGATTTAGATCAGTGGTTCTCAAGCAGAGATTATTCCAGCTTCTCAGTTACCATCAAGGACATCAGACAATGCACAGTGGCATCTGGGGGGTCATAGTTTTGGGAGTGTATACTTGGTGCTTAATGACGAGAGGACCAGGGTGCTACTGAGCACCCACCAGTGCACAGGATAGTCATTTTCCCCGATTAAAAACTAAAGAATTATTTGGCCTTAAAAGTCAGTGTCTCTGAGGCTGAAAACTCTTGCTTATGCCGGATCCATAGCTATTGTCTGAAAACATCTCTAATAGCAAATTCTTCCTATAAAATGAAAACATCCACCCACTTGTCCATTAGCCAATCCAGAATCCATACAGTCTCCTGGATTCTCAACTTATTCCTTGCTATCTGGAGAATGAGATGGGGATGGCTTGGGGGCTGGAGAGATGGTTACGAGCATCTGCTGCTCCTGCAGAAGTCTAGAGTTCAGCTCCCATCCCCCATAGCAGATGGATCGCAAGCACCTGTAACCCCAGTTCCAGAGGATCCACACCCTCTTCTGTTCTCTACTGGCACTGCGCACACATGCCCTTACCCTCCCATGAACACACACATAACTTAAAATAATAAAAAAATCAATCTCAAAAAAAAGAAACGAGGTGCTTTGCATTCTGTTTCTCTCCTTCCCCATTGTGGAGTCTATACCCAGATAGTATACTATCCAACTGCAGGGAAGGTTGGTGTTGATGAATATCATTAGTCACAGAAACTCACAGAAGCTCATCAGCACCCCCCCCCCCCCCGCCAAAGCTCCCTCTCTGTTCAGATTGAAAGAAAACAAACCAGTGATGCTGCAGAGCATGCCATATTCAATTGCAGGCTGCCTTCAGTGTTATTTATTTGCAAAATCCAATCCTCCCCAAGCACTGAAGTCATTCGAAAAAACATGCCAAGGTGACCACATTAGAGGAAGTGGAATTTTAATGAAAGTCTTTACACCCACCAAGTAATAATGAGAAGACAGGGTTGGCTTCTTAGTCAAGAGTCCTAAGTGTGCCCAGAATATTAACATTCTTCATCCTGAGGCAAATAAATCACTCACGCTGACAGCTATAGTACACTAATGCGTGATTCAGATGCCATGTCACAGAATGAATCAGCAAGGCTATTAATAAGCACCACAAGAGTGTGCCGCCTAGATGGTACCGTTTTTCAGTACGTCCTGTTTTCATGAAGGTAGTTTTCTTCTAGCTCAGAAGCCGCTGCTGCGTGCTACACGATAATGATGTTGATGTGCTCTGCCTCTCACCGAGCAAAGTTCATTAGCCTTTGTGGATGAGGCACTCCAAAGCGAGAAGGAAGCCACAGGTTAGAAGTGCAAATGGGAAGTGCAAATGAATGGGGCTGTCTCCCTGTGTGATCCACACCACCCAACAAGCTTGCTAAAAACACGAAGAGTAAAGCTGAATACATGTGCTTCCATTTCCTATGTATATTAACAGCCAACCATCAACAGGGGCTTAGAATGACACATTTATAAGTTCACAACTGCTGAAGTTCCTTCTCTGGGTCCTCTGCAATCGAGATCATGATGCGCTCTGGCTTTGAGACTTGAGGACATCTTCCCGACTCATCCAGGTTGTTGGCAGAATCCAGTTCTTCGAGGTTGGAAGGTTCCAACCATGTGTAATCAGTTTAGAGGTCACTCTTGTTTGTTTCTTCATCCTACTTCAAATGTCCTCATTAGGACAGGACTCATGGGAGCCTTCTTAGAACTCCGTCTCTCTGTGTGAGCAGCACTGTGTATGTTGAAGTCTAAAGCACTGACTGGAAGGCACAATAGATATGTTGAATGTGAGACTTTACTTTCTACCCCATGGGATGACAACTTAGGATAACAAGCTGACACTAGCAATGGAAAGCACTGGACCCAGGTCTCAAAGTCACCTTTCAGTTAAGTCTGTTAGGAGACTAAGATTTAACATGTGAATGCTGGTTTAAGAACACTCCCTAAAACAAGACTTGGGGGGGTTCATTGTTTATGAACACAGTACATAATGTTTGCAGAATGTGGGGTTTTTTTAAGGTTCATAATGCCATTTGTAGACCAGTAGTTATTACACAGTGCCTAGATCATAAGAGAAAATATAAACAGTAGGATTGGTACTGCAGATGCCAAGCTACATCTGGAAAATTTTTTGGCAGTTCTGGCCTTGACATTTGAAGCTAAACATTGCTCACACAAAACTTTGAGATGAAATCATATGAAAAATGTTTGAAGGAACTATGGATATTTATAAAAGAAACCAAAGAGGAAGCAAGGATGTAAGCAAGCTATGTAAGAGTTGTGGAAGCAGTTATAAGAAAACATAGTTCATCTCAGTCTAAAACATAGCTCTAATATTTACAGTCATTCATAAAGGGAATGACTTATTGGAAAGATAACTCATATTCAAAACTAATCCCATCCGTGGAAGCTCTTAATTCCTTTCCTAGTTCTGATAATTCTGTCCCTTTGTCACCTTTATCTTTATCCAGCTTCATTCCCCATGGGGATCATGGGTAGGCTTCCTCATGTGTGTCTTAGTTAGGTCTTTGTTGCTGTGATAAAACACTCACCAAAAGCAGCATAGGGAGGAAAGGCTCTAGTTTGTTTCCACTCACAGGTAGTAATCAATCACTGAGGGATGTCAGGGCAGGAACTCAAAGCAAGAACCTGGAGCCAGAAACTGAAGCAGAAACCACGCAGGAATGTTATTGACTGGCTTGCCAGTTTGCTTCCACCTACCCATGGGAACCATGCACAGTGGACTGAGCCCCCTCATATCAATCATTAATCAAGAAAAGTATACTCCACACACTTGCCTACGGGGCAATCTTATGGAGCCAGTTTCTTGATTGAGATTCCTCTTCTCAGATGACGCTAGCTAGTATCAGGTTGAGGAAAAAAAAAAACAGCACAAAGTTCTTCAGTTTCACATTCTGCTAAGCTCTTACACTTTTATGTCACCTTCTTTAAAACCTGACTTTCCAAGAGAGTAGTTTACACTCAGGGTCTACTCTATAACCTTCACATTCCTGTCAGTATGACCAATGTAACCTCCCATCAACATGTCCAAACTCAACCTTGTTAAATCACTGTGGGTTAGTTCAGGTGATGGATGGCCTTTGTCTTATGTGACATGCAATTGGTTAGAGTCCTTATAGAAACCATCTCTTTCCTTGGCTTCTCTGTTACCAATTTTTTTTAATACTACACTAGATTCTTCATGCACTCTTCCATGCCTAGTTTGCAGTCTTTTGTTTTCTAGGATGAAAATTGACACAATTCAATATAGAGTCTGATGCAGAATCTGTCCTGGATCTACTATCTCTTCATTCTACATATTATCCTTTCTACTTGATACTGTTAGGGTGATTCTCATACTCTATTTGCTATTAATATATATCAGAATGGGGTGTGCTTCATTTCTAGTGTAGACCTTTCTCTTCTGAAACCGATGTTTCTTTCTCCAAAGACCAAGTAAAAGTTTCATTAGAAAACCTCAGAGTGACATGAGTCAATAAAGCCAAACCTGAATTTATTATCTCCCCACACACACCTAGGACAACTTCCCAACTTTTTTCATTTAGGTTCACTGTATCTGAGAATGGTTCCCAGGAGGTCATCATAGTCCCCACCTGCATCTTTACGAGCCCTTGCTAAGTCATCAGTCTACAAGTCCTAAGGATATTTCCTCCCAGATTCATTGATTATTTCCATTTTTATTCATGCTAACTTGACGTAAGCCATTGACTTTTGTCTGGATAAATACTTCTTCCAAAAATTCTCTATGTGTTTGTTACAGCCCTAGAATTCTTTAACATTTTCCCCATAAATTGACTTGTGTTCATCTCACTCACTAAGCTATCATATTCATATGTCCATCCTACTAATACACATTAGCATTCTATCACTATAACAAACATGGAGATTAGCATGGGTCTGTGAGACATGCCAGGGTAGCAGTGCACAGTACAGCAAAATCTCCTCCCCTCACAGCAAGCTGGGAAGCAAAAAGAAAAATAAGAGAGTGGGGTCCCTCAACCTCCCTTGAGGGCATACCCACAATGACCTGATGATCTCTTGCTAGGCCCCACCTCTTAAAATATTGACCAATTTTCATAACAGCGAATGCTGGGGAATAGTGGTCTGTATTCTGTCAATTATATTTTAAATAAATACTGATTGGTCAGTAGCCAGGCAGGAAGTATAGGCAGGACAATCAGACAGGAAGTAGAGGTGGGTCAGTGAGAACAGGAGTATTCTGGGAAGAAGAAATCAGCTCTTTCTGCAGTTGTGAGCCTACCACAGAAGAAGCAAGATGTGACTGCCTCACTGAAAAAAGGTACCCAGCCATGTGGCTAACATACTAGAATAATGAGCTATATAAGTTATAAGAGTTAATAAGGAGCCTGACCTAATGTGATTTTTGGGGGGGACTTAATGATTGCAGGAACCAGGCAGGACGGAAATGCCCACAACAGGCAAGCTGGGGACCAAGCCTAACAATTACAAAGGCCTGCAGGAGACATTCTAGAACCAAACTGCTATAGTCCTTAATGTAGCAGTCAAGGTTTTGTGGCTCCTCTTTGCCTTTCCAGCTTTGTCTCTTTCAAATCCCTTTTTATATTATGGTTCTAGATACATGATACCACAATGGATCCCTTAGAATCAACTAGTGCTCCCCCATCTCACCAAAAGTTATTAGTTTTCCCCAAATTCATGGTTACATGTCACTCAGATAGAAATAAAAATCTTGGATCCCTAAATGATCACAAGGAAGGCCATTTATCTAATCATTTAGGTGGTAGGAGATATGAGTAAGAAATAAGCATTTTATTGTATTCCGTCTCTCAGATATGGAAATGGTTTGAGAAGTTAGCCTACAGTACTAAAACAACTCTTTACTTCAGCAGTCTTAAGTGAAAGAGAAATAAGCATGTTGTGTTTAAGCTACTATATTGAGGTCGTTTTGTTACAGCAGCTTAGCTTTAGCTAAGAGTATGGTTTAGAATATGTCTTGAAATATTTATGAACAGAAGGCCTCATTTAGGTGGTAATTATTAAGGAATTTTTAAACAATGGCATTTATAGTCTAATATTTAATATGGTAACACATACATAGATTCTGAGATGGCTCAATGGATAAAGGCTTGAGCCTGGCTACTTGAGTTTGATCCCTGGGACTCACATGGTAGATGGGGATAGCCAAGTCCAGAAAGTTGTCCTTGTGAGCATCTATATACATACGTATGCACACAAAATAACTGTAAAATTATTTGATAAAATAAAGTCAGTCCTTCATGTCCTTACATGTCTTACATTCTTAGAGTCAAGTAATCCAGTATCTTACTTTTCATAGCTCTGAAGGCTGTGAGGGAGAAATGACATCAATGGTCTTACCCAATGCCAGACTACAACAGCAACTTGTCAGACAAGAAGTTCCCAATGACGTGATAGTGGCAAGACTGTTTATAGGGATAACTGACTGCTACTTTATTTGACTTGAGACCTGTTACACAGGAAGAAATTCATGGCTGGCACTGTGAACATGGTCAAAACCTCATGGCTGTGAAGATCTTAAGCCCTAGAGAGGAGCCTATAATTGTGGTGCTGAATGATCACCATGCCAAACTCCCTCAAAGCTATTTGTATTTACACCTGTAGATCAGTATTGCTCTCAATCTTTTTCCAAGGATTTTTTTTTTTGCAACAGGCAGCAATTAGTGCAGAGATTCATAAATGGATAAAGTGCTGAGAATAAGTGACCTTTGAGTGCTCAGCTCTAGAGGAGAAACATACATAAATTCCTCCACCTCAAGGCTCAGGGACCAGTCCAGAAGAGAGCCTGGAAAGAATGAAGGAGCTGGCTAAGAAAGAGGATGCCAGGAAATGCTGTTCTCTGGATGTGATGTGACTGTTGCACACATGAACTTACAACAGCTGTGGTTACCTGTAACACGCTCTGTAAAAATCAAGCCAGTTAAAAATTCTAAAATAGAACGAGGAGGGGTTTCTGAGGCCCCCACTCGAGCTCAGGCACTATGGACAGTTGATAGCTGCTGGGGGAGCGAGAGTCCCTTTTCTTTATGGAAGATGACCACTAATAGGTGTCCCATGGGATGATTCCACAAACATACACATGTGGACAGCATTGATTAGACTCAATGTGTTACCAGAAAAGACAGAGAGAACATGAAGCTGGGAGGGAGATGTGTTGCGGTGGGCTCAGGAGGAGTTGGAGGGAGGGAATTGGTGGTGAATATATAATCAAGATACACTATGTGTATGTACATATATGTATATGAAACTTACAAAGAGCATGGTTTTAAGCATTCAGAAAAAATATTGCTTGTCTTGAGTATATCCAGGTTTCTTTCTTGTCATTATTTTCTAAACAACATAGTATAACAACTATTTGCATAACCTTACATTATTGTAGGTATTATAAGTCATCTAGGGATGATTTAAATGGTACAAGAGGCTGTGCATAGGTTATATGCAAATGGAACACAATTTTATGTAAGGGACTTGAACATCCATAAATTTTTATGTCTGTGGGGGATAATGGAACTAATACCTTAAGGACATCAAGAGATAACTTTACTTGGAAAGTTTCTTTTTTTTAATTGAGACTGGTACTAAAATTGAAATACATCCAAGAAAAATTTTAAGTGGAAAAAGGGCAGTCCAATAAAGTCAACCTGTGTAAATTGCTATTTTCAATTTTCACTTCCATATGTAATAAGGAACATGGGTGGGAGATATATAAATTCTTATAACCCATGTATAAAAAGATAACCCAATTAAAAGATTGACAAATGATTTCAGTAGATGCTTCTCCAAAGGGGATATTAAAATAGCTGGCAAGCTTATGAAAACAAGGTCAACATCATGAGCCATTCAGGAAATGCAAATCCAAATTACAATGAAATTTCACTTTATACCCACTAGGATGGTTATAATAATCATATAAATAATTATTGGGACCCTGAAACATTGTGGCTGGAGACGTAAAGATGCTGCCACAGTGAGAAAGAGTCTAAATAGAATCAACATGTGATCCAGTTGTTCCACTGTTAGCCCTCTCTTATCTGTCTGTCTATCAGTCAGTCATCTAGCTATCTATGTTTGCATATGTGTGCAGAATACATGCAAGAGATGTTAATGTAGTAGGGAGAGCCTTGGACCTTTCACAAAGCAATATGCCTTACCCTCTCTTAGGATTAGAAGGGGTGGAGTGGGAGGGTGTGTGGAAGGAATGGGAGGAGGAGAGGGAGTGAGAATTTGGATTGGTATTTTTTTTAAAAATCTAATTAAAAATATATGCATGCAAATATCTTCACAGCAATACCCATAGCTGCCTATTCTAGCACAGTGGTTCTCAACCTTCCTAATGCTGCAACCCTTTAATACAACTCCTCATGTGATAGTGACCCCCAACCATAAAATTATTTCATTGTCACTTCATAACTGTAACTTTAATATTGTCGTGAATCATAATGTAAGTATCTGTGTTTTCTGATGTTCTTAGGTGCCCCCTGTGAAAGGCTCATTGGACCACCAAAGGGGTCTCGACCCATAGGTTGAGAACCACTATCTAGCAACAAACTAGAAACAACTCAATGTCCGTTATGTGATAAATGGATAAACAAAATGTTGTTGCCTAAAGCAGAATTCTACTCGTATGATCGAATATAATCCTGCCATAAAAAGAAATGAATGGTTGGCACATGCTACAGCTAAATGAACCTGAAAACATCATGCTAAATTCCAAAAGGAGCAAGACACAAAGCCCACAGATTGTTGGGTCTCATTTATATGGAACGTCCTAAATACACAAATCCAGAGATGTGGAAAGTAGATTAGTAGCTGCCTTGGGCAAAGGTGAGAAAAGAGAATAGGGATTTGCACTAATGGGTTCAGGGTTTCTTTAGGGGGTGATGAAAATGCTCTAAGATTGGATTGTGGTCATCGTTTTACCTCTGGGAATATATTAAAAACTATTGAATTGTATACCTTTGAACAGATAAATGTATGTATGTGAATTATATCTCAAGAAATCCATTAAAATAATTGTTATGCCAGTTCCTTGGAGCAATCCAGAGATAGAAAAGAGAAATTATTGATCTTTTAAAAATAATTTGTTTTTATGTATTTCCAAACTTAAGGCACGCTCTATTGTTCACTAGCTGCATCCGCTTTACACAAAGTGAAAAATGAAACGCAAGGGCAAGTTTCTCTGCCAGAGCACAACTTAATGAAGTGCCTCAGGAGAAGAATTAGTGGGGGCACGCTTGATGCAAGATGATGTTTTATTAAAGCAACAATTTGCCACTTTAAAGTTCCAGACCAGGGTTCATTTCTCAACACTCACATAGTGACTCACAATCTTCTGTAAGGACAAGGACAGGGAGGAGAGGGAGAGAAAGCAGAAGGAAGAGGGGAGAAGAAGAGAAAGGGGCAGGGGAAAGGGAAAGAGTCCTGGTCCCAGAGGGGATCTGATGCCCTCTTCTGGTTTCCATGGGTACTGTATGCATGTGATGCTCAGACATATGTGCAGGCAATCCCTCATACACATAATATATAAATAAATAAAATCTCAAAACATATTGGAATATTAGTTCTCTCCAACCTCTTTAAATTATCTGGTATTCAACTCCTTGCATTTTGGAAACTGAAGTGTTTGGGCAGTTCCGAATTGGGGTGCATTATTGATATATGGTTACATCGAGATTATCTTAGATTATAGACAAGAGTGTGAACTATCTCTAGAGAATCTATTTAAAAATCACCATCTCCCCAAAGTCCTACCAGCAGAACCCACTTCAGGCAATTGTTTGAACAGGGCTTTGCATCACCCAAATCTATAACTTATGTACTCTGGGTCTTTCCATGTTCTTGGATCCAGTTGAAGTTACCTCAATCTTTAAAAAATTAATTTGCAAATGTGGCTGGAAGAATTTACACATGCATAATAATTCATGTCTATACCCACTGATGTTTAAGAAGCTGCTACCTTTGCCTTACCATAGTCTATCAGTACACACACAGGTGCCTCGGCCCGCACAGTTTTAGGGATTGACCTAATCAGGGTGATAAGAAAGGACAGACAGACACACGTACAGAAAAGCTGGAGTTGGGTGGGCTTTTTGGTCTGATTGAGATGCACCAGGGGCAGCCGGGAAACTCAGCATGTTTATTTTATACATCTGAATGAAGAAGGTTGTATACAACTGAAGGAGGGGATGGGTTAATATACACAACAGAGCAAGGAGGCAGCTTTAGCTAATCTGGGTAGGGTATCTCTGTAGAGGAGCAATCTCAGGTTGGAAACGGAACAGTGGAAGATTTCACTTGCCCTGAGCCTTACCCAGGGAAGGCTTTGCCATTTCTATGTGTCTGAGGCACTCTGGGGTCCTTGACATAGTCATGCTCATGTCCGGAGAAAATCCATTCAGTCAGGACTTATTCACTACTCAGCCCCTTGACAGAGAACACACACGTTTGTCCCGAACCATTTGCAGCCAATAGGCTTATTTCTTCCTCAATTCTTTGATGTGTATTTCCTGTTCTTCCCAGGACAACCTATATTTTCCCCACATACAACCTCATATGGCCACAGTACAGTCATTGAAAGTTGGAATTTTAGCATGGATATAGTAACCAGGCTACAGACCATATTCTGTTATTGCTTTAGTTTTGGCAATGTACATTAAAGTATTTTCACTAATACAAGATTCTGTCCAGGGTTACACTGTGTTGAGTTATCACGTATATTTAGACTACACTGACTTGGAACAGTTCCTAAGTCTGTTTTGTGTATCTGTCTGCCTTTCATCAATATTTTTATTTCATTATTTCAAAGCACATGGGTCGTTTATTTTAAACAATGTCACTTCATACAAATTTAGCTTATGTTTCTTTGTGATCTTACCAAGTAACAGCTATCTGGCCCGAACACTACATAGAGGATTTTGTGTCTTTCTCAGGGTTTCAAAACTGTGCACATAAGATACTCATTTAACTGTATCAGTGATATTAATTTTGATCATTTGATGAGAGCTTATTTCTCCTTACTGTCTAAACTTTCCTTTTGTGACTAATAAATAATTGATGAAGAGATACTTTGAGGCTTCACAAGTATCCTTCCTAGTCTTCATTAAGCTCCATTCCTCTACAATTACAAGAATACATTTGGTAACAAAAGGTCTCAAAACTTTGCTATTAGTATATAACCAGTGTGCATACAGATGAAGACCACTCCAGAAAACCACAGCTGATCAAAATGAAGAGTTTTGAAGCACCATCTCACCCTGTCCCAATGAATGCATCTACAAAACACTCTGGCACCTAAGGCTCAGAGAGCATAGCAGAAGAGGAAGCAGAAAGATTGTGAGAGCCAGAAGATCAGAGCTTTTTCTCTGAGACAATGTCTCCTCACAATCTCGGAAGATACATCCATAAATTCTCACCAGCATGAGCGCCTAAATGTGAGTTGAACACAGATGACACCAATGAACATGAGACACTGGAAAGAGGGAAACTCAGAAAGACTCAAACAACTACAGGCAATTGAGAAAAGCTGAGAATGGGTCAGGAGGCATTCCCCAGTGAAGAGCACGCCAGTTGGTTGTTTAGTGTCAAATGGTCAATCCCAAAAACATAATGCAGGTAGCACTATACAGACTGAAGAGGTTATATTTAGGGCTACATATGTATATACATATATACATGCAATAACAATTAATGGAAAAAAGAGGGCATGAATTTGAAGGAGAGTTGGGAGGGGAATATAGGAGGGTTTTGAGGGAGGAAAGGGAAGGAAGAAATGTAATTAAATTATAACCTTAAAAGAAAAGTCGCCAGTGTGAATCAATGATACATAATTGTGTCCAAGTAATATTAGACTATAGACCCAAATGGACAGGAGCTAGTCTATAAAGCTTATTGGTACAGAATGAAGTCAGGACATGTGTCCAGAATAACTATAAAAAAATTCTTACCACCCCTGAAAGATAAGCTTAGGTTGTCTGTTTCACATATGATATATCCAGTCGGGTGGTAGTGGCGCACACCTTTAATCCCAGCACTCAGGAGGCAGAGGCAGGTGGATCTCTATGAGTTTGAGGCCAGTCTGGTCTACAGAACGAGGTCCAGGAAAGGCTTCAAAGCTACACAGAGAAACACATCTTATGAAAACAAACAAACAAACAAAAAAACAAATATGATATATCTGTCCCGTGGATTTTGTGTAACATATTTCCAAATGGAAACAATTTCATGTATACTGAAGTTGAAATACCTTCAAGAAACTTTGAAGGAAAAAAAGAAGAATATGGAAGACTTTGCACAGGATAATCCCATTTATGATTTTTAAAACTATATTTGGACTTTTACATATTAATATATGTAAATTTATAGAAGCCAGCCTGGAAGAATACACAACAAACTGTTCACACCAATCACCTCCTGGGAGGCAAATGAAATACTGGAGAGGGGATGGTGCTGGGTGTATGAGGATAAAACATCCATGCTCTAGCTTCGACACTTCTGCTTTTAGAATAAGAACATATTTATGTTTTAATAAGGCCCATAAACTTTTAAAACATATATTTTCTGAAAACACACTGGTATTATTTTCAAGATTTTCCTTTTTTGACAGCTTGATTACTACTTATGTGAATCAAATGCCTCACACAGAAATGAAGCATCCTGTGCCTCCATCTCAGTCATGTATGCATTAGATATATTTTATGCACATTACTATTATATATTTATTTGCATTGCATATATCAGCTGTATTGTGTTCTCCTAAGACTATAAGCCCAGAGGTCATTTCTATCATTCCTCACTATTCCTCACTTGCACAACTGACAGTTGCTGTGGTTTGAATATAAAGTATCTCCCCCCAAAGGTTCGTGTATTAAAGACTTAGCCTTCAGTAGGCAGCTCTCTTAGTTAGGGTCACTGTTGCTGTGATGAAGCCAATGACCAAAAGCACCTCCGTTGTGAAAGGGTTTATTCAGCTTACATATCCTGAATCACAAGCCACTGAGAGATGTCAAGGCGGGAACTCAAATCCGTCTTCCTCTACGTTTTCTTGGATACGTTGTCATGGCAATGGAAAGTGAATAAGGCAGCAGTGGCTAAACGTGTAGAGGTCTGAATTAATGATATCAAACTTGCCACCAACTGAGCAAGTTACTAAATGCTCACTAGATCCCAGACATCTGAAGAAAAGATGCGAGAGAGCGATTAGTCAGCATCATGTTCTTGGACCTTCCTGATGTGATTTATATGGAGAATGTCACAGCACTTTGTTGTAACTTCTCTTTTTAGCTTGTTATCTATGGAAAATAGAAAAAAAATGATTCTAAAGTGGACTGTATCTCAAAGTATCATCGCACAGTTTATGTCTATGTTTATGAAATATATAAAATGTAACACAATATGTTATAATATTATATAACATATTGTGTTACATAATATGTTATATATTTAAATTGTATTATATAAATATGCAGTAATATAATACATGTATATAATAGTCAATTTATGTTTTGCCTCCTACTCCTGTGAGAAGACAATTCTCCATGGGGCTGATTTTGTTTATATCCTGTTCTTACAAAGATGCTCACATAATAAGCACTCTTTTCTGTTGTTTCATTATTTTTTTGAATTAAGATTTTTCTTATTTAGTCATTCATTCATTTGGTAGCAACAAATGACTTTAATTGGAGTTACCCATAAGACTGTGGGTTGGAGGTTATTTGCAGTAGCAGGGACAGCTTACAAGAGTCTACACCACTAGAAGAAACACACCTCCCTCTCCCAGCAACCATTAACTACTTATAGATCCTCGGGACTAGATGGGACCTCTTGAACCCCCCACTTCCCCAGCAACTCTTAAGCGCCTATAAGTCCTCAAGTAGGAGCGATTCCTCCGGAGTCTGACTCCATGACAGAATGCCAATTGCCCCAATGTCATGCAGCTGTTGCTCAAGTAATCACAACTGCCCAGAATCTGAGAGTGGAGCGGTCACATGCTATCAGGATGGCAGTGTTCCACAGCCATGTCTCCAGCTCTTGCATTCTTCTGTCCCTCTCGTCCACAATGTTCCTTAACTCTTGGAGATGGAGATATGAGTGTCTTTATTAGGGCTGAGTGTTCAACCATCACTTGTTCTCAACACTTCGACCAATTGTGAGTCTCTGCATTGGCTGCTGTCCATTACAGTAAAAAGACCTCTCTGACCAAAGCTGATATGAACACTAATCCATGGCAATAAATACAAATGTTTAGAAGGCAGTTTGACGGGCAGCGAGTTGTCTTATATGACAAAAACGTCTCTCTGCAAAGCAGAAGGCAATTTTTTAACAGTCAAAATAATAAAGACAATGTCTCTCCACAAGGCAAGGTATTCGTATTTGCTTGATGCCCAGTACAAAAGATTCGTGTTTTCTAAAAACAGACTTCCCCAACTGTGCTGCAAAGTGAAGGCTTCATGACATCCCTCCAGGCCACTTCACATTTTCCCATGGTACTTGGAAAGCAAGGGGGATCCTGATATGAACACAGAACTAATTAACTGCTCATTGTCATTGGATGATAGGACCTAAGAGTCTTGTCCATTTTGTCAATAGCCATGAAACTGGTAGACAAACTTTTAAGGTTGGGAATATAGTAAATATTGAGAATTTTCAAAGTTCTTTATACCTGTTCCTTTTCTTCCATATTAATTTATGTCTTTACTGATATTGTATATATGTGTGCAAATGTGTTATGTGTGTTTGCATGCATGTGGGCATGCACAACTGTAAATGCCAGAGAATGATGCTTAGTATCCTGCTATATCACTCTCCACTCTATTCCTTTGAGACAGGGTCTCCCACTGAACTTGGAGTTAGGCTAACAGCAGCAAGCCCTAGGAATCCTCCTGTGTCTGTCTGCTGCGGTACTGGGGTTACAGGCACACATATAACCATGCCTAGCTTTTTTTACATGGGTTATATTATATGAATTGAGGTTCACATGCTTATGTAATAACTGCTTTTCCCCACTGAGACATCTCTCTAGTCTACTTATATTAGTTTTCAACCAGATATGGCATGACTTCAGACTTAAATGCTTTTGTAGTTAGAAAATATTTTGAATAATGTTTGAAAACAGTATAAAGATAGTGAAATTTGATTTCACATAAATATTTGTATATAAAACCAACACTTTAGGGAACAAAGTCCACACAAATGCTTATATAGAATACTAACACCCCAGGGACCTACTCTGTAAACTTAGTACTGAATATGTTTTAAAACAGACTTTTTCACATTTTGGAAAATGATAAAGAATACAGACCATCTATATCAAATAACAATTGCCACAGGGTTTGGACCAGCATGCAGTAATCAAATATTAATATTTTCCCACAAAACATTCATTCAAAATATTTTAAAGAAAGACTATAATTAAGTTCATTCAGCTCATTTGGAATTTTCTTAATAAGTTACAAATGACTTTGACTCATCAGCATTTAGAGAATTTCAAAACTGTAGACAAGAGACGACGGACCTCAGTTCTTCACCCAAGTTCAAGATTCAGACCCTCACATTATCCTGAGAAGAAAAGAAAAAAGAAAAAGAAATATTTGCAAGCATTTTATTAATGTGTTTGGCCTTTTAAAACCAGACAGGACCAAAATGAAGTTCTCTAATGTGCTGATAAGCTTCCAAATCACATGTACTAATTTGAGTGTATTTGTGACATGTGTTATTTTATCATGCTTCCATTTTGTAAGCCTTAAACATTTCAGAGCTTCCCTGATCAAAGTGGGAAACGAATAATAAAGTCATTTGATGAATTCAGATACGAAAAAGGGCACGTACCAAAATTAGATGTCTAGCCAAGGATGACTGAAAAAAAGAGCCTGGACCGGAACAAATCATGTCTGGAAGGTCGAGCTATTTTACAGCTTCGTTCTCTCAGCAAGAGTACGAATTGGAAGGCTTGAGCTCTGTGCACAAATCACGTTCATGGAAAACACAGAAAGCAGGGAGTACAGGAAGCCTTTGCGCCCTGTTTTGCAGCCAAGGACAGAGTGAACAGGCAGGTAAGCCTGAAGCTGGCATGAAATGAGTCGAAAACAGATGAGAACATGCTCACTGAGCACTGGTCTGCTAACATAATACCTGTCCCTTTAGCTTCCAGCACGACATGCAGCTCTGAGGAGGGAGGAGTTTCATATCATTCACTGACAGTTTTCCTGAGAATTTTTTGTACTGGTTTCCTAATTTTAAAAAAAAAGAAAGAAAGAAAGAAAGAAAGAAAGAAAGAAAGAAAGAAAGAGAAGAGAAGAGAAGAGAAGAGAAGAGAAGAGAAGAGAAGAGAAGAGAAGAGAAGAGAAGAGAAGAGAAGAGAAGAGAAGAGAAGAGAAGAGAACTCTCAAGGCTGGGAAGATAGTTCATTAGTTAAAATGCATTCTTTCCTTTTTGTTTTTTTTTTTTTATTTTTATTTTGTTTTCAAGACAGGGCTTCACTGTAGCTTTGGAAACTGTCCTAGAACTAGTTCTTATAGACCAGGCTAGCCTCGAACTCACAGAGATCTGCCTTCCTCTGCCTCCTGAGTGCTGGGATTAACGGCGTGTGTCACCACTGACTGGCATGGTTAAAATGCTTTCTGATCAAGCATGAGGGACTGTACTGGAATCCCCAGAAATCATTTAAAAGCCAGACATTGGCATACACACCTATTACCCCAGTGCTGGGGGACTGGGAGCAGAAACAGCTGGATCACAATAGGCTTGCTGACCAGCCAGCATAGCTAAAAGGAAGAGTTCCAGGTTTAGTGAGAGATGCTGTCTCAAAAAACATAATGTTGGAGCCCTAAAGGAAGACACCAGTCTTGACCTCTGTCCTCCATATGCACAAGGATGAAAAAAATTACACACACACACATACACACACACACAGAGGCTCTCTCTCTCTCTCTTTCTATCTCTCTCTCTCTCGAGCGCACACACATCACTTAGATTGGATAAACATTTTTAAAAGAAAGAAAAAATGCAAGATGGTTAAAAACCATGAGCGTGAGTGACTGAATGAGAAAGTTCTTGGGGACATGCATTTGCTGCCAATTTGCTAGTAAGCGCTGTTATATGCATTTCAATACAGAAATGAGTGACATGGGACTCCAGCCTGGAGGGAGTTGCCAATGTAGTGAGAAAGATGGTTATATAAGCACATAATTAAAGTGCAATTGTATACATGCTGCTGTTGTGACTCGGAAATCAACCACCAGACCGTGTCACTATAAAAACTGCTCTGCAGGAAAGGAAGGGGCACCATATTTTCCGAACCAGAAGGTGGAAATAACTCATCTCAATTCCAGAAACTGCTGAAAATTAAAGACTTGTTTTACATTCAAATTTAAAGTAAGCTGTCATCTGAGCAGTCCAAGAGGAGAACAGGCCCTGTCAATCCGTGGAGAGGAGAAACTGGATCTTATGTCATAAAAAGGCCAAACTCAGGAAGCTGTAGGACGGAATAATGACGTAGACCTTAAAAAGGGTCATGGTGGTGGGTTCTGGTTGGTGTTTTCAATAACACATAAAGAATCAGCCACTTATCGAGACTAACTCTGTAACTTAGAAGCACTGTCTCCTAGTTTGGAGACTTACTTCCTCCTTTGTCACTAGAGACAAAAGCCTGAACTTGGTAGTGCAGAAGGAGAGGGGAAAGGTAAAACTAGCATTCCCTTGTGAGCTCTGTCCTTACTCAGCAGAACTGCCATCAGCCCACGACTCGACAGCAGGCTAACAAAACCACAGTGCGAAGCACACACCTCCTTGTTGCAAAGGCCACACACCCAGCTCTCACACAGTGCAGACTGGTCAATAACTTGAAATGATAATTTCATCTATTGGCTCTTTCAGTCAACTTGATACGAGGACTACAACACAGGCCTCGGGTTTGGGTGTGGGCTCTGTCAACAGCTCAAACTATACTTTCTCCTTAGTATCCCAAACTATTTTTTTCATATTATCCAACACTTAAAAACATAAATCCAAGCACCTAACTAGGTATCAATTACTTGGCAGAACAATAAACTTATCAATCATTAGAAAATGGCATCTCAGGCTGGAGAGATGGCTCAGTGGTTAAGAGCATTGCCTGCTCTTCCAAAGGTTCCGAGTTCAATTCCCAGCAACCACATGGTGGCTCACAACCATCTGTAATGAGGTCTGGTGCCCTCTTCTGGCCTGTAGACATACACACAGNAAGAAAGAAAGGAAGGAAGGAAGGAAGGAAGGAAGGAAGAAAGAAAGAAAGAAAGAAAGAAAGAAAGAAAGAAAGAAAGAAAGAAAGAAAGAAAGAAAGAAAGAAAGAAAGAAAATGGCATCTCATGGACAGTATTTTGAAGAATGTAAAATTGCAAGATGCCAAAAACAATTAGACTCAGGAATAAGTACATGCTCTTGTCAGGAAAACGGAAAGTATGTTTGTGAAAATGCAACTGAGATGACAGCAGAAGCAAAATATAAGATAATTAAAATAAACGCAATGCAATTAGAATCCACGAGCACGCATGCCCACATGCACACTGCCACATCAGCCTGAAGAATTCTGACTGCTGCCACACACTCTGATCCTAAAGTCATGGCTATGTGCATCAGGCTCTCTGCTGATATTAGATGTTGACCCCAAGTCAACACCTTCCTCTACTACTGTTCCATGAGTGAGGGAAGACAAATATTTCTAGGGTAGCCTGGTAGGGTCACTACCCACAAAAGGGTGGTCCATTGATTCACTCAGTTCCTGGAGGTACAGAGATGCATGAAACACGAGATGAAGGGCTTCAGCTGCATTCCTAGTGATAAAAATATAGCTTCCCTTTGCCTTTTGCTCCTTTTCCAACTATGTCTTGATTTTTCTATGTATTCCTGTGATCTGCAATAAATCTTAGTTCCATAAATCTAAACTAACCAAAGGTTCTTCTTCCTCTCAACAGTCTCTGCTTGTCCTGCTCATGACCCACTATCCTGCCAAATATTCAACAAGCCATAGTAAAATTTGCTGATACTAGTGGACCACTGGACTCCAAAAAAATGCTAATAAAGCATTTGTATTATGAAACTTCCACACTGATTCTTTTTTTCCCACTCCGGGTTCTTTCCTTCATTAATTTGATATAACTGACCATATGTAGGGTGTTATACCCTCATTAATCTGTAAATGCCTTCATAAATAAATCTTTACTCATCTCAACAGTATTTTGGGTGTATCATAAGACATGACATCAAATAGTTGCTGTTCTATAATACATTTTAAAGAAAAATGTATTAGAGAATTTGAGTTTGGGGAAAAAAAGGTGGTTAAGAGCACATATTGCTCTTTCAAAAGACCTTAGTTTGATCTATGTAAATTGCTGACAACTGCCTGTAACTCCAGCCTTAGGCTAATCAGATGTCCCATTCTGTCTTTTTTGAGAACCTGTACTCATGTGCACAGTCCACACATAGATATGCATACACACACAAATATTGTTAAAATAAATTTTAGAAAAGAATTTGGGCATGAATTTTTTCATCTCTCTTACATATCCATCCATTAGTAGGTCAGTCACACTGATAAGTTTTATTTTTGTACACTTAGATATTGTGTTATCCATTTTGTATTTTTCTTAATTTCTATTATTTATTTTAGGCAACTTCTGACATGGTTCCTAATGGTCCTCACCTATTGACATCTACACTCTTGTCTATAGTCATTATAGTTATATTTACTTAAGTGGGAGAGGGACAAGTAAGTAATCAACTAAATATGGCAGAAGTGATGGACTGTCACTTCTGAGATTGTCTTACAAAGTCACATGTCTTGGTGACATGCTCTCTTTTTCTGGCTTTCTTGGGGTACTCCTTCTTGCCTCTCTCTTCTTCCCATGAGGCCAGATGCCATGTTCTGAGCATCTCTATAGTGGGACACACATAAAAGGAACCTGAAAAAGGCTTCTGACCTCATTATGATATGAGGTTTCAATCCAATAGCCCATGAGAAGGTAAATTCTACCTATAGCCTTGAATGTAATATAGGAAGTGAACCTGCCAGCCAGTCTGGGAGAGTTTCTGAAGAGAAGGACGCGGCTTATCTACATCAGAATCCTGAACTACAGAAACATTAAGATTTGCTGCCATCAAGTCTGAAGTAATTTCTTACTGAGTGTTGCACTAACTTTACCTGGGGAGGGGAAGGTACATGAAAAAAAGTCTATTCACCTCACACAAGGAATCAATGACAAGCCAAAGAAAGAATTCCACCCTGTCTAGCTTGATGAAACAATGAGTTGATTAGGGTTACTGGCAGGAATGTAGGTGCTTATTTACAGCACAAGTTGGGGTTTTAGTTACAGAAGCCTGGGCAATTTTGAAGCAGCTACACCACTGAAGAAAATGCTTCTCTCTGAACAGCCATTGACTGACTGCCTTATGTATCCTCAGGGAACAGCAAGGTCTCTTGAGCCTCTACTCCTAAGTAACCATTAATCACCTACGCTCTGGAAAGGTCAAAGAAACTCCATGGTTGGTCAAGTTAGACTGTTGGATCATACTTTGGTTTGTTACAAAGAAGAGAGTAGCTGTTTATGTCTCCTCAAGTAAAAAATTCTCCCAACATCTAAATGGATTATTACTTTCTTCCATGTCAAGTGAAAGAAACCAGAAAATAATACATACATCACAAGTAAGTAATCCAGCAACTCAAATAGAGTTCTCAAGGACGCATAAGTCATAGAAACAAAGGGAGTGGGGGAACATTCCAGCTCAAGATATTGTGTCTATATAGATCAGAAATTTTGGTCAAATAGCTCTAGACATACTAAAGTTACATAACCTTGATGAGAAATGGATCTGATTATTCCAATGGAATCAAAACAAGTGAGGCTGATCTATAAGACTCCATTTAGGCAATGAAAAAGCTGGGCAGGAAATAATTTCCTTAAATGGATGGAGCCTGGGCCTTGGTTCATATATCTGGTCTCATCATCTCTTCTTTATTTATGATTCTGAAATGAACTTTAAACTGTCTGAATAAGAAGATAATGAGAAGCCTCACAAATTAACGGCTATGCAATTTCATTTCTCGAACACTTAGAGCCTGCCATCTCTCAAAACAACTTTAATTACCACAAAAATAGCTCCAAAGCACCATGGTATTTCAAAACTTAACAAAAAAACAGCTTGAAGATGGGTAAATGTGTGTCCAAACTGATTTTTGATGGATTTTATGGATTAATTAAATATGTGTATATGTATTTATGTGTTTAGACTTTAACTTCGAATTTCTCTGCTTTCTAAGCAAGTTTCCCCAGTAAAAGGCTTATCCTTCTTATACATCTTGAAACGCTCCTTCCCCATCTTCTAAGGTTCAACTAAAGCATTCTCATTCAAATCCCAGTACATTTGTCACTTGTAGTAGTAAACTTACTGGCTAGGTGATTAATAGGAATCAGGAAACTGTCTTGTGTGGGAGTTGAACTAAGAGCATGCATTCATATATTCATCTGATGTACTCAACCACTGTTGAGCAACCTGACAGATATGTTCCCCTGTCGAGGACTACAAGTAGCAGAGTGCTACATAAAAACCTGACTGCAGAAAAGGTTGTAAGACTGTGTCTCCTAGAAATGACATGGAAGCTTCACCCATAAGACTTCAACGAGATGACTACCTAAAGAAGACCTGAACAAGGTCATTCATCATGGAAGGGGGAAATCTGATGGACTTCACCCTAGGTGAAGCAATATAGGCAATAAATAAAGGAATGCTGAGAGGAGAGTTAGTCTTCCCCAGGGGTATCCAATACCAGCTGGTCAGACCTGAGACACGTATACAGGCAATACTAAATGGACTCCGTAGACTGTATTTATATATGTATTCATTTGTATAAATATGTAACAATAGTGGATAAAGAGAAAGAGCTCCATGAATTTGAGAGGGAGTAAGGGGGAAAATGGGAGGGTTGAAGATTGCAGAGGTGGGGAGAGGCGTGATGTAATATATTTTATCTAAAAATTCAAATTAAAAGAAACCTGAACCTGGAGATAGAAATATTTGGGTTTTTGTGACCCCTCTTCCTTCAGCCAGGCAAAGAGGACCCTTTGTCCCTGGACACTGTGATGACTTTCTTCTACCCTGGAAGAAGTCCCACTGCTCTGTAGTTACCATGTCAGAGAGACCACACAGAGCTAGAGATGCTCACAAAGTCTTTGAGATGGCCCCACCTTCAATTCCTGACTGACAGAAACCAACAGAGAGAGCACAGGGCACACCACCTTGCTGCTGTCAATCAATCTTCATTGTGAGTGAGAAAAAAGAACCTATTATCATTTTGAAAGCCCCAGCCGTGGGGTGGCTTGACAGCCAGCTATAGATAACAACACCATCTTTGACCAAGAAGACCATTTGGTTGCATCTTCTGTCTCCTCTCCTCACTCACTCCCCTGGTCACTTCAAAGAGCGGAGTCACTGAGTAGGTCCCCAACTCCCCAACCCTCTACTCTGGACTCACTGTTTACTCCTATTGTAGCTGCATACTCAGCCTACTGGAGCATCACTGGCAAAAAGAGAAAGACTGTTTTCTCCTCAGGCCCCGGATAAGTATAGCAGCATCCACCTGACAAAATACTTGGGTACCTGTGTTCATCCAATATAGCATCGTGTGACTAGCTCAATCCACATTTCACCCTTGATTCCAAGGTTTTGCTTCCACACACACAGCTGTTCTTAAACACCCCCTCCCCCATTGCAGTCCTCCATGTTCCAGGCTTCAGTAGGAACACAGGTACGTCCACGCCTTTTCATTTTCTCGCTGAAGCCTGCTTAAACTATTTACCATTGGCAATGCAATTTGGGGACAAATTCTAAACCTATATCAAAAGTGAAGACTATTTTGTCTTTTCAGAAGCATTCTAGGGACATTGAAGTATCTCACACTGGTAGAGTGCCTGTCTGGCATGCACACAACCCTCAGTTCAATGCCCAGTATCCCATCAAACTGAATGGTATATCTCACACCATAATTCCAGCAGTGTGGAGGTGGAAACAGGAAGATCAGAAGTCCAATGTCATCCTTGGCTGTGTATCTAGTTCAAAACTAAGTTGACTTACATGAGACTTTGTCTCAATAAAAAAAAAATAATCATAATCAGTTTGCTTAAGGAGGTATATTACTCAGCTTCATTAAGTGGGTGTGGCAGTGTGGGCATGTGATCCCACCTACTAGAGAGGCTAAGGCAAGACTATCACAAATCTAAGGCCTGCTTTGGTTACAAAGCTTGGACAACTTAGGAAGACTGTGTCTCCAAATAGCAAGTTGGGGAATAGCATTTAGTGGTAGAAAGCTTGCTTAACCTGGAGCCATGGGTTCAATTCCCAACACTAACTACAACTAAAAAAAAAAGTATTCATCTACCCTATACTATGAGCCATTAACGTTACATTTAATCCACGAGTAATTGCTTTCACCTAGGAGAATTTCTGTTAAAAGCTTGGCGATTTACTAGATAATCAGAGGCGCACATGTACATAGCCACATATGAAGACAGCTGTAGAAAAAGTCTTCAGAGAAAGAGAGACAGAGACAGACAGACACACACAGAGAGATAGAGAGAGAGAGAAAGAGAGAGACAGACAGACACAGAGACACAGAGAGAGCTTGCTCCCCTATATGGAAAACAGCTGTGTCAAATTACTTTCCAGTAAACCACATAAACAACTAGCATGCACATCAACCAAATTGATAGATGGCAGGTTATAAGTGGAGCAATCAGCGCTCCATCAGTGAATTTTCCCAGCAGGACCAAGGCAACCTGACACAGCAGGCATCTCTCAGGCTCAGGGGGCAATTGCAGCAGCACGAACCTAACCTCAGAAAAAGGCAAGTTGTTTTCCTGCACAGGTTTGGATAAAAACAGCACTTTCTAAAGAGCAGTGTGCTTTAAGAGAAAGGTCTTATTATTTCTGCGTCCTTGTTTGTTGGTTTCAGTTTAATTTCGATTTGCTTTGCTTGAACGGGGTCTCGTGTGCTCCAGGCTTACCTCAAGCACACAATGTAGCTAAAGCTGACTTTGCATCCTTGATTCTTTTGCCCAAACCTTCCAAGCCAGGTGTCTGCATTCCAGGAGTGTGCCACCATGCCCAGGGAAAAGCATTTTCAGGTTAAATAAAGCTTCCCCCAACACAGTACCACCTCAGCCTGCCAATGTCATGACCTTGGGATGGCACATGCCTCCACTACATAGCAAGCTCAAGGCCAGCGTGGGTGACATGAGACTCTCTCAAAAGTCTCAAAAAAATTTAAAAATCAAGTAAGCAATCTGCCATATGGGGAAGAGAAAACTCTGGAGATGGTACTATCTCATCCGAACTCGTTTCTGCTCACTATCAGCTTTGTGGACACACAAGCCACACAACTTCTCTTGTATCTGAGTCTTTTGTGGTGAAGTAGAAATCATAATACACACGATAGTGGTAGAGGTTAAATTAGATACTATCTTAAGCTGCCAGATCTGTGCCCAGAACATAGTAGGCATTCAATAATTAGAAATATTAGATATCGACATGATTACAGCTGCTTCTTAGCTCACAGTAAGATTTTTATCTAGACAAATGCATTGTGCGTTGAGAGTAGCCTAAGTAAAGACTGTATCTCATAAATGCAGTCTACCAAATATTAGAGTTTAATTGCCCAGCACACGGCAGGGTCCTGACTGTTTACTCTCAGGAGTTTGTGACTAACTAGGAACTGCGGCTCACTGACGCTGCCCGTCTTCTCAAGAGGGTATCTTAGCACCACATCAGTAGCCTGGAGAAAGATCAAAGGTCACAATGTGAGGGTGATTTGTAGCGCATGCATATGGCTTTGCACATCAAGATGTCAAAAATGTACAACTATATCATCATGAATTGGGAACCACTTGTAACTGCAAATATACGTCTTGTTCAATTTCATTATTGTTTTCCATTTTTGAAACATTACCTTTATATTATTAATATTATAAAACATGTTAATACCCTAGTCTGAGAGTCGAGAGACTTCCTTCTAATCCCAACCTTCCTCTCTGTACAATACATGATCTGTGTAACTTGTTTTCCACTGTGAGCTGTTTGGTTGAAAGGAAAATGAAATGATTAAATTCCCCAATGTTGTCTCTCCTGACCTGAACAGTCTAGCAATTCAATGACTCCCAGTTCTCTTGAGTCTAATTTGTTTTGTTCATCCAAGAAAGGGGCCTTGAACAAACCATCACTGCATGTTGTTAAGGTCTAGGGACAAGTGGTGTGCCGGAGAATGTTTATCTACAGGCTCTCTGGGTATATGTGGAGGCGGGGTAGGCTGACTCACGGGAACAATTTTCTTGGTATACATATTGTCACTGTGGTCAATTTCAAGCTAGTAGTGGGGACATCAATAGAAGTGGAGTGGAAGAGAGAAAAGCACACAACTGGCTCTCGTGGTGCTGATCACAGCACCTCACTGATCACAACGCCCCAATAGACGCTAATGTTCATCCTTCGGCTCATACTCAGTTCTACCATGTAGAAGACAACGCCTCTGGTGGACTTGGAAGACCCTCAGTCAGTAAGGTACTGACTGAAAGATCTGAGTTCAGTCCCCAGGATCCCCCTTTGAAAAACGAGCTGGACAAACAGGGTAGCACACACACACTTGCAATCCCAGCACAGGGAAAGGAAAGCAGATGGCCCCCTGGGCTCCACAGCCAATCAATATGCCCTGATTGGGAAGTTCCTGAACTAACCAAGTGAGAAAGCCTCTTTCTGGAAAAGAAAAACAGAATGGACCTAAAGAGCTATACCAGGAGTTATTTTCTGGCTTCCACATACCACACACATGTGTACCTGTACACACACACACCTCTTCCAGTTGAGTCAGAGATGAAAGTAAGCCCCTCTTTACCACACAGAATTTAAAAGGGGGCTGGGAGAAAAAAATACTCTCTTGGTTATTATTACTGAACCACAAACTGAACCCTATTTCCTTACATCCCGTTCCGTTTCTTCTCTGCTTTTAAATCTCCCCAAATCTCAGCTCACGACAACAAAGATAAAACATCAGTGGTTCTAAGTCAGAAAATGAGCGAAAGCAAACTTGGTCTCTGTCTCAACCCCAGGAACATTGGAATTTGCCAAGCCAACTGTCTCTCTCATTTAAATAGTCAACTGTCAGTAATAAAGAATCAATTCAGAATACATCGCTCCCACAGTTGCAGTTTAGAGAGGGCCAGGATGCGGAATAAGGCCACAAGTGAGAACCTGGTGCAAACATGTTTTAACACCTGATTCATCATCTGTCGTTCATCGGGAGCATGAAAGACCCATAATCCTCTCTAGGAGAGGCCCTTAGGATGTAACTCACAGCTTATTTTCTCGACAACCTGACACCTTTGATCATGGGATTTCTCAAGCTGCAGAGATTTGAAAGTGGTGAGGAGCCAGGGTCCTATTAAGAGCCGTGACAGCTTCTTCCTGACAGCCCAGCTGGCTGCTGTGTGCAGCGCCTCCCAATATTCACCTTAGAGTTGAGAAGACCAAATCCTACTAGGTGCACCCCAGTAAAACATTTGAGGTTCCTGAATTGTCATCCAGAGTCATCATGGAAAAAAAAAATCTGTCTGATCTTTCCCTTTGGTAAGGAGGACACAGGAGGCATTTGAAATAGTCTCCTCAGAAGGACTGATAGGTATAATCCTCAATACCTAGAGAAGGTGCTCACAGGAAATCATTCGTTGCAAAAGTCATATCTCAAATGTCCTAGACATCAAGGAATTTATATACAGAATGCCTACTAAGCATAAGGTGTTCGGGGATGAAGCTTAATAAAACAGAGGATGTAACTCGGTTGGTAATGCTTGCCTCCCCTGTGTGAAGTACCCAAACTGGACTCTCTACTTCCTGCCTGTAATTCTAGCACTCAGGGGATAGCAACAGTAGGACAGGAAGTTCAAGATCACCTTTGACTACATTGGGAATTTGAAAGCAACCTAGGATGCATGGGAAAATGTCTCAAAAATAAAAAAACAATGGCTGGAGAGATGGCTCAGTGGTTAAGAACACTGGCTGCTCTCCCAAAGGACCCTGGTTTGATCACCAGCGCTCACACAGTTGTTCAAGTCATTTGAAACTCCAGTTCTAGGTGATCTGATGTCCTCTTCTGGCTTCTGTGGGTACTTCATGCACACGGAACACAAACACATGCAGGCATATGAAAATCTTTTCAAAACTGTGTTTAAAGAGCCATGAAACAAAATGGCAGGTATTGTTCCACTCCACCCAGATCCCTTTACTCAGTCCAGCCATCCATCTCGCAGATGCTAAGAGGGCTTAACCGTTGATGAGTTAAAGCTGTCTCTAGAAAAAGCACCATTGTCTGATTGGAAGTTGTGACACTAGATAGAGCATTTCCCACTGTGGGGAGCTGATACCCATTAACAGTGAAGCCAGCTGTGGGGTGAATTTGCGCTTCTGAGCACCGTGACAAGATCCTGATGAGAGAGATCCCCAACTGAAATGACACCCCCACATGACTCCTTCCCTGTCTTGTCTCAGTTCACCCCATCTTCTTCGCCCCAGAACGCTTCCTCTATCAGGCACCTGCACAAGAACCCACAGCTCCCCGTTTGTTCCTAAAGCGCTTAGCTTAAAAGAGACGCTCCCCTCTAAAGAGTCCACATCAGGGCCTGGAGAGATGGCTCAGCGGTTAAAAGCACCGTCTGCTTTTGTGAAGAACCCAGCATTGGCTCCCAGCACTCACATGGTAGCTCCACTTCCAGGGAATATGATTCCCTCATCTAACCACTGTGGTCACCAAGCAAGCAAGAGGTGTAATACACATACAAGGAAAACACAAGCATAAAGTGTATCAATTTTAAAAAGCGTGTGAATCTCACCCAAGGGAGTAGTCTCTTCATCCTCAACAGAAGATGTCCTTACAGCCCCACCCCTTGCAATACTGCCTTTTCCATTTTGACTGAGGAAATTAACCCTTTATTGTCTGTTAAACCAGCAGTGACTTTCCCTAAAAAGTGGGTGTTAGGTCAGAAGGACCCACTTAGGCCCTTGCTTCAAATGTGGCAAGGAAGGTCACTAGGCTTGTGTCTGCCCATCTACCTAACCATGCCCTAAATGTCACCAAGAGGGCCTCCAAGGGTCATCAAGCTTCCCAGGACCTCCATTGACTACTGTATCTTTACACCCTTTAGTCTGTAACCTTTAGGCTATCCTCTCTATTATCCCTGACAACATACGCTGGATGTCCACTTCCAAGACTTTCACATAGACGGATCCTGATACTCAAGATTCCTGACAACCAACCTGGACTGGTCTGCCCCAGGGACTCAGAGACAGTCCCCACCTTTTTGCCCAGATACTCACTACAGACTTGGCCTGCCTTCCCCCTCTTTCCTGACACTCACTTTAATATATAGATAACCTGTTTCTTTACAGTCCTTTCCTCTCTGCTGGCCAGTCTAACACTGTCTCACTCCTCCATTTCCTGTTCCAGAAGTTATCAGACTTTACCTTCCAAAGCTCAACTCTCCTCTCCCCAAGTCACCTGTCTTAAATTCTCTCTCATATCAACCCATAAACAACTCACTTTAAGCCACCTTGTCCATCTCCACTCCTTATCTCTGCCCTAATAGCCAATTTCCTCCTCTTATAGATCCCTAACTATTTGCTTCTGATACTCTCCCTATACCAAGCCATGTCTGGACCTTTTCTTTCCTTTTATCCACAAACAATTCCTTAAGCTTGAAATCTCCTTTCAGCTCCAGCCCTCTGCCTCCCAGATCTATACAAACCTTTCAGTCCTTACACTTCCTACATCACCTTTGTCCTTGTTTATCTCTCCAAAAGCGCTATGTAACAATGTCCCTGGCTGACCTCTTATGTACTCTTGCCACAGCCTCTCTGCTCATCTCTGAATCTAACAAATTAACTCTGGGATCCACTCTTACAATCTATTGATCCGCTCTTACAATCTATTCTCACAAATATCTCCCTCAACTCCTAACTTACAAAGGGCTCCAATCTCTTCCAACATCTCAAATTCTATTCCTCCAAACTTCTCTTATCGAAAACTCATCCCTACATTCCTTATTGTCGTCCCCTCAATCCCTCCACACTTACCCATTTACTCCAGTGTTCCCAAGACCCCCTTCACTCCTGCCCAGAATCTCTCAAAACACCTCCTCCCCATCCCTCTCGCACACAGCCCTATAGCTACTTCTGCCTATACTTTTTATAAGGATGGCAGCTCCTTCTTATCACACATCAGACTGACCCCTCCATTATCTGCACCCTCTGGTGCCTGTTCTTTTGAGTTCATGGGTTTCCCACAAATCTCATCTCTCTTCTCACACTCCTACTTTTCTTCTGCACAAATGATTGCCAAGCATCCACTGACAACTCAGTCCCCTACAGTCAATAATTGTCCAGATATCCTCGGTCATCAAACTCTCTGAACAAATCCAACACTCTCAATTACAGGACATAACTAAACCCAAGCCACCTCCTCACTGACACACACATTCTCAGGGCCAAACCCTCACTTGGGTCAAGGTCATCCAATAAACTCTCTCCTCCACTTCATTGGTGCTTCCCTTCAATGCCTCCCACTGCTTTCTCTGTCCCTCTCTTCTAAGCCCTCCATTAGCTAGACCACATCTCACCACCCACACCCTAGTTGCCAATGTCACAACCCCGCTACTGACTGTTTGTTCCCTTGACCATCTGAGTCCCCTTTTGGGAACCAAAGCCAAGTTCTCTTAACCTTTCTACACCAGCCTACAAAACCTGCTAAAGACTGTCTCTCTCACCATTTGCCAAAAGCCTCCCCAATCATCCACGTCCCTACAGTATTACAATTTCAGAAACCACCTAAACACCCCCAGGAAAGACTATTTTGATGTTTTAAAAAGCCTCTCAAATTATATTCTCCCTACACAACCAGACCCCACTAAGGTCTATTCCCTTATTTGGCCACTTCCTCCTCTTGAGGCTGACTACCAAGGTCCATCTATCAAAGTATTGAAGTCCAGCAATCAAAAGCCCCCCCCCCTTGGCTCATCTAATTAACATGTCCAGTTAAAATTAAACACCTCATCCTAACATAGGGTTTCCCCTTATATCTTTATAAGCCACCATTAGCCTCTGTGCCATGTCTGTTTCCTCTCTTATCAGAGGCAGTCCTTTGTCCCTTTGGGATGAATATCTCTGCCCCCCTCCTTCATTCCCATCTCCTTCTGTCTCATCCTCTCTCCTGTCTTTGTCCCTGATTCCCTGCTCTTTGTCCTTCTGGGGCAAATAAACCTTTGTGCTGAGAACTTGGTCTTTGGAGTCCTGAGCTGATACTTTTTCTTTCATACCTGTTCTTCCAGCAAAGTTCAGTTCCTAGCACCTATATCGAGAGGTTCACAACTGCCTGTACTTCCAGCTCTAGAGAGTCTGATAGCCTCTTCTGGCCTCTAACGGCACCCGCACTCATGGACAGTCTCCAACTCAGATGCACAAATATACACGTAATTTAAAAAAGAAATAATTCGGGGAGCTGAAGAGATGATTCGGTGGCTAAAAGCATTGGCTGCTCCTCCAAAGGGTCTGAGTTTTATTTCCAGCATCCATATAGAAGTTAACAACCATATTTAATTCCGACTCCTGGGAATCTGACATCCTCTTCTGGCCTCTAAGAGCAACAGACACACATGTGGTACATAGACACACATGCAAGCAGAGCACTCATACCCAGAAACTGTAAATAGATTTAAGTTAAATCATGTTTAATAAAACAGAAAAAAACAGGGTACAGAACATCAGTTGTCTATGAGACACCAGGCAGGCAAATATATGCCATTGTCATCTCCAAACAGGAGGAAGGATGGGGAAGACAGAAAACATAAAGAAACAATAGACAAAACTTTTCAAATCTGATGGAAACTTTAAGTCCACAGATCCACACAAATCAAGGAAAATGAAGAAAACACCACCAATACCCTTCATTCACACTGTAAGGAAGAAATACTAAAGTTTACAAGAAGAAAAAAATAATCACATAAAGAACCAACGGCCAGAGAAGCAATGCCAACAGATTATACATGAGAAACCATGCAAACCAGATGTTAACAGAGAACACTTTTAAAGTGATGAAAACAATGAGCATATGTATAGTTAAGTGAGTTTTTTTTCATCCGGGTCACCTTAGAAGGTTATTAGGCACTTTGGAGACATGGTGAAGAGGATAAACACACAGGGGAATGATGCAACTGTAAGGCAAGAACACAAAAGATCACCAATACCAGAGGGCGTGGCAAAGGTTTCTTGTCCCTTGCAGGTATCAGAGGGTGTATGGCTCTGCTGGCATCTTAGTTTAGACTTCTGGCCTCTAGAACTATGAGAGCGTTTGTTCCGGTTTTATTCATTCGTTTATTTACTTTCACTTGTTTCTTTGTTTTGTTATTATTTGTGTGTGTGTGTTCCTGTGTGTGTAGTATGTGTGATAGTGTAGGTGTATGCATACCATGATGTGTGTAAGGAGGTCAGATGTCAGAGGACAGTTTTCATTCATTCATTCATTCATTCTCTCCTTCCGCCTTGGTTTGTGGAGATTGAACTGGGGTCTTCAGGCTTGGAAGACAAGGGCTTTTACCCACTGTGCCATCTCACCTGCCCTATTTGTCTCTTTTCTTTGAAACAGAGTCTCACACTGTAACCCAGGCCGATCTGGAACTCACTATGTACTCACTCAATCCTGCCCCGGTCCTCCTGCTTCCGTCTCCTTAGTGCTGGGAGGAAAAGCATGGGTTACCACACTCAACCTGTTTCTGCTGTTTGAAAACTCCGAAGTTGTAGTCTCTTGTGAGAAGGACCCCAGGGCATTACCAAGAAACACTACGCTGGTGTTGATTTCAGGGTGCTAGCATCCTGATCCTCTGCAATTCTTATGGCAGACAGAAGTATTGGCCTTCTGGAAGGCCATGTTAGCATGGTTATTTCTTTATTCTCCACAGGCCGACAGAAGCATGCTTCTGAACCTGTAAGAGAGAGGGTCAGACTGCACTGTGATAAACTCAGAAAGAAAATGCAGCTTCTTTTTGTCCCAATACAATGGCCTAATCAAATGCTTTTTCTCTAACCTAAGCTCTGCAAAATCCTTCAAAGAAGAGAAACTGTGGGAAAAAAAAAAAAGATGTGAGTAACACTAGGACAGATTTTGGAAATTAATTCTTTTAAAAATATGAAATTAATTCTGTTAGAAATTGGCTTAAACCCCCATTTTAAGATAATTTTTTATTTAATTTAATTTCTTTCATTTTACATTCCTACCACAGTTCCCTCCCTCTCCCCTTCTCCCCCCTCCCCCCCCCCCCCCCCCCCCCATCACATTCCACATCCACTCTTCAGAGGGGATAAAGTCTCCCTTGGGGGAGTCACCAAAGTATGAGATACAAAACTGAGGTAGGATCAAACCCCTGCCCTCTGAATCAGGCTTGACATGGCATCTCGCCATAATGAATGGGCTCCAAAAAGTCAGTTCATGTACCAGGATAAGTCCTGGTCCCACTGCCAGCCGCTCCCACAACAGATCAAGCCACATAACCATCACCCACATTCAGAGGGCCTAGTTCATTCCCATGCAGGTTACCCAGGTGTCAGTCCATAGTCCCTGAGCTACCACTAGCTCGGGTCAGCTGTCTCTGTGTTTTTCCTCATCATGATCTTGACCTCCCCCCCACCCATCCCTCCTTACTCTCTTCAACTGAACTCCAGGAGCTCAGTCCACTGCTTGACTGTGGGTCACTGCATCTGTTTCCATCAGTTACTAGATATAGGTTCTATAATGGAAGTTAAAGTGGTCATTAATCTGGTTACAGGGGAAGGCCAGTTCAAGGATCCTCTCCGCTATAGCTAGTCTTATCTGGGGTCATCCAAGTGGATCCCTAAGAGTTTCCTTAATACCAGGTTTTTCTCTAACCCCATAATGGCTCCCTCTATCAAGATGTCTCCCTCTCTGTCCCTCCCCCAACTTGGCTATCTCAATCCCTCGTGTTTCCATCCCCCATCCCCTCCCTTCTGGCATCCTGCAAGTTTTACCCAGGAAATGTTAACTATTTCCTTTTCCTGGGGCCCTCTTGCTCATCTCTTTTAGGGTCCTCCTTTTCACCTAGCTTCTCTGGGGCTGTGGATTGTAGCCTAGTTACCTAATATCCACTTATGAGTGAGTATGTACTGTGTTTGTCTTTCTTGACCTGGGTTACCTCACTCAAGATGTTTTTTTTTTCTACTTCCATCCATTTGTCTGTAAATTTCAAGATGTTATTGTTTTTTACTGCTGAGTAATACTCCATCATGAAAATGTACCACATTTTTTAATCCATTCGTAGTTGGGGGGTAGCTAGTTTGTTTCCAGGTTGTAGCTATTATGAATAACACTGCTAGAAACATAGTTGAGCAAATGACCTTGTAGTATGATTGAGCATCCTTTAAGTTTATGCCCAAGAGCAGCATTGCTGGGTCTTGAGGTAGGTTGATTTGCAATTTTCTGAGAGACTGCCATGTTGATTTCCAAAGTGGCTATACAAGTTTTCACTTCCACCAGCAATAATGGAGTGTTTCCCTTACCCCGCATCCTTTCCAGCATAAGTAGTCACCAGTGTTTTTTATCTTAGCCGTTCTGACAGGTGTAAGATGGTATCTCAGAATCATTTTGATTTGCATTTCCATGATGACTAAAGCTGTTGAACAATTCCTTAAAGTGTATTTCGGCCATTTGAGATTCTTCTGTTGAGAATTCTCTGTTTAGGTCTGTACCCCATTTTTAACTGGATTACTTGGTGTTTTTATGTCTAGTTTCTTGAGTTCTCTATGTATTTTGGTGATCAGTTCTCTGTCCAATGTGGCGTTGTTGAAGATCTTTTCCCACATAGTTGGCTACTGTTTTGTCTTGTTGACTGTGTTCTTTGTCTTACAGAAACTTCTCAGTTTCAGGAGGTCCCATTTATTAATTTTTGCCCTATTTTCCAAAACAGGGAAACTTAAAGAAAATACTTGGAATGTATTCATGCCATCTTCTAATATTCATTAAAATAATCAGTAAGGGCCAGTGAAATGGCTTGGTGGATAAAAACATTAGTTTTCAAGCACGACAACCTGAATCCAATTCTCTGGACCCATATGATGGAAAGAGAAAACAGATTCCTGAAAGTTGTCCTCTGACCTCCATACGCACACACACACACCTTTTAAAATAAATAAAATGGTCCCTAACAAACAGAATTAATAACGTGACCCCTATCTACAAGATGGTGAATGCGAATGTGACCCCCAAAGCTATCTGAATTTAGGATGATTGCTGTTTCAGGAATGGGTCAGATAGTGGAGCCATCAGCCTGCTGTCCGGTTCCTGTTAGTCCCAGATGGTGGCTCTCTTGCTCTGTGTGAGCCCCAGTGGCTTCCCCAGCTCACACTGCTCTTCCTTGACTGATTGGTCCTAGGGTTGGAGGTGAGGTAGCTTTATAAAGTCCACAGCTTAATGGGGCAATTAAAAGATATACATAGAAAGTTTAAATAGGCCTCACATTCCTTAGGGTGGTTCTAAAATCAAAACAAAACAAAATGGATACTAGCAAATGTTGGTGGGAATGTGGAGAAATGAGAATTCTTGTACACTATTATGAGGATTGTAGAATGTTACAGCCACTAGGGAAAACAGTCATTTCTTAAAGAATTAAAAATAGGGACCAAACACAAAGGTACTGGTCTCAGTCACCCCATCTGAATCAGTGGACTCATTTAAGTCAGTTATTTCAGGGTCAGCCTAGATTTCATATTCTTGTATATATAATTGCCATTTGATCCAGCAATTTGGTTTCTCAAAGCAGGGAGTCTAACACACACACACACACACACATATGTTCATTCATGCTTCTAAGGACATAACTTATGATGACCAACACAGATAAACAAATGTTAGAGACAGACACACAGACAGACAGATATATAATGATAATTAATGAGCTGTCATTCAGCTTTAAGAAGGAAGAAAACTGTGGTACACACTACAATATCAATGGCCCTTGAAGAAACAATGCTAAATAAAATAAGCCAAACACAAGAAGATACACACTATATGCTTCTGCTCGCACTCTTCTGAGGCCCCTTCATTAAGCAAATTCACAGAGCTAGAAGAGAGAATGAGAGTAACTAGGGGATATTGGAAAAGGATAGAAAAGTGTTTAATGGGTACAGAGTTTTAGTTTTGTGCCATGAAAACGTTCCTGACATTTACAGAACAATCGGGATATATTTTCACACAACTGAACTGTACATTTTAGATGATAAAGATAAGCTTTTTATTATGTGAATTATATCATTATTTTAAGATACTATATATAATTATTTAAATTATAATAAAATCTATTAAGAAAAAATGACAGAAATTAGGCATAATTGTTTTTCCACAATAATGATAATAATTTATTATGAGGTTGACAACATACATGGGAGTGCATCTGAACAACGGCTCTGTCATGACCAGAAAACAGTTGCTGTGACTGCACACACAAGACCTGCAGAAGATCAAGTGAGCCCAATCCTAGTTTGGATCGGGGAAAGAGTCATCACATCCCACCAGCTAAGGAGCTAATGGCAATTAAAGACTGCTGGGGAAGGAGAGCCAGTTTTCTTGATGATTGTGACCCCTAAGAAACTAGATGCACATGCTTCAATGGACAGTCCTACATCCGTGCGCACACACAGGGAGCACTGGGTGGACTTGGTGGGCTTCAAAATATATGCATATCTGGGAAGGAAAAGTGGTGGGAAGGGATGTGATCAAAGCACATTAAACTCATGTATGAACTTCTCCAACAAGAAAAAATGAATATGGTAATAAACCATGTAACAACACTAGCACAAGGTCCAGGAGTGAAAAAGTGATATATTCAAAGGCAGTGGTTCTCAATCTTCCTGATGTTGTAACCCTTTAATACAGTTCCTTATGCTGTGGTGGTGATCCCCAACCATAGCATTATTTTTGTGGCCACTTCATAACTGTAATTTTGCTGTTATAAATTGTAATGTAAATATCTGTTTTCCAATGATCATAGGCAACCCTGTGAAAAGGTCATGAGACTCACAAACGGGTCTCGACCCATAGGTTGAGAACCACTGTTCTAAGGTCTTTATAGTATATAAATAGTATATAAATGTTGTGAAATGTTTTACTCCAAGCATGATATGGCCCCTTGAATTGAAGTACACCAAACTGGGCTCACTTTTGGCAACAGGGAAGAGAGAGGAGCTCATGAGGTCCCTTCCCTTTAGATGGATTTAAGGACAATTAACCATTTTTAAGGGAGAGTGCTCAAGAGGCCCTGCCTTCCCCAGGAGTTCTAGAATGTTAATGGTTGCTAGTGAAATGGGTTCATGAGGCCCCAGGCTTCTCTAAGGATATATAAGCAGTTAATAGTTGCTGGAGGAGAGCAAGCGCCATTTTCTCTTAAATCGCCTATGCTCTCCATAGGTAGCTCTAATCAAATTCATTGGTTGTCCAAGCTAGACTCCAGTTTCTCTGATATGTTGTTGGTGCCCAATGCAAGGTAAATGGATGTTTATTCATCTTCCCAGAAAAGCTCAAACAATAATAGTAAGTACTATTAGATCACTTCAAGGTAGACTTGCTAAGTTAAAGCTATTATATAGTATAAATTGTAAAGCTACCTCTATAATAACAAAAGTTTTTTATATAAAAAAACACAGAGTTTTTAAGACTTGTGGGACAAAGGCATGTGCCACTCAGCCTGACCACCTGAGTTTAGTTCCTGGAAGCTGTATGGAAAGAACAGACTCCTGAAATTTGTCTCCCAGTCTCTGCATGAGCACCCTCACATCCACATAAATAATCAAATAAATAAATGTAAGAATTGTTAATCCATGAAAGATATAAAGTACAATATAGGTTTTTAGTTAACCTGAACAGCAGGAGCAAAAGTGGAAAAGAGAGAAACTATAAAATAAATAAATAGGAAGATGGTAGATATGATCTCAACTGTTTACTTGTAATCGTATGTGTCTCAGATAGCCCAAATCATCCCAGTCTTCTTGTATACATGCCCTCATATGATCCTTAAGTCCGGAGTATAAGTAGTGCTTCTGTCTTAGTTCTAGTGGGATATAGCAATGGCGATGGGGTGTCACCTCCGTGATTGCTACATACAGTGGGAGCTTCCATTTTGTAAGTGTCTTTCCACCACTGACTGTCTCACTTGATGGCTTTG
Organism: Alexandromys fortis; assembly: GCF_014885135.2. Lineage (NCBI taxonomy): Eukaryota > Metazoa > Chordata > Mammalia > Rodentia > Cricetidae > Alexandromys > Alexandromys fortis. The sequence goes on from NW_026067999.1 coordinate 2,488,211, forward strand.
ATGAAATAAACTAAGCTGTGAAAAAGTCACATGAAGGAGTAAGGGTCACCTGATTCTGATGACAGGTAGGGAAGTGAATGCCACCACATCAGTTTGAAGACTACTCCACATTTGAACCTCAGATAATCCCCCATTTCTACTTGACACTGTGATCAAAACCTGGGATGTTCTGAAACAGAGGCCCCAGCCAAACTGTGACTGAACTCCTGACCTGTAAAATAAGTGAAATAACAAATTTATCTTGTGGTAATATCTTCAGCAACAGGTCACCAATGAATTGTTAACTGTAAAGGATTTCAACATTATCATCAGAGTAAGTTAAAAAAGAACAAGACCCAAATACATGTGACTTTTAAGAAACCTACTGATGGAGGTGGGTCTTGTATCTTATCTGTTGCTTTCATTGGTTAACTAATAAAGAAAACTGCTTGGACTGATAGGACAGAAAATTAGGTAGGTGGAGTAAACAGAACAGAATGCTGGGAGAAAGAAGCCGAGTCAAGCAGTCACCATGATTCTTTCACCTGAGACAGATGCAGCTTAAGATCTTCCCTGGTAAGCCACCTCGTGGGCTACACAGATTATTAGAAATGGGTTAGATCAATATGTAAGAGCTAGCCAATAAGAGGCTGGAACTAATGGGCCAGGCAGAATTAAAAGAATATAGTTTCTGTGTAATTATTTTGGGTAAAGCTAGCCGGTGGCCAGGAGCTGGGCGGTGGGAAGTGGCCCGCCACTCCACACAACAACCTACCTTAAATATAAGTATATAAATAGGTTATTTTTTAATGGGGAAATATATTGATTTTCATTATTGAGAAAGAAGAAAAGGTTCCTATATTTTACTGTAACAGAAAGCAGATGCTGTTGAGAACAGTGTTAATAGTAGTAAAGAAATTTGTTTCATAGTTAAATTCAGCAAGAAGATCTGACAAGCCGGGCGATGGTGGCGCACGCCTTTAATCCCAGCACTCGGGAGGCAGAGGCAGGCGGATCTCTGTGAGTTCGAGACCAGCCTGGTCTACAAAGCTAGTTCCAGGACAGGCTCCAAAGCCACAGAGAAACCCTGTCTCGAAAAACCAAAAAAAAAAAAAAAAGAAGATCTGACAATCACAGAGTTTTATGAATCTAACTGCAGAATTGTAACATTAATTAAAAGCTGACAGAAGTATAAAGAGAAACCAGAAAAATCCATAATTATACCCAGAGTTTTCCAACCCTTCTCAGTACTTTAAAGGCTAAGAGAAAACCAATAATGATATAGATGACTTGAAAAATGCCATCAAAAGAATTGGCGTACTGAGTATCTATGGAACACTTCAAAAAATGCAAAATATACAAGCTTCTCAAGTGAACAGAGACATATCAAAAAGAATTAGTCCATGGGATTTTATAGAAAGAAAATATGCTAAGCACTTCCTTCATTCCTGTGTGCTAGATGCTTGCTCTGGAAAGGAAGATTTGGAAGGGAAGAGGAAGGAGAGGAGGAAGGGAGAGAACTCATATATGCCACACTGAATCTGTGGAAGTAATAAGATTTTCTGGCATAAGCTCTCTGGGCTCCAGGGATTAAACTGGGGTCACCAGGTGTACTGGCTGGCTTTGTGTGTTAACTTGACACAAGCTAGAGTCATCAGAAAAGAGGGAGCCTCAAGAGCCAGATGAGATGCAGCTGTAAGGCATTTTTTCAGTTAGTGATTGATGGAGGAGGACCCAGCCTTTGGTGGGTGGTACCATTCCTGGACTGGTGGTCCTGGGTTCTATAGGAAGGTTGGCTGAGCAAGCCAGTAAACAGCTCCTCTCTATGGCCTCTGCATCAACTCTTGCCTCCAGGTTCCTGCCCTGTTTGTGTTCCTGTCCTGACTTCCTTCAGTGGTGAACAGCAATGCTGAAGTGTAAGCCAAATCAACCCTTTCCTCCCCAACTTGCTTTTTGGTTCTGGTGTTTGTCTCAGCAATGGAAAGACACCAGGCTTGCACAGGAAGTCCCTTTAGCCACTATCTCATGTAGTCTTTAACTATAGTGCACTGTGGGCCTGGACTAAGGACACGCAAATCAGAGTGTCACCAAAAAGATTGCGTTCCAGGTGTGCTGGTTTGAAGAATTCTATATGCTCACATGCTACTCCGTTCCTTGCGTTCCTTCCCACGTTCAGCGGGGAGGGGGTACAGCTCAGCCTGCCCGGGAAGGTAAGACGGTGCTGTCTCACTTTCTTTGCTCACCCTGCCTGAAACTGATGCAACCTGCCTACAATACTGAATCAGTGATTAGCTGTAAAAACAAAAGCTGTTCCTGAAGAGATGACTCCCACACAAAATCATTGAGAGCCAGCAAGGAAGAAAACCCAACAAAAGGAAAGGGGATTTTATGTGGGGTTGCCTTAGAATGTCCTTGGGTATTTGCAGAGCCTGGTTTAGGGGTGATAGTTCCATGAACAAACTATGATATTTAAAAAAAACCCTTCCATTTATTAAAATTCACTTTAGTGCTTATTACCGCTGGACATTTGTTTTAATTAGTTACTAAGTTCAATCCTCAAAGTCCATGAAAAGTTGGAAGGAGAAAACTGACTTCACAAACTTGTCCTGTGGCTTACACACACACACACACGGGCCCACACACACATGTTCATGCACACATGTTCATGCACACAGGCACACATTCTCTCACATGTGCATACACTAATAACAAAAAGATTTCAAATGAAGTATCTTGAGGTTATTTCCAGTGAGGTACTGAGGAAGGAGGAAACACTCTGAATGTGGTCAACACCATCCCGTGGGCTGGGGCTAGAACTGGATAAAAGGAGGACACACTGGCCTTCTCTGCTTTCTGGCTGGCCCCATGGTCCAAGTTCCTCCTGCCATCTTGGCTTCCCCATTGTGATGGGCTACAGTCCTCTACATTGTAAGGCAGAACAACCCTTCCCTTCTGCAGTTGCTTTTTGCTGGACATCTGGTCCCAGAGAGGAGAAAGGTAACTAGCATGCTGTCCTAGGTTGTATTCTTCAGACTGGTGGGCAAAATAGTCTTAAGAAGTAAGAGAAATGTCTCAGGCGACAAACTCAGCACTACCAGAAGTCAGGCCCGTGTGCGCCAAAATGACAAAGTAAATAGGTATGAGGCTTCAGCCAGCCTTTGCATCAAGGTTCCTCTCCATAGGCCCCAGTAAAGCAGCAGAGAGAGCAAAGCTGCTTGCCTCTGAGCCGGGCAGCCTGACTTCAATCTCCAGGAACAGCAAGGCGAAAGGAGAGAAACATCTCTGGCAGCTTGTCTTCTGAGTTCTCCACCTGTACCATGGCGTGCATCAGCCCCCCCCCCCACCACACACACGTGAAAAGAACAAAAAATAACGTAAAGATGTCTCTCCAAGGTGAGCGCCACAGCTCGTTGAAACAACAGCTTCAATTGCTATTGTCAGGAAGCTTGATTTTGTCCAATTTAGGCTTACTTTTATATTAGCTCATTTTATCGGTTTTTTTAGATGCTTGTTTGTTTTCTAATGAGAGAGAACAAGAAAGGGCGTGGATTTGGGTGGGAGGGGAGGTAGGGAGAGTTTGGGAGGCATTGGGGGTGGGAAACAATAAACAAAATATATTGTATGAAAAAACTATTTTCAATAACAATGACAAAATACAAAAAGAAAATGTATAAAGAAGCTTGAAGCTAATATCTTTACAATAGCAAGATTGCAGGGACATCCGAGGAGTACATGATAAAGACTTACAGCTAAATATGAAATCGCAGCTTTACTGTGAATACAAATTTGTTAGGCATTTTCTGTGTTCTTATGTCTAGAAATAAATGAATCTCTGACATTTAGAGATGTGTACTTAATATATTTTGATGTATCAGATGCAAAGAGCATGTGTACTGAAGTACTTCCCCCCCCCCCCCACCGCCATGTTCCTAGGCCACAGTCACTCATTTTTGGCTAACACGTTTCAGCAAGGTAAAGCTATACCTTTGGGACTGTTTCAGTACCTTTGGTATCTTAAATGACCGCAAGGGCAATCCATTTTAAATGGAGGAGTCACCTGGAGCTGTACCGGGCCTCTTTGTCTGCAACTGTTTGAGTTGCCTGTGTGGCTGGATATTAGTGAGTTCTTTCTACAGTCCAGACCTCTCTTTGGTTTGGTCAAGGATCCATTCATTTTTAGCCCAAGCTCGTTGTTTGGTCCCTCTTTATTTATTTGGGGTATTTGTTCATTTGAGTGTATTTGTTTGCTAAGATCTGATCTTTCTGTCCTGCGGCTCCTATCGCATCTAACTGTGTCATGTTTCTGACTGTTCTCTTGTTCACTGCAACCTTGCCCTTTTAGTTTAAAAAACTTTACGAGCCCCTTATCATAAAGGTGCCAAAGATAACAGGCACATGTTCCCCAAAGCCCAACAGGGGAGAGGTGTCAGGGGGACTCCCCAGGATGTGAAATGGCCTCAGAGGGAGCCCAAAACAACATCCATCATTCCTGGGTTACTCAGCTGGGAAGGTATCTGGAATGGGAAATGACCTTGGTTCCCTTCCTGGTCCTGAGATGCAGTGGGAAGAACCGACCTTGGGGCGAGAATGAAGGAGTTCGTCTCACGAGGCGCACATGAATCTAATCTGAAACACTGATATGAGAGAAGCTTGAAATTAGAAGGGAAAGGGAGAAGTTTAGAAATGGGGAACAGAAATTCAAGGAAGAAGGAAATATTTGGAGAAAAAAAAACCAACACCATTTGATACTCCAGCTGCTTGTGTTTTCCATAATCGTAGTAATACCATATGTATGGTTGGCAAGGAGGACAGACAGACAAAGGGACAAGTGACTCAGAGACACCACAGGCTTTATTATTAGCCCAGGGGGAATCTCTTGGATCACTTCCGAGTAGAAAAGGGAAGGGAAAGGGAACTGAAAATTTTCCTTTTGGGTCTATAGTCCAACGTCCTAGGAGTCGGTAGGTTAAAAACTGTCAGGCTTTTGAGAAACCTTTCTCGTGGCCAGCCACTTACTGGGGGTTGATAGGGCAAGAATTTAGAAAAACAAGTTACCTAGAGAATTATCATTGTTTGGCTAAAGTGGAGTTTTTAAAAATGATCTGACCATGGCTAACACAATGCACTATTATTTTAAAAATTATAATGTACTGATGTTCTCAAATTAGTTTGTTTGCTTGTTTTCACACATCAGAGGTCCTGGCAATAAAACTAACAATGGAAAATGGAAAGCTGGAGAGACGGCTTAGCAGTTAGTGCATGTTGCTCTTCCCGAGGACTCGGATTCACTTATCAGTACGGATGTCAGGAGACTCACATCCATCTGTCGCTCCAGCTCCAGGGAATCCGATGCCTTCTTCTGGTCTCTGAGGGTACCTACACTCATATTCACTTAGCTACTCCCAAACCACCCATATACATAATTAAAAATAGGTCCCTTTAAGATACAAACTGGCCGGTCAGTGGTGGCACACGCCTTTAATCCCAGCACTCAGGAGGCCAAGACAGGTGGATCTCTGTGAGTTCGAGGCCAGCCTGGTCTACAAGAGCTAGTTCCAGAATAGGCTCTAAAAACTACAGCGAAACCCTGTCTCAAAAAACCAAAAGAGAGAGAGAGAGAGAGAGAGAGAGAGAGAGAGAGAGAGAGAGAGAGAAAGACAAGCTCTGAGTCAGGCAGTGGTGGTGCAAGCCTTTAATTCCAGCACTCAGGAGGCAGAGGCAGGCAAATCTCTGTGAGTTTGAGACCAGCCTGGTCTACAAGAACTAGTTCCAGGACAGGTAGGGTTGTTACACAGAGAAACCCTGTGTTGAAAAAAACAAAAACCAAAGAGAGAGAAAAAGAAGTTCCTACCATTCCCACTCTCTTCCCCCTCCTGCTCTTCCCAAGAGGCAAGCAGGTTTCTGCTTCTCAGTCACTCCCTCTTTATCTCTTCCCTACCACATTCCCTTATATCTCAATAAAACTCCTTTCTCTCACAGGCAATGAGGCCTCTGGCTCTCACCCACCAAGGTCCCACTCCCCAAGAATCATTACAACTTTAATCATAAGTTCCAACATCTAAGAGAAAATAACATAAGTGCCTCTTTATTTGCTAGACATGTTAGCACGTCTTTAATTTCAGCACATGAGAGGCAGCTGCATGTCAATCTGTGAGTCTGAGGCTAGCCTGATCCACATAGTAAGTTTCAGGACAGCCAGGCCTACACAGTGAGACCCTAGCTCAGGGGAAAAAGGAAAATATTTTTTAAAATTTTTTAAAAAAACTTATTTTTAAAAAATAAGTTTTTAATACATCAAAAAATTAAGGGGGATTTTATATCAGTAATGAATACTTAAAAATTAGAGGTATTAGAGGTCTTGTCAAATCTGAAGCATCTTTTTCCAACTCCTTGTTATTGGCTCTCCTTACCACTTCCTCCTCCTTATTCATCCTCTTTTTGATTGTCTTCTCTAGTAATCCCAAGTGGAACAAGCTTGTGCACCAAAAGAAAAGATTGGTTGGTGTAATATTTTCAAAGATAGAGCCTAGAGGAAGAACGGATCTGTACCCCTTGTAGGAAAACTGAGCCCAAAACTTTGATTGTGGGACTTCCTACGTTATACAAGAGTCCTTTGGGATGTGCTGAAGAATTTCAAATCACCTTATTTCCATAAAAAAAGGCTTTTTGACTCTTATTAGAGAGTGTCTCCCTCTCAGGTGGTTAGTTCTTAAGACCAACATTTGTATAAAAAGATTAATTTTTTTCTCTTTCTTTTCTTTCTTTCTTTTTCTTTTTGCAATTTTGTCCTTCACTGGGTCCCTCTTGCATCTCAAACACATGGAAATGTAGATATTTTTTTTCTCCTTTATGTCCTACGACTGCTCTCTGGAGTAGTGTAGGTGTGTTATGTGTTCCTTTGGTGTGTGCTCGTAACTGTTGATCTCACACCATTTGTTCTGTCTCATTTCTGTCTGTCTGTAATCCTGTGTCTATAATTTGATATTCTTGTTTGAGTCTGGCATATAAAGGTCTGTGACTCAGTCTATTTGGCATGGGAAGTTTTGTTTTTAATTAATTTTAAAGCTTGGGTAGAAAGCACTGAATTTCCTCGGGGCATTTTCAGATATATATATGTCATTATCCTTTGTTCTAACTCACCTGTTGCTCCCACCACCCCCGTTCATGCTTCCTTTCCCCCTCAAGCTGGTTACCTTCTGTGGCGGATTGAATGAGAAATGGCCTCCACAGCCTTGTGTATTTGAACCACAACTGGTGGCATTGTTTGAAGAGATTATGGAACTTTTGGGAGGTGGAGCTTTGATGGAGGAAGTACATCCCCGGGGTTAGGCTTTGAGGGTGGACAGAGTCACCCCATTTCTTACTCGCTTTGATGTGGGAGTGTCATATCAATCTGTTGATTTCATTGGCTGAGCAATAAAGAAACTGCTTGGCTGGCCCTGATAGGTTAGAACATAGGTGGGAGGAATAAACAGAATAGGATGCTGGGCGGAAGAGGAAGTGAGGTCAGACTCTGCGCTGCTTCCAGAGGGACCGGACAGCCGCCATGCTCTGCTCTCCCAGGCAGCTGCAACCCACGATGGACTTAGGCTAGAATCTTCCCGGTAAGCGCACCTTGGGGTGCTTACACACATCATTAGAAATGGGCTAGTCCAGGTGCGAGAATTAGCCTGTAAGGGCTAGAGTTCATGGGCCAAGCAGTTCTTAAATGAACACAGTTTGTGTGTTGTTATTTCGGGCATGAGCTAGCCAAGCGGCCGGGGTGTTGGGGACGCAGCTCCGCCACCGCGCCTATTTCAACATTGCTTTCTCTCCTTTATGTGTATGATTGAGATGTGATACCCCAGCTTCTTGCTCTGGCTTCCTGCTGCGGTGCATTCCTCACCATTATGAACTACCCCTTCTGGAACCATAAGCCTAAATAAGATATCCCTTCTGGAGGTTGCTGTTGGTCATAGTGTTTTAGTACAGAAGAAGAAAAGGAACTAATACACTTATTTTTCCTTTTTGTTTTTTCGAGACAGGGTTTCTCTGTAGCTTCCGAGCCTGTTCTAGAACTAGCTCTTGTAGATCAGGATGTCTTGAACTCACAGAGATCTGCCTGTCTCTGCCTCCTGGGTGCTGGGATTAAAGGCGTGCGCCACCACCGCCCAGCACTAATGCCTTGTCTTTAGCCAGAAAGGCCCTACTTCTGCTTTTGTGTCACGTGTATTCTAGTACACTCTTACTCCATGCCTTAATATCTCGTATTCCCCTTCCATGATCCCCTTTCTAGGTTCCTCTCTCTCTCTCTCTCTCTCTCTCTCTCTCTCTCTCTCTCTCTCTCTCACACACACACACACACACACACACACACTTTTAAACCTACTTTCTGCATATGACAGAAAACATACAGTGTTTCTCGGAGTCTGGCTTGGTTTACTTAATATAATGATTTCATTTCTATCCATTTTCTGCAACTATCATGATGATCTTGTACATTTAAATAAGATTTCATTATGTATGTGTATATGAACCATATATTGTGTGTCCATTTATCTGCTGGTGACAGTCTAGGCTGGTTCCCTTTCTTTTTGGCTATTGTAGATTGTGTGCTAATAAACAGGTACATACCTCTGTGGTGAATTGACTTAGAGTCCTTTTGGTATATGCCCCTGATGGTCAATCTGGATTTTTTCCTTTATGGTAATAAAAACAAATGAACAAAAACAAAAGATTGTCCAAAAGAAAATATTTTAAAATCCAAGCAGTAATGAAGTTCACTTAAGACTGAAAATCTCAATAACAAATAAGCAGTCTTATCTTAATTCACTCTATTATGACTTTAGATTCACACTCCTTATCAAATTGCTTAAAATTCTTTTTGCTTATGTCATCTTATTCTATCAGTATATATGCTTTTCTACGTTACCTTTACAGATCCATTACGTAGTATCTTTACGTGATCAAGTCACCATCAGAAGAACTTGACTCAGCTTGGCTAACAGGTGAGCAAGTGCTCACGCAAACCTAGTCCAAGTTCCTTTAATTCATAAGACTTAAACAAATCTAACAAGTCACTTGAAATTTAAAGTAGAAATATCTAGGTCAGGACTGTTAAGATGGTTTTCCTTTTGTTATTGTCCCCTAGTTAAGATACATATTAGTTACTTTTACTCGTGCTGTGATAAAATACCATGACCAAAAGAAAATTATGAAGGAAAGAATGTATTTGGGATTCAGAATCCAGAGGAAGAGTCTGTAAGTGGCAGAGAGGCATAGCAGCAGGTGACCAGAGCAGGAAGTTCAGAGCTCCTAAGTTCAGCTGCAGTCAGGAAGCAGAGAAGGCAGACTGGAAGTAGGGCAAGGCTACAGACTCTCAAAGCCTACACACCTTATGTACTTACTCCAACACAGCTGTGTCTTGCTGTGACATCTCCGAATAGTGTCACCACATAGGGACTAAGTGTTCAAATGCCTGAGTCTATGGGGGACATTCTCATTCAAACCAGCAAAATGTATACTGTCCACATTCTTGGGGCTTCTTCTGTATACCTTCTTGACCCTTCATTAAAATATAATTATTTTATTTTTTAATGAAATTTTTCCCCAAATTTAGAATGTTATGAAACAAGAAACAAACTGGGAACCATCAAGTATGAAGAAGTTACAAGTTTAGAATATGTATTTTTTTTTTGGTAAAGAAAGTTAAAGGAAGAAGGAAATGTTTTTAGATGAGAAAGTTATATGATAAAATACAAATTTGTCTTAAAGTAAAAGATTTATCCAAGGTGCAAAAGGAAAGATGAGGACAAAAAAAGTTTAAAATATGTCATAAATACTTAATAAAAAAACTTAAAGATAATATGATATGATTAAATTTGCTATAATGAAAGGTTATTAAAATACCCATTAGAGCAGTGGTTCTCAACCTCCCAATGCTGCGACCCTTTAATACTCTTCCTCATCTTGTGGTGACCCCAACCATAAAACTGTTTTCACTGCTACTTTGTGCTGTAATTTTGCTTCTGTTAGGAATCCTAATGTAAACATCTGTGTTTTCTAGGGGTCTTAGGTGAACACTGTGAAAAGGCTGTAAGTTCCACTCTAGGTCAAAACCGAGTGTACTTACTCTATACAGCAACAACATTTTAAATTTACATACACAAATGGCTTAGAAAACAAGGGCCTTATGTGTTATCCCTTTATTGAATGGACCATTGCAAACTTGGAATTAGATTTTATTCACATTTCTCTGCACTGGATACAAATACGCCTGAACATTTTTTTCTGCCTTTCCTTTAGGAGAAAACTCACTACCTTAATAGTATGAAAAATCGGCAGACGCGATGAAGCTCCAACCCAGGATGGATGTAGGCTAGAATCTTCCCGGTAAGTGCACCTTAGGGTGCTACACAAATTATTAGAAATGGGCCAAGCAGTGTTTAAAAGAAAAAAAATAGTATGAAAAATCCTATTAAGGTGCATCATTCCAACTTGAGACATTCCTGCTAATTACACGGTGATTGTGGCTTTTACTTTAGTGGACAAATATTTCAAATCTGCTTATTTAGCTGGGTCTACTGTATAGAATTTTTACTTTGCCTATGATTGTTCAAGTCTCTACACTGGTGGTTCAATGAACACATGACACTATGAAGAAATCAGTTTTCAAGGTCGACTAACACTTTTCACATTTTTAGCCAAAAATATAGCCACTAGTTCTCCTATGTCTAATATTGATATTTGCAAAATATCAAGTATCTGCTTATTAAATAATTATTGGATGCAGTGAAAATAGACAAAGAATTGTATAAGCCCTTTGCTAAAGGGAGGTGTTATACACCATTATAAAACTTTAAAAACTAATAGCTAGGATGGAGAGATAGCTCAGCAGTTAAGAGCTCTTGCTGCCATGTCATGGTTTGAATGACAACGACCGCCATAGGCTCATATGTTTGAATACTTGGTCCACACCCAGGTGAGGGAACTGTTTGGGAAGGATTAGGAGTCTTGTTAGAAAAGTTATGTTACTGGGGGTAGGCTTTGAGATTTCAAAAGACCTATACCATTCCCAGTGTGCTCTCTGCCTTCTACACAACATTTGACATGTTCACAGCTCTCAGCTCTTCCCACCACCATGCGTTGACCTGCCACCATGGACTCTGACTCTATGGAACCATAATTCCAATTAAATAGTTATGTTTCCTTGGTCATGGTGTTTTATCACAGCAATAGAAAAGTAAGTCATACGCTGTTTTTCCAGAGGACCCCAGTTTGTTCCTGGCACTCAGATGGCAACTAATAATTGTCCACAACTCCAGTTCCATGGTATCCAATGCCCTGTTTTTTGCCTCTGTGAGTACTACATGTACATTGTCCACAGAAATCCATGAAGGCAGAACACTAATACACATAAAATAATAATAAATACATGTTTAAAAGATGAAAAGGTCATAACTGAAAATTCAGAATCATCTGTCAGAATTTTTCCATAGTGTACTAAAGAAAAGCGGTAACTAAATAAATGAGATAACTAAATGAATGAGACCTAAAATCAATGATCTTGTGAATGGAAAAGGACTCCACATCTAAGTCTCTGTTAAGCTTCAGTAACGTTCACTCTATTATGTATTTCCTCCTGTCCTACAAAACCTGTGACAGATCCTTCTGAGGATGCATCTTTGACAAAATTGTGAACCACCTCAGGAGGCTAACTATAACTTCAGTTCCAGGGACTCTGGTACCCTCTTCAGACTTCCATGAGCACCTGCACACATGTGAGTATACACACAGATGTACACATATGTACATGCTCAAATAAAAAAATTAAAATGTTACATGCTACTAATTTTCAACCACAACAACAAGCAAAAACCCTGTTACTAAACTCAAAATTCCTTTAATATTTCTACAAATTTTTGTGCTTTTAAAAACATATTTCTTAAATTTTTTTTTTTTTTTGATTTTTCAAAACAGGATTTCTCTGTGTAACCCTGGCTGGAACTCACTTTGTAGACCAGGCTGGTCTCGAACTCACAGAGATCCGTCTGTTACAAACCTCTAACTCATAGAGGCCTGTCTGTTTCCCGAGTGCTGGGATTAAAGGTGTCCTCTACCACCACCAAGCTTTTTAAATATTTTATATTTAGAACTTTTAAAAACAGATTTTTGAAAATTTCCACAATATAGTTCCTGAAAGCAGAAAAATAATGCCAGTTTTTGCTTTTGGCAAAAACTATAAGCAAAGTTGATATTATTGTGTCATTTCATTAATTGTATTTTTGTTATGATTGTTTGCATACCTAGACTTCCAACTTTATTTAAGTTTTCATTTTTGAAAGTTTAAAATTTCTTACTGCCTTAATTAAAAAGTCTCTCACTGACCAATATAATTTAGATAAAAACTTCACTTTTCAGACAAAGACCCATTTTAAATCTTCCCAAAGAACTTCATTTTAAGAGTACCTCTATCATCTAGATCCAAATTCTTAAAGCAAAACCAAAAATCCTTCCTAACAAAAACTGCAGGAAAGGATAGTAAATGCCTTAAAGAAATTTGATTACTATATTCCTGCAGACATTGGAAGAGGTGTTAACACATAATAAATTCCTAGATATAATAATCAATCTTTTACCAGTCCATATGATTTCTTTTTTTCCTTTTTCTTTTTCTTTTTTTTTTTTTTTTTTTTTTTTTTTTTTTTTTTTTTTT